>NW_020897729.1:2230004-2358176 GCF_003984885.1 Neopelma chrysocephalum | reverse complement strand
CAAGCTAGAACTGTAATGTCTTTTACAAGCTAGAACTGTAATGTCTTCTCTTTCCGAAAGCCAAAGAAAGCAGTCAAACTTGTTCTATGTTTACTGTACAGAAAGATTTAATCAGAATTAATCTCCTTTTCATTATTTGCTCTCTCTTTTTTCAGCCTTCCTTTCGGTCATAAGGATCAGAAAATAAAATAATTATTCTACATCCTCATACCTGTCTGTATTAACACAGCAACTACATCAACATACTCTTTAAAAAGGATGGTCTCTGTTCCCTGTTCAGGATAAGCCACTTCAGATAAAGCTACACCTCAAAAGAGCAAGAGATGAGCACAGACAGACCTAGTCCCTAAATCCTATTTTACAAATTTGTATCACATTTTTGCAGTTGACAGCAGTCTCTCATTACTGTGAGGCCACTGGCATGAAAGTAAACAGTCAAGGTCATTCTATTTACAGTCCCAAAACTCTGGAATTGAGACCTACTCAGCCTTCTTTATAATTGTAACATAAAAGGAAATTTTAAAATACATCTGACTTTCAAATCCTGACATTCACTATTCACCCTCTCTCAGACCATCACAGTATTGTTATTCTTTGAGGGTTCCAACGCCAAGTGAAAACATGAGCTTTCTTATGGCTTTTGTGAAAGATTTAAAGCTCTGATAGCTGCATCTGTTCTTCTGACCTGAATTGAGCTGCTTGATAATAAATTCAATCTGTCGGATCATCTCTGCATTTCCTTCCTTGATAAAACAGCGCAGAATTTCTTCCATTCCCTGGATGTAGCAGAAAACATTGCTAGATCAGTATTTCATGTGATCACACTGAAAGAGTTTTGTTAGCTAAAACCTCTTTTTTTTTTATTGTCAGGAAAAACAGAGGCAGTGTGAAGCAAACCACTGTGTCCAGCTCCAAGTGCACCCTACACAAAAGGAATAAGCTGTCTAGATTGCTTCTAGGTTTAAATACAGACATATCCATGATGAACAGCAAATTTTCACAATAGATCTGCTGCTTCTGCCTTCTGAACTCAGTACACAGTAGTCATCAGAACAGGGCAAATTTGCATCCACAGAGACAACAGTGCAAGGTTCAGAGGGAAAACAAAAAAGCAGAACCCACTTTGACATTAAACCTGTTCTCTCTTTCTGGCTCCTTATAGGGTTGATGTGTCTTTAATCATTTAAGAGGACTTTCAATCCTCTGTGCTCTGTGAGGTAAAACACCGGACAACAATTATGTCTGCATAACTTTCTGGGTTAGTTCTTCAGATGCAAAGACATGCTGCTATCCCAGGAGCAGCTTCCTCAAGTCCAGAAGCTAAAACACAGTCATTAGCACTAGACTAACTTCCACAGGAGATCAGTTGCCAGTTCTAAAACCTTCCTCCTGCTGCCTTGACCTATACCAGGAAGAAGTAAAAGCAGTAAGAGGAATTCATCCTTTTAGTGGCTACTCACTGGTGCAGAATGAGTTACATAAGCAGAAGAAGTAGCAGGGCAGATGAAAGCATCTCCTGGGCCACTTGGAATGTACAAAATGCTGGAAGGACACACTGTTCTAAAATATTCTAATTTATAATTTAGACAGAATCCCTCACACTGCTGGGGGTCCACTTCTGGGAAAAAGACCAGCAAATATGGCAAAAGCATTTGAGACATACATGCACACTTTCCTGAGTATCAAAGGGGGAGGGCCTCTTGTGTGTTCCCTTCTCAGAATGTCCTGCTCAGCAGGTGCTGTGTGGGCCATCTCTGGCACAGGCACCGATCTCCATGCAGCACTTCTTACCATTGCTCTGGCTTCTTCTCGGACAGAAGGGATGGCAAGAATACTGTACAGTGCTCCATTCACATATGGTTGGATCTGAGAGGAAGAAATAGTCGTATCACTAAGAAAAACACTTATGCTCATCCCAGTGAAGTATAAACAAAATGTAAGAGTGAAAGTGCAGAACAACTACACTTCAGAGAGTTAGACCAGGCTAGATTGGACTTGCAAAAATTCCCACTTGGGAAGCAACGAACTTTCAGGATGCAAATCTACTGTGATACGGATATAAACCAGTATTGCTGTGTGCCAATTTCAAACCTTCTGCCTTCCAAAAATGTATTCTTGCAAATTGACTTAGCCATGGAAAAAAAAAAAGAGAGAGAAAAAAGGAGAGAAAAGCAGAAAAAGGTTAGTTTCTGATAAACACTAGTGACACTACAAAAAATAGGACAAAGAACAGGGACAAGACCCTGTCAGCATGAACTCAAGACAAGCTTCAAACATTGTAGCCTTAGGCAGGATGATAAAAGCTGTAGCAGCTTCAAACACTTTGCTGCCTGTTACTGTCCCTCAGGAGAGGCAAAAAAAGCCAGCCAGCATGGAAGCTCTGAAATATGGTTAGTGAAAGCCACCAGATCTGTCAAACACGTTTTATCAGCACTTATGTGACCCTTTCAATTGGCCAGTTACTTTTGCAGCACTAAGATTTTCAGTCATCCTGTCTATATCTTTGGAAAAATGAACAATGAGCTAGACTGGGAGCAAGGGGAAACAAGGGAAGATAAGGGACTGGGATTTACACAAGGATTCCACAGCTCCTCAGGAAGCTCTCTGGACACCCAAGAGCACTGTCTTCTACCTTTGATAATAAAACTTCTGTCAGCTTTGCTGGAGCAAACTGGGTTGTAACAATGCACTCCCAAGAGAAAGTTCAAAGTCATTTTAAGGCACAGACTTCAACAATATGGTAGCATTTTCTAAGTATTCCAGTCTAGGGACTGAGATGTTATTTTGTATTAATATGTATTGTATTAAACTTTCATCATTCACAAAAATCAAGCTAGTGAAAGAGTCCAATAAAAGTATGTCAAGTTTCATCTTAATAAAAAGTAAAGAACTGATCTACATCTTGTAATGAATTTACAAAACACAGACTAAGCATTTCATTGAAATTTATTCTCTATTTTCAGTTCAAGTTATAAACAAAAAAACCCCTGATGACTCAGTCATTGCATATAAACATAAGACACTAGAGTTCATATTTCGTTTTTAGCACAAGTCCCCAGATACCTTGCACAATCATCACAGAATCACTCTAGAATATCCTGGTAAAAATTCTGCCTCCCTGAATTCAGTCTGTACAGTATTTGCCTGCATTTTCTCCTGCCTTGAATTTTACTCCATGGTTAAGAAGTGCCCCTCTGCAGAGACAGCTGAAGCAATGTTTTCTATATCACACATCAGGCATCAGAGCGATGTGCTGAAAAGTATTAGGTAGAAATAACCAATAATTTTTAGCATTTTCCTCTGAGTAGTTCAATTTAGCATCTTAGATGAAAGTGTGTCCAGAGACAGAAAGTCGTAGATAAAAAGATATTAGGGCTTGAATGTCAGGAGTGTAGTGTTTTCTTTTAGCATTCCTTAAAACTACTAGCAAATGTGCTCCTCTGCACCTAATGTTTTGCATAATGGAATTGCACCACACATTGCTCATCTCATGAACTAGTTAAGCTTGAGATGATTTGGTGGAAGATGAAATTTAAACAGCATCAGAAACTACAATCAAGAAGGCACATGGACTGCATGGTAACTATGCATTTAAAAGACTTCCATTCTTACCTGCCCACATTTGTTAAAGGAAGACATACTTATGGCTAGAAAGACCAGTGCTCAATAAAATAAAATGTAAGGAATCGTGAATTTTAGGAAAATTTCATGCAACTTAATTACATGAGGGTCTAACAAGGGAAACAAAAGCAATTCTTTCTCTATTTATTTCCTTTCTTGTTTTTTTTTCTTTTTAATATTTAATTTTTCCTTCCACATTTTCATTAACCCAAAGTTTGCTGAACAAATACCTCATGATTCTCATGGCCAAGAAGATCAGAGAGAACCTTGAGCACGTGGTTTGCAATCCTTGCACACATTTTCTTCCCTGAAAAGGCAGAACACATAAATATGCTTGGAAAAATAAAACAGATCAGAGTAAGTTTCTTTATTAGTTTAGACAGAGCAATACTATTGCTTGTTCCTGACAAATGCTGAATAATTGAGCTGAAATCAGTGAAGTTACTCTGGATTTATGCAGTTGTAATCTTGACAGGATGCAAAGGGATTTTAAAAAGCTTTAAAAGTTTAACAAAGGCATTTTTTTGTTTACAACAAGCAAATCGATTTTCCACCCCTTACCTTGCTCTCCTTATTAAAAGGAAATTTACTTTAAGCTCCTTTTAAGTCTCTTGGGCATAGATAGGACCTTATTTTCTTGGGGAGAATCTCTGCATTGCAGAAGTGAAGCAGGTAAGTATTTCACTGCACAAGGTGAAGGTTAAACTTCTTTCCATTACTCCTCAGCCCAGTTCTTTCTTGCTTACAAAGAAATCTCTTACACAGACTGTGTAAGTGGACACAAAGTGTCCTTTGAAAAGTGGGCCTGGAATGTAGGAATGGCAGCCTTCATTGATATGAAAAAAAAATCAAATCTTATAGGGTTCCATTGCTTATTTCCTTGCTTAATTCCTTAGAGTTTGGTGAAGTTAACCTCCATAATTAGGATTCTTGGGATAAGAGATCTGCTCAAAAGCATTAGTTATAACACTCAAATATCTCTGGTCATGTAAATCGCTGCTACTGATTATAGTCACTTGAAAGAATCCTGGTATATCAGGAAAAAAATAGATTCACAATCTTCCCTTATCCATTTCTTGGAATAAAGCTGTAATTCAAAATGTAAGACACCTGCACTCCGTAGACAAAGATTCATGAGCAAGGCAACAGAATATTCCAGGGTGTAATCAGACAGGCAATCTGTATCTGTTAGAACATCAACCAGCCAGAAAATGAGCCCATCTTTGATCATTGCAGACTGTAGTGCACGCCTAGGATTAAAAAACAAAATCAGACCACAAATCACAAAAATCAGATCACTGCATAAGTAGTTTTCAAATACATTTATAGCTAGTATAAGCACATTAAAACACGCCTGCCAAAAAAAAATCCTCAATATACCCATTTTGGCAGAATCATTAAACTAAGTAATTAACAAAGCCTGAAGAAAGTGAAGATTCAGATTCCCATAGGTTAGAGGAGTGAAACATTGTTGGATAGGTTGGGGTGGTTTTGTCTTTGTTTTGTTCTTTTTAAACCTCCAAACTGCTGAGGTAAGTTTCTTCATTGTTTTCTAAGGCTTCTTACTCCACCTAAAATGGCATTTTCAATTGTCTTTTAAAATTGGTTTAAAAAACCAGCTACACACAACAGCTCCATAAAACAAATTAATTACTTCTCCTGACATAGGTAGCCACAGCACTGTAGCACTTTTGTACTGTTGATTTGACAAATGAGGTTTTTTGCTTGAATTTATTTGCTCTTTTCTCTAGAGATTCTTAAATCACATGTTCTCTTAACTCAACCTGCATTTGCCCTTGAAGAGTACACTGAACAAAGTGCCAGGTGGCCAACTGTGCTCTACAACTGAAATTCCATGCTTTACAATACAAAAAAGAAGTATATACTGGTAGAAAGGTCTTACTGAAGAACACAATTTTTAATAACATTATTTCCAAGAGGCAATACATTTAAATTGCAAAGATCAAAGCAGGTATTTTCCTAGTTTTAGTCCTGAAAGCTCACATACTTTCTCAGTGCTGGATATTGCAGCAGGTCTATGGCATGGACTAAGCATAACAAGGGAGCACCTGACCACACACTAAAAGAGTTTCCCTCACGTCAAGAATCTAGAATTAACCTTCTATAAGATTAACTGTTACTCTTTAGAAAGTAAAAAACTTTCAAATTTTCAGCATCTTAGTGCCTAGACCCCAAAATCCAAACTAACTTATACTACTGACAACTGCTTTAATAGAAATGTCATTTTCTCTGAGATTGGTTTAGGATTTCAAGCAGTAGGGTATGAAGATTTATTCTCTTTCATCACAGATACGTACAAGGTACCTTGTCAGAAAGCAGTGCAGAATTTTACACAAAGCACATTTGTATGTGCTTCATCCACACAAATTCTAAATTAAGCAAATTCAAAGGCAGCCCTCACTCATCAACAAACCCAAACAAACAAACTCAAACAAAAACAAATGAACACTTGCAGTCTGAATTTAGAAAAAACCTGAAAGTATCAAGAGCTAAACAATTAGATTTAGTTAACTTACATTTAGTTAACTATTTAGGGCTGAATATTCTTCCTGAGTACTATGAAAACAGAGTTCCAAAGATCATATTTATTTGATAAATAGAGCACCATCATACCCTTTACTGCTTTTGCATATTTCTTTTGTGGTGGACATTTGAGTCAGGCTGCTAATGCAAAAGTAAGAAACAAGACAGGCCTTGCATAGACAGCTCCAGGAAAGAGGATCAACAGGATGAAGATGAAATCCCTGAAAAATGTTTGCAGAAAGGATAATGAAAACCTTATGTCTGGAATGTAACACAACTCTTTTTTTCTGTGCAGGATCGTCAGAGGCTTCTACACTAAGATTTTCACTTTGTTCAGTTAAGGAACACATATAAAGCACAGAAGGCTGTGGCAGGAGATGTATATTTACTTGAGTCTGGACAGCTGGTAGGAAGTCAGGTTAATTCACTCAGCAAAACTGAGTTCTCCTCCATAATAAATGCCATTGCTTTCATCAGCCATCAGGGGTTCTGATGATTGTTATGGGAAAATCAAGTGCTCTTCTTTCCTCCTTGAACAGAGCCTAACTAGCCTGCATTTCCTCTCCTGCTGTCACCACCACATGCTGTGCTTTCATCACCTGAGGCTGAATTTCTGCAGAGCCCCCAGAACATTCTCCCATGTAAGGGAATCCTTGTCTTCAGCTTTCAGTCTCTCCTCCAGCATTCGCAGCAACGTTGGGTTCTGAGAAAGGTAGACACGACCTGGTGCAAAAAGTGATGAAAGAACAGATGCTGAGATATCAGCTGTGACAGAAAAGCTCCCTCTCCTTGGAAATGTAAGCAGGATTGACCTCGGTTTCTTCTTGGCAAGCCACAATCTTGTGCCAAAACCCAAACACACCTGCACAAATGAAGTTGTGTAGCAGACCAGTTGCCTTCAATCCAGACACTTGGGGCATTAGAGGCCCACACTTGCCAAATCAGTACCACACAGAATCCACTGTTCCTCTTTCAGTACATGCTTTCTGATCTATCACGGTTTTGTACACTCAAGGAAAAAAACAGAGGTGTCCAAAGAGCTTGGAAAAGTCACGTGCCCTGCTGCTACTGACTTTAAGTGGGATTTCAGTTCCTAGCAAATAGTTAGCTCCAAAAGTAGCAGCAAAACAAAGGCTAATTTGGGACAGGTGGAGATACAAAGCTGGATATATATATATGCATCTAAATAGTTAGCAGTGATGCACAAAGATTTATTCAGGTGAGGACCATGAAAATGTAGGAGCAGACACAGTAGCCACTATTGCACAGCCTGGTACAGGTCTGCTCACAGGACCTCTAATTAATGGGGATTTTTCTTTGTAACCCTCATGAAGAGACTGAAGACTATATTAAAGTTCCCACATAGACCACCAATCATCAAAACAGTCAGAAATGCTGAATATACTGTGTCAAAATGAAAATTTTCTACATACTGAATGCATGTAACAAAAGACAGTGAATCTCTAGAAAAAGGGTGCAAATAAAGCCCTAAATTTTCACATGCAGTGACATGCACTTGTGAAGTATGTATAAGCCAGCATTAGATGAAAATGCTACCTTCTTTTTGCAGTGAATCTTTTACCTTCTGCCAGTGAAGCAAAAGCATTGATGAGCCTTGCCATATACTGTCTGACTACCTCACTCTTGGAATTTAATAATTTGAGGACACTTCTCTGAAAAAGAAAAAAGCAAACATTAATTACATCTCACTAAAGAAGGAAAGAAGCAAAGTTAGTTTTCTATAATGTTTTGAAAGCTTCATTAAATTTACACAGCAAATAAACTTTGAATGCATATTGATATCTTAAGTAATGTCAATATCATTTAAATTTCTTTTTTATTGGCAGGGGCCTGAGGGAGAAATGGAAAACGAACAAATAAGCAAATTACAGCTTCTCAGCTCAGTCTGTTAAAACACTGGTGTAGAGTGGGAATTATAATGAGCCAACACAGTTCAGTTAAAGCTGGTATCTAAAATTAATATTCAGTCAGTGAAAAAAAAGCCCACAAAGCAAACAATTTAATTTTGTTGATGAACTTAAATGCAGTAAAGTTACCTGAATAAGAACACTTTAGTTTGACAACTAAGAGTGTGGGAGGCAGCTCAGTAACTTACAAACAACACCACATTGCAACTTATTTCTAATCTGTTTTATTTCAGGCATTACTTATAGATATAACTTCCCTCTTACAAAAATTTACAGGGAGAAAAACAGATCATTGATTTAATAATCCTTTAACTTTTTTAGAGGTACAAGTTACTGTTGCAATGACAATGGAGCCACAACATAACAAGTAGACCCACTGCCTCAAACACCTGGAGAACTCAAATATGCACTAAATTCACTACTACAAATGAAAACAAGTTGCACTTTTGTTAGCAACCGTACTGGATTATCAGAGACTGAAATAACCTTTCAAAATCAACAAACCAGCAATTCCCCTTTCTATAGAAGGGTACCAAACCATTTCAAATTCACAGAAGCACCGGCTGAACCTGTTATTTTAGGTGCATAATGACATATTCCATAGCAGTATTGGGACTGAAGTACTAATTGAGTTCTTATTGTAAATCAGTGAAATGAATTGAGTGTGTTATTTAACAATACCTAATCACTCAAACAGGATCTGATAAGCAAGAGGTAACTCATAAATAAGGGCCTCTGGCTTCTGCTCAACTCACAGAAGTTAAGCACCAAGAGAGGTGATAAATTTCCATTTGTCTACAAGAACTGTGTCTACACTGAGAGCTCTTGTAATGCAAAGTTTGCCATCCGCATTTAAAGACTAGGATGTAGAAGTTAAATATATCACCTGAGTTTGACACCACTACCTTTTTTTTCCTCCTCTTTCAAAAAGCAATAAAATTTTATGATCAGCACTTTATAGACAGAAATGAGCAGTATCACACAGAAGTTGGACAACTGACAACTCTCAGTTCCAGCTGACCTGACAGTTGCTGTGACAATCCAGGAGATCATTACTGATGTAGGCTTGCAGGACAGTGTCTCTCTGTTCTCCAGGATATGATGTTGTCAAGCGCTAAAATAAATAACAATAAAATAAACCAGTCAAAAAAAGAAAAAAAAAAAGGTAGTGTGGATTGATGATGCCTGAAGATTTTTAAGGTGCTGATACTCTATAGCTGAGAAACCTCTTCTCACAGGGGGGAGGAATTCAGCCTCAGTGATCTAAGGGAAAGAGACGAAATGAACTGACCTGACCTCAGCTTAGCGATCCATTACAAAACTGTTACTTGGCAGCTGTCATTACTGTCCCTACAGGAAGGATACAGCATTACTTCCCATGAAGTTAAAAAAGCCCCTCTTAATGGCTACAGATGTGGTGTTTTTCTAAAACATCTGAGACAGAGCACTGGGATAGAACCACCACCGGTCAGACCCAATGGATGGGTTTTTATGTGAAAATGGACATTGAACCTTGGTCAGAATTCCACTATTATCATCTTTCATGTCTGTCACTTTGAACCCATCACCTTCCTTTTCAGCAGGAAAATGTAACTTCCTGTTGTCACCTGTATGTTTTCTGAAATGTCATTACACAATCCAAGTCAAACAAAGGCAGGCTCCTGTAAAATACCTTGACTATAAAGAAAAACTGGTGATTAGAGTCCGATATGTCTTGGATACAGCAATATTTGTATAAATGTAAACCAGGGCAATTTATGGAAAAAGGAACTACCTCAGACAACAACAATTTATTTGAAAATATATCAGAAATTACTTCCACTGAATATCCCAGGAATCTGGGAATTCCTCATGTGAGGAATCTGTCTTTCCTCAAATGAGAAGGACAGGGTTACTCTACAAAATAGATACTTACTGCCCTGGCCTATCTTCATAATCTCAAGAGCCTTAGCAAACTTCACTGACAAAGAGAGAAGTTGCCTGCAATGCTGAACTATCACCAGAACAACCATTTCACTTGCAAAATGGGTCTTAGTTCTGGATTCCTTCAGAAGGGACCTATTTCTTTATTTCTCCAGAGGCCCTCTCCTTACCCAGCGCAGAGCCTGCAGCAGGAAGGCCTTGAGACGATCATTCCCTGTAATCAAATCTTTCTTCAGCTTCTCATAATCCAAAGAGGGCAACAATGGCACATCCTGCATCTTCCTAAATGCAAATGGGAAAGACATTTCACCAAAACTCTCTCCTTGTTCAGTGCAGCTGAGGTTACCGAGGTGAGAAGAGCCAAAACAGGAAGTCTGCTTCAGGAAAAGAGCTTCCACATTTTCACACTTGTGTTACTTTTATTCTCTGTTAGAACAACAGACTTGTTAATCTTGGGTTTATTTTTTTAACCATGCATGCAGCTCACTTACCATCATAACTTGCAGACACTAAACTGACAACTAGCCAGCTGATGATCTGAGATTTCTAGAGGCACAGTACAGTACAGTAACATCTTTTTCCCCTCCCCTGTGTGGACCACAAGGCCATGATGGCAGCAGCTCCTGGCTTTTAGCACACAATTACAAACAGATGCAGTAACAAGCTGCAGCTCCAACTCCACCTCTAAGCCCTCACGCACACTGAAATGTCTTCTCCAAGACAAAGGTGGTGTGTATGTGTGGGCTGAATGGATTTTCACAGCCTGAGATTTAACACAGGACCACTTTTTATGCATCAGTAGTATCTTGCTATTTTGAGTTTTAACACTGCAAAAGAAGTTTCCCTTAATAAAATTGCTTCCAGTCAATGTTTTAATTTTAGTATTTAAATATAGTACACTAAAATGTTTTACTATCTTCCCATCTAACCACTTTTCAAAACAAATTTTACGTCCTTTGTATAACTGTTTATCTTGTAAACAACAGAAGGATCAAAACAGTGTCTCAAAAATTTAATAAAACTTCACTTTGGATATACCATCCCTATTTGATATTATAAGCTTAAATTAATTAAGTCAGTCCCCAAAAAATTAAACTTGAAGCACTCAAAATTCCCCTTTTCCTGGATTTGTGAGAATCAAAACAATTACAACAACAGGACTGGAACATGCGGAAACAGTAAAAATACAGAAACAACCTCACAGGTGTGGAATGGCAGATTTACTGGATTAGCAACATCCTGCTGTAATTAGAATGGAACTGAAGCTGCTCAACAGAAGAATACAGATCACACAGTATTTGCATGAATGTTCTGTGAGATCAGAGGAAGCACAGAGGGGGAGTGATTTCCATTTGCAGACAACTGGCAATGCACTTCAGTTTACAAACCCCTCCTTCTCCACAGACAGAAATGAAGCTCAGCAACAAATACTTACACAGGGGCTAAAGATGCTCTTAACATTGTGGAAGCCTGGATCAGAAAAATAAAGAAAAAAAGAAATTACAACAGATTAGTCCAAATTTCACATCAACGTTACTAATGAGGTCCACGGTGAATTCTTTCACTGAGGTTTTGCATTTCTTTTCCTATAAAACTTATGCTGTAAACCCAGAAACACAGCTAAAGAAAGAGCACTTCAGTATTTATCTTTCTTTTCACTTAAAGTGTTTCACAGGTAAAAAACCTCTTCTTTTATGATCTGGCTATGTTATCCTCACACTCATACTCCACAAATTATCTACACTTCAAGCATTTAAAAAAAAAAAAATAAAAAAAATAGTAGAAACTAGTGTCTGAAGCCTACTGAGGAAGATGAAGAACTTGCTAAGCACATTCATTGATTTAATAAATGTTCATACATTTAAGTTGCAATAATATTTCACTGAAGACCCAGCACATATTCCTGTGTCCAAATTTATTGTAATTCTTTGTTTCAACACTAATGTTATCAACTGCCTGTTGCTACTAAAATATACTCCTATGTATAAATATTAATATGTAAAGAAAAGACTATGTATTCTAGTATGGATAAAACCAATATAGAACAGCATGTAATTTCTCTGTGGTTCTGCCTAAGATACGCTCAGTTTAATCCTGGATATATCCTCTCTGGTGCAGTGGGACACAGTGCATATACAGGCACCACTGTACAACAAGTCAGAGCTTAGAAACATCAACACAATATAAAAGTTCCACATAAAAGTTGTCTGCTTCAGTAAATATTTTTTGCTAGAGTTAATTGTAAGTGAGCCAGGAAGCAGCAATTCTGGCATAAAAGTGCTTCATATCATGCATTCATGATGTCAACTACATGGCATATTTGCAGAATATTCAATGTCATCTCTTTGTGCTGATCTCTCTACTCACTTTCTAAAAATCTCTCATTACCACTTATGCCTGTAAAACTGGTCTTTTCTTCTGACAGAGCTATATAATCAATGTCTATTGTCAGATTTAAAACTGTGGGATTTAGGAGACAAAAAGCATGAAATACCATAGAGAATATTGAATTACACCAGCTGACATATTCTTGAACACACTACCTCATGGGTACCCTCCTAATACAAGGAACTGCTCTCTTAGATGTGAAATAAGCTTATAAGCACATTGGAAAGCAGTTTATATTGCCAATACTTGTTCACAATAGACAATTAGCAGGTCATACACCTCAAAAGTAACCTGTCTTGACAGCAGTTCTCACATTATAGTTTATCTTACACAATACAGGTCTTTCAAATTATCATATCTACCCCTAGACTGTCTTCTTCTTACTTATTTGTATTTATTTTCCTTAGCATTTTTGGTAATTCTAAAGACTTAATTCTGTTTAAACAAAACTGTTTTCCCAGTCAAAACCTAACATCTTGCACCTGAACGTGCAATGAAATCACAAATCATTTTCCTTGCCTTCCTCAGCACCTTCCTCCATTAGAGGAAAACAGGAAAGAAAGTGATTATGGTACTTAAATGCAAAAGAAATGACAGAGCCCTTGAAGATGAGAAGGTCAAACAGAGAACAGCTGTGAGAAAAGAGCAGGACACTAGGGGTATATAGATGTATATAAAGGCTCTCTGCTTCTCAACAAAGTCCTTTTTACCCACCTCTTGCTGACTTAGGAAAACATGTGCTCCACTCAAAATCTAACTAAAGGATATGTAATTGGTAAAGATACATGCATCACTCTTCCACATAAATAAAACTTCTTGGGAAGTGCGAGATTTTGCAAGCTTTTATAAATTTCAAACTGCAGAAACTTCAACTGGAAAAACATTCAGATTTTGACAAATCAATCAGATCAAGCAGGACAAAATCCTGTTAATTCCCAATTCATTTTTAGGGCCGGCAGATGGAGCACAGCAAAGCATTTAATACGGTTTGCCTCTGCAGTCTACCTACACCAGAAAGGCACCAGAGAGCGAGGCAGGCCCTACACTGGAGCTCTGAGGGCAGCACCACTGAGCTGGAGAGACTTGTCACTTTGCTGATCAGACTCAGTTAATCAGTCTGGAACCTGCTCAGGGAGAAGGAAGCTCTCAGGCTTTCGGGGTTTCTGGGAAAGCAATAAGGATAAAGTTGCATCAGGTTCAATAAGGCTAAACAGAAATGTGAAAAGTTTTTGGGAGGCTAGTTTGTCCTTCACTGCATTATCATTTCACAATCTGACTATGGCCAGTACTACTGATAAGCAGAAAGAATGCAACCATGTTACAGGCAGATGTTTCCTTTCTTCATTTTCATCTACATTATTGCATTAAATATCTGCATTATTGCCATTAGTCATAAGTAAGCTAATCTGTATCTGTCCAGTGTGGCACAATGAGTAAGGCATTGTCTTGGGTCTCAGGAGATACCCTTCTATCCTGATTCACCCACCAACTGCAGGCAAATCAAAACACATCATTTCACGTCTCTGGGCCTCAATTTTTCTCATCTGGAAAGCAGATGCAGGCATCAATCTCTTGAATAAACTGGGATTTGAGATCTACCAATGAATGGCAGGGTGGAAGAGCTAAAAATTATTATTTTGCTACTAAACAATTGAATGCTTACGGCACAGCTACCACAAACAGAAAAACAACAGATTTAGTAGCTCCTCTTCACTATCAGTTTTCTTAGATTACAAGATTTATTTCCTCAGCATTTTCTTCCAAGCCCTTTCCCCAGTCTTACCTTTCCTGGAACAGATTAAATATTACTTTAACCTTTTGAGAAACAGTATTCCTTAAGTTGCCGTGAAAGACAGAGTGTGAAGAACATGAAGCAAACATGTTCCCATGTCCCAGCGCTCAAAGACCTAATCTTGAACAAAATACTTTTCATGCAAAACCTATCTTGGGACAGAATCATTTGTCATAATTGAAACACATGAAGAAGCTCAGTGTCTAAAGGAAAGGAAAAGAAACACAAGAAAACAACAGCCCAAGCATAGCTCATTCTGGTAGGCTCTTGGGGTATGACTTATGTTTGTGTTGGTTCTTGCCAAAGCCAAACCAGGTGCCACATGAAGTCAAATAATTCTGTCACGATGCGCATTAGCCACAGATGGCAGCCCTTCATTTTTGAACAAAGCGAGGCATGAATACGAACAGCATGGAATAAACCAAAGAAGTTCAAAGGGAAAGAAAAAAAAAATCAATATTTATAAAAGAAAACAGATGCATTTCATGTGCAAGCCAAAACCACAATTTGATTTTATCGAATACTGTAGCCCTGTATTCAAACCAACTCCCCTTTGCTATTTGATGTATATATTCATAATATGCTGAAGGTGAAGCTGAAAGCCAGATTCTGTCTTCAGTTCCCACTCTGAAAATGTGCTACAAGAATTCCATGTAAATTCAATGCACATTCCAAATTAATAGTCAAAGATAAGTGATGAATATGTGATGAGTAAAACCAAAATTTGAGCAAATTTCTACATATCATTAAAACTCACAAATTTATGTTGAGCTCATTTGTTACATGCTAATAACAAGACTGCTCCACATGTAGTCTATGAGGGATTAGACTCTGAGCTTGTGTAACCTGGCAGGTCTTCTGGGGCTATGCAAAGTTATTTCATAAGAAGATCTGCAAATGTTTTTCATTTTTTTCCTTACTTATACTAGAGATATGCTGTTATGAAAACTTCCCATTTGCCATATAAAACAGGTTCTCTAAGACATCTGAAGTGTACATAAAAAAGTCACACTGTAATACTGTGTGATAATGTAATGAGTAGACAAAATGCCAGAAAAAAAGTATAAAATACTATATATAAACAGTGAGAGGAGCTGACAGCTATCCATGTATTCAAGAAACACTTCAGAATTACAGTCAGACAGCTTTACAGAAATTTTATAAACAACTCTACACTGTAAGTTATTACATTCTACATTGTATAAAGTTACATTTAACTAACACTTTATATTAATCTTCATAAGGGAAAAACTTTTTTTTAGCAGAGATAATTTCATTCATAACTGCTCATCTGTAATCAACTTTTCTCTGTATCAAACCCCAGAATCATGTGAGGGAAATAAAATCCTAAAGATCAAGGGAAAGGTGTCTGTTATGAACATTCATGTCATCAATAGGAATAGGTTGATTGATACAGGTGACCTTTTACCATAGGTGAATAGGGGTAGTATTCTCTACATCAAGATAAGAGAATCACATAAGGAATTGTCTATTGCATTCAATACTCCTATGACTATTTCTCAAAACAAAATGTTGTTTTAAGGAGAAAGTCGAGTGCTCACACAGGTTTACTGTAATTCCAGGTGATAAATATGTTGGAAAAATAGGTAGTTTTTCTTGAAAGGGAAAATCTTATTTTACCTGTAGAAAGTAATAAAAATATAAATATGCGTTATTTTAAACTGACTGACATTTTTCAGAATTGGTGTCAATCACTTTTATGAATTGATTACATACTGAGTTACTTAGAAGCAAACTCATTTCCTTTCTTCACAAAGAATGCACTGAATACGGGCAAAATTAGATACTTATAGTGTACTTGTAGCATTGCCAGAATATGAACTTCCATCTGGGTTACAGAAGTCACAGGCAGTACACAGAATATAATTTTGCATTTTCAGTTTTCAAGGAAAAAAGATCCATTTTAATTGTATGAAAGAATTTTATAACCTTTACTACAGAAAGAAAGTTTGACTTTTGGAATTAAAAATACAAACACGTAGAACACGATACCCCTCTAAAGAGCACAACTCAACTTGCTGTATTACCTTGAGCAATAATATTTATTTGCTTTGTCAAAGGTGTTGTGGGATCAGCTGGTGTTGGCACACTTCAGGGACATTGTATGCTATGTACAGATGATAACATGGAAGAAACAATTGTTTTCTGCATGCTATAGGAAGCTGTAAAATTTCATGTAAAATCTGTGGGCAAAGCTGCTCTTCTGTTGACATGCTGCATTATGTGTATTATGAAGAACATCTATTCCATTCCCCATGCAGAAATTCCAAGCCTTGCACAGTTTTTGGCTTTTCATAAACCATACAGTTAGTGTCATGACAAGTTAAAATGCAGAGAAAATTGTTCCACATTGTGAAACGAAGAGAAATATAGAGCATGACAGATTGAGCAGGCAACGTGAAAGGATATAAAGATATAGACACTTACATATCCGTCATCACAAGGGCTCATAGAGTAATATCCCTTTATGGGCAAACAGGCACACATTAAAATAAAGAAGATTAAAAAAAAATAAGTTAACAGAAATAAATCACAGAGAAATGCACAGTTCTAAAAAAAACCCAATAAAAATCAGCTAAAAATTAACAGACTATTAGCTTTGAAAAGAAATGTATAATCACCTCCTAATCCTCATACTGGTATGTCTTAGAACTGAAACTGGTGTGTCTCTCTTGTGATATATTTACAAGTTCCTCCTCTCAACACCTGGCAAACATACCTAGTCTGCACATTATTGCACTGTAATCATCAGTTAGAACAGCTACATATGAAGCACAGACATAAGTATGTGAATATATGGCTTGTACTGTTCACTGAGGCAGCTCAGAGAGAGATACCAATGAATGTGGTATCGATCAGATCTCAGCTTCTGAGAAAGCAGTTGCCAGTATTCTCCATACTTGCTTTGACTGGTTTTTCTGATCAGCACATAACAAAAACCAAGACAGACAATTTAAGGTGTTTCAGCAATGTTAGCAATTCCTCGTTTCAAAAAGCTCCAAGGATAAACTAAGAAAAACTGGAAGTTTTTAGTATCTCTGGAAGGAAGCCTAAGATGTAGTTACTAAAATAAACGATGGTGATAATTCATGGTTCAAGTAGTTTAGTACAAAATATGTCATGTTCTCTTTAATTAGACTAAAACACTTAGAACAGCTTTGTATCTGAAAAGAACAGTCTTAATTCAAAATATAAGTACACAGTTCAACACAATGAAATAAGACCAACACTAATTACCTTTGCTTCCAATCTTTTTGTGCAAACCTGCCAGTACTTACTTTAGAGGACATTATTGTGCAGAAGAATAAGCACATAAACACTGTATTTAGGAGGCTTCTCTTTAACAGACATATACAGCCTTACATAAGAAGACATAAGAAACCTGCCACTCTTCACTGTGAGCATAAAATAAAGTTCTTACTATTCTTTAACCAATTTTAAAAATCTGACATTATTCTTTTTATTACCCTGACACTTAGAATTCCCTGATGCAAATGAGCATTTTAACTTCCATGGTGCTATACACACATATAGACAGTTCCTGGCGAAGACAATTTAAAATTCAATTTAAGACAAAGGACAGCATTGATGGAGACCAATAAGTGAGCAAAAGAAACCAGGAGATAATCTGTATCATGATGAGAGACATTTCAACACATGCATGACCTGAGCCAGTGAAAATGGACATAGGCATCTAGACAAAGACTACATTAAAGGTAAGTTTTAACAATAAAGGAAACCACAAAAGGTTGGACCAAACAAACTTTCAAAGTCCCTTCCAACCTGAGCTATTCCATGATTTGAGGACAGTAACGGGAAAAGTTTATGGAAACCCCTACTGGTGGCAACATCTCACCTTTAGAGATGAAGAATTCATGAAAATAAAAAACCTCGCAGCAACTTGTGAAAAAGGCATCATATTACTGTATCAGCAGAAAAAAGAACTTCTTGCTTACATGAAGAGAGGTTTGTTTCTTCATTTCCATACATAAATGGCAAGATATAAAAATCATCCCATGTACAGGGATGCAGAAGACTCATATATTTCATCCTAAGAAAAGCTCACTTAGAGTAGATGCTGTTTGCTGCAATGCAGACATTATTTTTAAACAAAAGAGGGTACATCCACATCATGCCTGGTGAATCCACTTTAAATGGTTCAAAGTGACTAAAAACTCAAACTAAAAACCTTTAGTTACCCTGATCCTGGGTTTCATGGGGTCTCCTGGTGCAGAAAACTTTCACAAGTAAGAAGCTGAATACCTGCCACAAACTATTATGGTTTGATGGCCTGTGCACAGTTGGGTGTTTGAGGACAAAAGCACAGAGCACAAGAAAAACAGGAGCCTGTGCTAGTCATTATAGCTATCCCAAAAATTAAAAAAAAATTTTCTCATTGTTTACAACTTATAAATGACAGTTTAACTTTACAGAGGAGCTGGTGATTTTGTTCACTGACAGAACTTAAAAAAAAAAAACAACAAAAGAGACCTAAAACTTGCAAGGGACATTAATTCACCTAATTGTAGCTACAGGTAAATATAATCAGACTGAATAGCAGCAAAAAACATAATGGGCATTTATTCTATTCCATGACACAGTTTCAGTATATGCAAACATCTACACAGCTTTCAGGTCACAGAAAGATTCCCCATTGGTTAACACACACCTCTACTACTGACAGAAACTGTGTATCTGAAGAAACAATTCCAGTTTGCCCTTTAATCCAAAGTTTAGAAAATCTTATTACCTTATCTCTAATCCAAGAAATTCTAGGAAGGTGTACATCTTACTTCAATCCAAAAAGGCTCTTTCTGGGTTTAAGACTTGAACCCATGCTACCTTTGATGGGGAGTGAATGTGTTAGGTTTGTGGTAAAAAGCCAGAATCCTCTTGGCTTCATGATGTGTAATGAACAGAAAAAACCCACAACCCATGCTTCTTATCCACCAGACAAATCACTATCAGAAAGGTAAAAAAAAAAAATTAAAACTTATCTCCAGAGTATGAAAGATATAAGAAACTATGATAATCCTGTGATAGAATACTGTAGTTGAAACTATCCAAATCTACCACCACCTACATCAGTCCCCTGTCCTACTGGATATCAGAAAGTTGGGAATCCAATTAAACCTTTAAATAAATGTTTCCTCAGCTTGTCAGGCCTGGTGCTCTGGCCTCCTACTCTTAAACCCAGACCTTTTGCTCTGACAATTCTCTCAGGTTTCTTATCTCCCAGTTCAGGACCATATATGTCAAATGACATGATGGAAGGTGGTGATAACATTCAACTGCAGCTAGGAAAAAAGCCTTATGGTAAAACAGGGCTTTAGAGAGGCCTTGGAAACATCTCCCAACTGTAACACAGTTCTGTGGCCTCTCTCCCACCGCGTGCAGCAGATGCATCCTGTTAATGGATTGTGGATCAGGCTCACGAGCTGACCCAGGAGGTCAGAGAGCTGGCAAGAGACATGGAGTTGCACTCCCAAAGAATGAGATCCAAGCCAGATCGTCAGAGAGGACAAAGCTGACACCGGAAGCCCTTGCTAAGTAAGAGTTCGCAGTGTGATTACAATGGAAAATTCTTTTGCTTATTAATGCCTCAGGTCTTAAAGCCAGTGCAGTTAGTAAGACCTGCTTCTGGGATTTGTCCTCCTGATACAAATTTCTTCCAGTATGAAAGGACAGGCCTTCAGTCTGGTGGGGGGCAAACCAGGAAGCTGGTGTTTGTACATTAACAGCACACATTAATAACTGATACATGTCACATTTCAAAACCTGAGACCTCAAGGCTTTCTATTACACAACACTGCTTTCCTGACATTAAAAATTGAGCACAATGCATTGGGGAAAAAAATCAAGTTTGCATACAAATAATGCTACCAAGGATATAATCCAAAGTATTCTCCTTAATTTCCTTGGGCAATTGTTTGTTTTGGTTAATAGCCCTCATATAATCCTCCTTCCCTGTATAACTTCAAACTACCAGTGTAGTGTAGCTGATTTAAAAAAATCACTGTAGAGCTCAAGTACAGATCTCAGAGAATGCTGCAGTTTTAGCATTTTCTGCTCTCAGAACCTGACCCCAAACCTGGATTGTGCCCTCAGTTGTACCAGTATGGCTGACTGTAAACTCAAGCACCTCCTCTTTCCAAACTACGTAATGCACATTTACTCATTCCCTAAATAACAGAGATAGGAATTTAAGGCTGCATGACAGTACCACAAAAAAGTAATTTCCTTGCTAATGATTTTCTTTTCTGCTCATCTATTTAGAGACATTGATCCACCAGAACCAATTTATTTAAGGTCTGGCCCTGACGCTGGTGATGTCAAGTGAGAGAGGATCAAATCCTGAATACTCAAGGTAAAGTAGGGAAAAAAACCCAAACAATAAATGACCATATTTAATGCCTGTCAAAACTCTTTAAACAATTACTTTTTCAAAAAAACCTCTCACTCATCTTGCCTATACAGAGACCTAATGGTAAGGATGAGCAAACAAGTTGCCCCTCTGCAAGTTTCTTCCCTCTGCAATTATACAGGTGACTGTCCCTTACAGCAGAAGGTGGTTTGTGAAATGGAGTAGCTGGAAAGACCATACTCCAGTGTCTCTAAGTATTTATGAGCAAAAAGTGAGGGAACCTTTCAACACAAATCCAGCACAGATGCTGTGAACTCGTGCTACTACTTAGTCTGGGTCACGGTGCCTCCAGCTTTATTCCAAAACTTATGCAAAAACCTGAAACCACTTAAGGGTAGAACAATAACATCTGAGTGTATAACAATGAAGTATTTGAATCCCTGAAGAAAAAGTAATGGGATGGCTTAGTGGCCTAGTGGCAAGCAGTCAGAATTTCAGTCCATCTCATCTGGCTTCCTGGATCAACAGTTAGGGAGTGGCTAGAAATCTTTTGAGATGATGAGAAAGAAGTTTCATTTTTGTTTGCATAAGATAGGCTATATGTACGTTTTTCTTCTTACACTTATTTGTGTTTCTACATGTTTGCTATTCATGTATAAAACTAGAACTCTCTACATTGGAAATAAATGAAGAAATTACGATCTATCAAGAAGAAGATGAGGAAACCTGATTATGACACAGAGAATGTCGATATGCAAAGACTGTGATCAGCCCTCCAAAACTTGGCTAAATGTCTCAGACAGCCTGTGGGGATCTGCTTATAGAAACAACATTAGATTTCAACCACAGTAGCTACTATAACCTCATTGTCAAGGAGTGACCTAAAACAGTCAAGAAACCCGTAATCTAAACAGTCTCAGTGCTATAACTGGACTGGTCCTTCACCAGAGAGCTTGGATGGCACAGCAACTACCTCAAATAGTGTGGGTAAAGGAGCCACAAAGTCACACAGAAATAGTTATGCTGCTAAAGCCTAGTATAAAAATAGATACAACTGTGCTAGAAAAACACAGCTTTACTCAGTTTAACCTGGCTAATTTGGGACAAAAGAGAGGCAAAGATTTACCTCCAGCGGGAAAAAAATCCACCACCAACACATCATCTTTCTCTAACCTATCTGCACAGCTGGAGACTCTGTTAAAGTGGCTGTAGTGGCTTAAGTACAGTGCAAAAGGTGCTTTCAGAGAAGAAATGATTTTAGAGACACTTTCAGAGCAGAAGTAATGATGCACAAGATCAATAATCATTTCACAGATGAGAATCTTTTAGTAGAAGCAAACAGAAGAAGTGTGGCTGTAAGAGAATAACTGGTCACCTAATGCTGTCAGGCAGCATCAACCACTCCTCATGAATGATAACTTTTGTCTACCTAGTTCTTAAAAACCTCCAGTGACAGAGATTCTGGCTGAAATAATGATCATACTCTGCTGCCCACACACTTCTTCAATGATCATTTATCATTCTTAAAACTCTTAAAAGTCTCTTTTTTCACATAGAAGGAAACATGCCTATAACTAAATGCTAAACCATACCAGGACAGATGTTTATGCTAAAATAGCTATGTGATAGGTGTACAGAAAAACATGCAGTCTAGCAATAACCCAGACAGCTTTTGTCAGAGAAGACACAGCTTCAGCCACTCTGCACTCTCTGCAGAAAAAAAATAATGAGCAAAACCCTGGGCAAATGGAGCACCTTGAAAGCACAGGAGAAAAAGAAAAGTCTTGATCCAAGCAGAGAGCAGGAACAGAGAGAAGAGGGCTGTACATGGCTGTACAAAATGGATTATCTCAGTACATGGAAGGGGAGACACATACAACCCCAATATCAGATGGTAAAAATACAGAAGACTACTGGGGTACCTAATGCATTGCCTCAGAAATAAATCTGAGCAGAGAGGAATTGCAGATAGCCCATAATGTTGAGGTAGCAGACAAACAGACCCTAGATCCCTCTTCAAATCCTGGAGTAGCAGCTTTTGCAGATTGCATAAGAAAGCACCTCCTAAATTCATGGCAAGTCAGAGAGAGGGGTTTTAACCATTAACAGGGAAGTGAAGGCATTTAAAACAGTGAGGAATAATACTGGTATCTGAAAATATTAGCATGTAGCGAAGAAAAGGGAACATTTTTATTATCTCCTTATCTTTCTGTAACAGATTTCCAAGAGGAACAAAACGTATCCATAGTGTCATTGTTATTAGAAATCTTGGCTAGAATAAAGAATTTTATTTTCTTCTGCTTTTCCTTTGACTCTTCACCAAGCTCTCCTACTACAAATACACATGAACACCTACCACAGCAAAAACAACAAGCACAGTTCATGATTTTGGCTTGTCTTTGTAAAACAGTGGCACACAATATTTTATTATTAAAATATTTTAACGTAGTTTTAATATTAACACATTTGAATAATCTGAACAAGTTAGGTATTAAAAAAGGTTGTAGCACTGAATTGCTCTTCTGCTATCATTAAGTCATTTAAAATCTCACAGGAATAATTTCATAGATGCTAGAAACTATCCTAAACTGGTTCTGCTGCTGAAAAATAACTCGAAAGCTCCTTCCCCGCTCAGGCAGAAGAGATTGAGCAGAATATTAATGAGCAAGGTATAGTGCAGTCATCTGAAAAGAAACTGGAGGCTGGTGAAGTGGGGAAAAAACAACCCCAGGGATCCTGAGCTGCTTAGCAATAAGATCAAAGATTCTTAGATAGGATGTTAAAAGCCCATCATGTAAATCAATAAGGTGGCTATGGTGTATCTTCTAACTGCTCATCTAACAACTGGCTCTTACTGAAGAGGGAAGTCCTCCCTTCCTCCTCTTTTCTTCATTTGCTCTCGTGATCCTGTGTGATGCTTCTCCTTTAGCTGGCTAAGCCAATTCTCTCTAGGGTTACAGGAACATCACTGACAGCAGAAAGGAACAGAGCACGAGTCCAGAGCTGAGCAACCACTCCCCCTTTTAGCTAAATTAAATTGGCTAATATGTGTCATCAAACCCATTCAGAACATTAGCTTTAGGGTTGTTTTTTTTTTAAACATTCAGTTAGCATTTTAACAGATACAAGTTTTACTGTCCTCACAACAACAGAATTAAATATACTTATGCACCTACGGATGCATAACCATGTCATTCACCCACAGCTGAGATCAACAAAACTTTATGTATTGCCAGGTTCTTATACAAGCTTGAACACATTATGTCTTGTCTTTACCATCTCACATTTATTGTTCCATATGCAGCTTAAGTAGTATTGTCTATTGAGATAGTTACTGTAAAAATCCCAAACGTTATTACTTACAGTTCCAGGCCTTGTGAAGTCAATACTGTGTGCGACACTTTGTCTCATCTGATTGCTGAACAAGCGAACACAAACACTTTGAAGATACTCTGGTGTGATCTAAAAATTAGGAAACAAAGCAAGAACAGGATTATATAAAACTTACACCTTCTACCAGAGAAGTATTTCTGTATTAAAGGTTGTTTGGTTGATTTTTTTTAAAGAGAGTAAGAAATCACACACATGAGACTCATTGACGTGAGCACAAGGAATATACTGCAACTATTGTTCTGTTCAGAAATTAAAATAACTGTAAATTCTCTTTATCTGGGAATTGTCATGCTATTCACAAGACTAATGCTAAACACTTTTAGAGAGCCTAGAAGAAAACTACAATTTGTCACACCTATGTTTCCATACAGATTTTCCTCAACCAAAAGGTTTGAAATCAAAACAAATTCAAAAATGAAGCAGTTTTGTGCTTTAAACAATATGTTGATGTGTTGTCTCGCTAGAGAGCAGAACTTAGATAACTGTCTTGTACAGCAGAGAGAATAAATACGAATTACACAGTACAACACTTTGTGTTTCAATGCAAAGAGAATAAATATGAATTACACAGCACAGCACTTTGCATTTCAATGCAAAACATCTCAGTGGATTTAGGTTTTTTGTTTTGGGAAATCTACACCACAATAGAACAGCCTGATTTCAGAACAGTTATTAACTTCCCCAGAACAGAGGCAAGAGCATCAAGATTATAGAAATACAAATGGGTACACTTCTGATATGCCCAGATGTAAAGCAAGATGACAAAACCCTTCAAATTCAGAATGCTGCAGCTTCAACATGACTTTATTCAGCATTCAACTCCACTTTGGATTCAGAAATGACAGAAACCAAGATTCATAACAGAAGAGCACCCTCAGCTGGACACACTTGGGAAGGATTAAATAACTGTCCCGCACAAGGCTTACAAAGGAAATTAAAACAAGCATCTGCAACAAAACAAAACCAGCGCCTGGTTCCTCCCCCACAGAAGGTAACTGGATATCACCCTGGAGAGCACTGAGGTGTGCAATGGGAGGCAGCAAATGAATGACTATGTGTTTATTGGTTTTGAAGTCCATGTGATCAGATATCTTTCCTAATCTGCTGTAAAGCATAATCCACACCTACAGGCAAATTCTTCCCTGCAGTAATATGTGAGCAGTCAGTGATCCCAGATGCACAGTAGCAAACCACAAGATGTTCCTGCTGATGGCAGGAGGACTGTACATATTGACTTTTCAGCAGGCAGCACAGGAAATCCCAGGTCATTCTTCCTGCTAACAATTCACAGCTCCTTTAAAACCATCTAGAGGCCACTAACATCTGCTGTAAGAATAACCTTCAGGTTACACAGAAGTTATAGTACAGAGGCACGTTCGCGGAGAAGAAAGCACAACAGAGGAAACATACAATAAACTTCGTATAAAACATACCCATAAGAAAATTGTATCTTCTTCAGTCACACACATGTGGCCCATTTCACATGGTAACTCATTCACTCCTACCCCAGTTCCCTTTATCAATTAAATTAACAAGTTTAGCTTAGCAGAACAGAGAGCAAGGCCTTTCCTCACCAAAATTTTGGATGAGAAGATTGTTTCCAGCACCATGGAACTTAAGACAGACCTGACAGAAGTTTTAACACACAACAACCATTGATGGGCTGCATTGCAGTCAGTAGTCACAGAAATACCCTCTAATCACTGCTGATGCTATAGCTCAAAAGGGGACTCTCACAAGAGATCTGGGGTGTCTTGTGAGATGGTGATTAGTTTTTTTCAAGATTTCTGAGCCAGCACAATTCAACTCATCTTTTGCACTACATTTACCTTTCCACATAGGGTCAAAGGAAGAACCTCTCATCTAAAGTGCTGTGTTTCATCAGTAAAGAGCCACAGTACTAACAGAAATGCTCATAACTACGAAGCTTAATTCACATTTTGATCTCCATTTTCTGGAGGGTGTGCAAGCAAGCACCCATCTGAGTCATCACTTACCATCTTGCCATTGACTGTGGCCTCCAAAGAATCCACCAGCTCTGCAGTGACTCCAATGAGATTGTGGTAATCTGCTTGCATTTTGTTAAATCGTTTCAGGTAGGTCATGGTCCTGTGCTCAGACTCCACTAACTGTTGATGAAGATGTTGCAACATTTCTGTCAAGAAAATAATCAAAAGAGAAGTAGCATCACCTTTTCAAACAAAAGGACAAAAGAACCCACAAGCATTGTGCTCTGAAGGCACAACTTCAACTTCCGAGGTGTAGAATTTCACTGCAAGGATAATTCAGCACCTCTAGTGTGATTCCATTTCATCACAACAGCTACAAGTATTTATTAAGCCTTAATCACCAAAGAAACAACTGATTCCCAATTACAGCAGTAACATAACTAACTGTTAGACAGTGAACATCATTGAACATATTTGTGAAGAAGACACTGGTTTAAAGGTCTGTTACTAGGAGAAGTTCCAGGCTACCCATGACAAAACGAGACTCTGGGCATTGAATCACAAGAACAAATGACAATACACAGCTGATTAACTGGACTTGCTGTCTGCAGAGCAGTCATGCACTATCTGTGACATTCACTAAAGTAATACAGGGTAGAAAACATTATCATGACCAGCAATTGGAAAGGTCAAGTAGCCACTCCAAAGATAAAACACCAAAACAGGAGAAGGACACTATCCCGAGATTCAAGCCACTGTTTGCTAGATTACACTGTGAGACTGGGGGTTTTATCCAGTTAATGTATAGGAATTGACCACTGGTATTTATGTTATGTAGTGCTTTGTTTATTTTAAAGACTAAGTCTTCAATTTTTTGGGGGAAAATGGTACAATTCACAGAACAAAAGAACCCCAAATCCAACCCAAAAACATTCAACTGCTCATTTGCTATTTCCTTCAACTGAATTCATTGAAGTTGCAGGGAATTCTCTACTTCAAAAAATTTTTCAGGTGACTCTGGTTGATGGTAAGCTGTATCAGTCACTTTTAGTACCTTCAGTTTCTGAAAATAACTCAAATTGGTCTTTTTTCAGAAAATAAATTATTAATAATAGCTGTTACATTTCTGACATATTTTGTTCCTTCAGGTTCAACTACTTTACAGACCAAAGCAAACTGAGTATCCGAATCTGTACCCTCCACCCCAGTGTCAGACTCAGCCAAATCAGTTCTACATGGAACTCAGGCATGGAATCTGGAGCTGTGTACCACAGTGCACATCTCTGTGACTAGACAAAACTGTGAAGGGAGGTACAATAATCCTATTGTTACTGCTGATGTTTTGTATTTTGCTAGAACATTATGTTTTAAATTAGGTTGCTGAGAAGCCAATATTGCTTTAGTGTTTTGAAAATGGCATCAGGCCCATCTGCAAACAGAGGGAATATTTACCATAGGATTTTCTGTGAAACAATGGGCAGGAATCAGCTTGACTCCAGAGTTTCAGACAAAAGTAGAATTCCTTCTCACAGATTTAAAAAAATTTTGGGTGAGGGTAGAGCATTCCAAATAGCCCACTATGATACAGTTTAGGTCCAAGTAGACCCAAAGGGAAGAAAAACAAAATAGCCAAGATGGAAAACTGGAAACCAGAAAAACTAGTTCCTGTTCCTGGCTTTGAACAGATTTTGCCCACGATCTTCTAGGAAACCATTACCCTCTCTCATGATTCACTATCTCTTTCCATAAATACATAGGTCATATGTCCCCGGAACACTGAAGCATTGGGAAACATAACTGATGTAAGTAGAAATCTGGGATCCTCATTTGGAGAATCCTAAGCAGTACAAAGTTTCACTGCACAGTTATCTCTGAGTTTAAAAAAACTCAGCATATAACACCTTTTGATAAAAAAGCTCTGGAGAATTAAGGTGTAGTTACTCAAAATCTGTCCCTTTGCTCCACTGCTCTCTGAACTGGGGCACAAACCTCTGCTGTCCCATGGCAGGTGGCACAGGGTGGTAATCCTCATGAGAGGGAAAAATGGGGAGTGGAAGTCCTGTGTTAGGACCTCGGCTGCCTCTATGATTTCAAATGTTGGAGACTGCTTTAAAAATTTGTCACATCTTATGGATTTTGGAGTTTTTGAAATACGTTGGGTTTTTTTATCTCATTTATACTAAAAGCAGTAGATGGCAGAACAGCTCATTTTTGCTATCAGAAAATTTAAGAAAAATTATCTTTTTAATGGGATCTTTTACAGAAAATGTTGTTAATAGACTTCAGCTATAAACTGTAGCTATAAATGGACAATCTTAAAATTAAACATGGAATATACAAAGAAGGTACATTTTCTTACTTCTACAAGTTAAGAGAGAAAAAAACCCACAGAATTATTTTACTCTCAAAGCCTCCTCCCCTCTAAGGGTGGCTTCTTTCTGAAAACCATTCATGAGCCACAGCATTCTGTACCTCCAGGGTTTGTCACTGACACCTGATACCAAACTGCAAATCAAACTACTGTAATGATATTTCTCTTGCACTTTCTAGGAGGGAGCCAAATTCAGTGTGAAATAACAACAGAAGCTGTGACAAGCCACAGATCCTGTTCAAATCCAGCAAATGAACTTGAAAAAAAAACCAAACCAAAAAATGAAACACCACTAGAGCAGCTCCCAGTAACATTAAGCAATCCTGCTGAGAGCACCAAACTTTTTACAATTCTGTCAGCTCTTAAAACCATCTCAACTGCAATCAATATTCATTAACTTAAAACTCAGAGAAGTTAAGATAGCTTCCAAAGGCAACCCAAATTATTCAGCCTTGATAATAATAATAATTCAACTTTGATTTTATCTTCATTCCACAGCCACTACTGCTAAACTGCTACCACAGCTGTAATATGATACAGCTCCAAAACAAGAATATTTTTCTAAACTAACAGATTCGGAGAGCAACCATGGCACAAAACGCAGCCACTCCAGCACTTTATTCCATTGCCTCAACGAGCAAATTGGAATATACTTTTATTTAACTGTGACACAACACATTTGATTCAGAAATTTCCAGTGGATGTATCTAGAGCGTGACTTCACTCAGAGGAAAGTTGGAAGCACCAAATCACAAAGCGTAAACCTTCTCAGAGTTTGCCTGCTTTTCATTGCCCAGTGGGTAAAATTTCCAGTGAGGAAAATCCATCTTCCAACTAGAGTCAGTAGGAAAAACACTACATAAGCAAAACTCAGTGCAGATCATCGCTGACAAGTACCTCTTCCAAGCACAAAGGGCTGTTGGAAGAGTTGGTCCTGCTCTGCCCCGTTTCCCCTTTGCACTCCTGTCACATCCTGATAAAAGCATTCACTTAGATCAGGGAGCTACTAGCCCAGGTAAAAATCAGTATTTAGTGGCTTGTTTGAAACGTTAAATCATTGCCCTCTGAATCAAGACTGGGTAAAAGGAACTGGTACCTTTCAGAGGCATTTCAGTCTACATTTATGTCACCTTGCAGAAGTGATCAGACTGCACCATAACAGGAATCAGAGACTACCTCAAGACATGTGGCTTCTCTCTTTCCTCTCCCAAACACAATTCCCAACACTGACAAATCCTTTTTACATATGATAAGTTTATCAAAGAGGAAGAAAAAAAAAGCTCTCTAGACCTTTATTATTCATATGAAACATTATTCATATGTGGAGGAAAAGAGAGGAAAATACAGCACAGAGGACTAACCTCCTGGTGTAGGAAGATGTAACACACAGTAAAGCTTGTCACTCTGCCAAATGAAGATGCTGGCACCAGGCATCAGCTGAACTACTACATGTTTCTACCAGTATTCTTGCCTGCTTTCTCATGTGTGTAATTGTTGAGTTTTTTAACTCCAGTTCCTACAAGCAGCCAAGGAGTTACACATATGCACATAATTCCATAAGAAGCTTCTTGTTCTAAGTGAGAGATTGGTTGTTTTCCTTTACAACAACTTACCTACACCTAAAACAGGCTTCCTGAACTTGTGCTTGCTCTGTCTCTTTCTCTCTTAATCTCAGCCCACCCTCACATACTTTGCTAGAAGCACTGACACTGGCCAGGCTGAGCTCCTGCACAAAATGCAGCAGAGCTCTGAGCAGAGGAGCTGCAGGTCCCAAGAGCTGTCAGACACTGGGGCTCCTTAGGTGACACTGAAACCTTGCTCTCAGAAGAGGCAGGAGTCTCCTTCTTGCTTACCACATCTGCATAAAAATTACTATCCATATTCTGACATATTTCCACATCAACAGTCATTTAGACTTTAGCAAATCTTGACAGACAGGTAGGTCACACTTCACTTTCTCTTGTGCAGCAGCCTGACACATTTCTCCCCCTCTCCCCTTCCCTAAAACAGTGGAAGAGTGGCTGTGAACTCATCCACAGATTTGTAATGAGGCAGTGAAGGGAACAGCAGCTGAACACCCTTCCAAATACCTCATTCCCTCCATTCCTCTTAGCACAGAGGACACAAAGAAGATCTGAAGCTCTCGCTGCAAGATGCCAACCATTCTGCAATTCCTTCCTTTCCAGCCAAACTGAAAACATATGGGAGAGCTGTAAGTTAAGCACCACTGCCACACAAATAGCTTTCAAAGTCATACAGGGATTGAAGTTTTTTAGCAAATGGGTAAAAAGCCAGACTGTGCAGGTAAATCAGGCAAGGTAAACACACGGAACTCTCCTGGGCACCCGCAAGAGCATTTGCACCACCCCACCCAAACGTGAAGTACTTCAGCGTGTCAGACTGATGACTGGCAACTATTTATAAAAGGCTGTTTCCAGGACTCTGACATACTGCTCTTCATTCATGCGTTGCCTATAAATTTTCTCTGCGTTTCCCCTTCACTGATAAAGGAAACATTCTCCAGCAGCGGGGAAGTGCTGTGGATCCCACGTGAGCTGAGCAGTTACTGCAAAAATAACCTCTTGCATCCAAAACTTTCATACGAGACAGTCCTCAAGTAACCTTTATGGAAAGTCCAAACTGACTCAACCTCCAAGGCACATAACAGATCTACAAATTAAGGCTGACCTGCATGGATTCAATTCCATGACAGTTCCCGTACTTGTAGAAAGCACAGAACCATCCCAAATGAAAAATAATTAGGCCTAAAATAACTCAAGCCCAATCATGTAGTAATTTCTTTTTAATCAGAGTATGGAATTATTGCCTTCAGGAAAGCCCATCATGAGCAAAAAGAGTAACTTCTGGAAAATAAAAATCCACAAAGATCTTTCTAATATTCAGTGAAAGTCTAATGGAACACAAAGCTGAAAATAACAAAGAAAATACATGGAACTCACACTAGAAGAAAGCCTAACTTTCTCTTTAATTCAATCTACAAAGAGTAAATCCTCAGGGTAAACCTACAGATTAAATTAACTTGAGAGGAAAAGTCATTTTAAGAACCCAGCTGGTCTCATACAGATCTCTACCTATAAAGTGTATGCAGAAAGTCACGTGAAAAAGTGAATGCAAGGTATTGGAAACCTAAGTTCTATTTATCGAACTGATTTTTAAAGGCACATATTTCAAGTGTCATCAGCATCTAATGGGATTCATTATTTTTAAAGGGCCCCACTTTAGCGCATATAAGCAGCACCTCAAAATGCAACCAGCCAGTCACATTTAAATTAACACATTATTATTCAGGAGATACTAATATGTACTATTTTAGGAGTTTAAACAGGATGAGTGAAATCAACTTAGACATGTCTAAGATCATCAGACAGTCATTAGAACAACTGTATGAGATTTAAAATGCAGAAGATACAGATAGGCACAAGCAGGTAAGGGAAAGCAATCTGAGGCAAGTTTCATTCTTACGGAGTTCTCCACTATTTTTTACCACGTTTCAGGACAGAACAGACATTAAATACAAATCCCAGTACTAGGCCCTCTCCCATTTCTAGTACATGCCTATTGATGCTCAACCCTCTGAGCTCAAGCAGTCCAGCAGTAATCCCAAGGCAGGGGTCTGGATTTCAAAGGACTTTCTGCCACACATTACTAGTTTCCCCATCCCTGCAGGCACGCCTTCTGCTACTATCACAGCCCCTAATAACCTTCCAGATTATCCTTACCACATCTCAGCATTTACCTTTGTTGCATTGTCCATTCTCTTTCTGTTGCACAAGTAGGAGCAGTTCAGGAAAATGTGCATCCTCCTTTCAGTACATGTTTGTTCCAGAGACACAGATTGAGAAATTCAACCAACTGGCAAACTCAACCAAGCCAAACAGTCCTGCTGTCCAAGGCAACAGCCACAGGAGACGAAGAATAAAATAATCAATAATAAATACATGAAAATCTCTTAAATGCACAAAGCAGAATGTTGCATAGAGTGTTGAGACCTTTGGTTGACCTTTAAAGACATTAGATCCAGCCCTGATATATAAGATACAGTAACTCCAGTCTAACTGCATTAACACCAAAATGAAAAGTCAAACTGCTGATTTTACATAAAATCAACATACAAGTGTTTTAAGGCAAGTGATGTTTTTATATCTAAGAAATATCCAAGGCTTAATTAGGATTCAGTCCATTACTCCATAAAGAGGAATAAGCAAAGAGAAAATTTTCTTCAACCGTTGTATGGCAGACTCCCACACAAACACCTGTAATATGGGAGTGAAAGCAGTGTTTTGATTGCTTCTCCCCATCCTGGTAAATGGGCAGGTATGAAACAGAAGGGATCTAATTTCCAGCTCATTATTCAATACCACTATAGCAACATGCTGCTTTGGAAAAAAAGTAGGATATAGCAGGAAAAGGACTTTCAGCTTATGTTGCATTAATTAAAAAAAAAAAAAGCCAGAAACAGAGACTCCAGTTCCATTCTGTGTACCTTATCTTTAACTGTATAGACCAAAACTGGAGAAGAAAATTTGCCATATAGCTGGTTAGTTTGCAAATTAGGCCTGACAACACAGCTTATACAGTATTGTTAGAAAAACAATACAGTCTAAAGCACATGCCACTGAGTGAACCAATAATTTCTGGGATCCTTAAAATCCCTGGAAAACTTTCAGTTAGACCCTGAAATGGCTAATTTAAAAGACTAACAGCTTTAGAAACGCTGAGAAAGAAGTCAGGTCAGGTTGGTGCCTTCGGGTATGCTGTACTTTATACATGGAAACAAAGAATGGTCATATGATAAAAGTGCAGGTTCATATGTCTCTATGTATCCATACATTGTCTTTACATAACTTTCACAAAATTTTTTTTGAATGTGGAATATAAACAATGTTTCCTATCATAAAAACACTGAACTGTAACATTACCGCAATTCTGCAATAAATCTTATCAGCACACTCTTGCAATAAATGATATTGCCTCTTTATAGCAATTCTAATTATCATCAAAGTGTTTTTTCAAAAGGATACAAATAAAGTGAGAAGTCGAGGAGTCTGTCTGGCTTTGAGAGTCAGAGACAGGAACTTTTCCAATCTCGTCCTCAAATCCAACGTCCAAGAATCCTTGAAAAGAAAAACAAATAATGACAGTTGTTCACCAAATATGTACACTCTGCAGAAAGCACTGTTTGGATCACAGCAACCTTCCACTAGAAGGCAGCCAGCATTGGATTGAAAAGATTTCCCCTTCGCTGTTACTAAAGTAAATGTGTTTGCTCACTACCCATAAAAGTCTAAAGAAGTTAGATGGGAATTCAGGATTATTTCTAGACAAGAGTTCTAGAAGCACAATGTGGCTTTATTTCAAGTGCAAAACTATCACATAGTATTGGTGCCTTGCAAGCACATGCAAAAACTGCCCCGAAAGTAGAAGCACCTTTAAATACAAGCAACTTGAGAAAAAGATAAAAAATTAATATGAATTTAATATGAATTTTACATTTATTAAATAGAGTACAAAATGAATAATTTTGCAGTGCTCAGTTTTCATCATCTTTCACTCCTAACAAGGTCTGGGAATTGTAGATTTTGTCAATAACTGTTGCAAGCATCATAACGTGACATTGGTGATCAGGGTACAATATTTCTAAAACAAGGATTTGGAGAAAAACAACTCATATACAAAAAATAGACCAACACCATTAACTGGAATGCTATCTTCTGCCTGACGTAGTGTCTCATAGGCACAAGAAAATAACAGCTAAGGAAAAAAGCCAAAATACACCTAGGAATCCACCAAATACTCATTTCTTCTATTTCACACCTTCAGTGAAGCCACTTTCTGCTTGAGGAAAAGCTAGCCAACAGATGAAAAAGCTCTATCTTCCAAAAAGTAACAGGAGCTTCCTAAATTTACTGCTGTATACGTCTATGTTGCAAGCTGTTCTCACAGCTCAGATTTGCCCTTATTTCACCACGCTGGAGAATGTACAGAATTTACTTGCTGCATTTACCAATTCAATATCCAGACAGTGGTGTAGCACAGCACACTGTATATTACCAAAGGAACCTTGTCTCCTGCAGAGAGGAGTGTGTATTATTTTTCAAGATGTATTACACAAACTGACAGGAACTCCTGCTATATAAAGCATCAGATGCCTGAGAAAAATATATGCCATCAGAACACTGCTTACTAGACTAGTGACTCACTGCTGCTCTTTCTCAAACATAAAACAATCTGTGTTTCAACACTCACATGGAATGAGTTGTACAATTCCCACAAGAAAATATGAGTGACTGTGGACTAAGAGCTTGGACACTGGGTTACTATGAATAAACCTGAGGATCTCGTCTTAGATAAGGCATTAAAAAAAAAAGCTGCTAAGCATAATTAAAAAAGAGTAGGCATATCCCATCTCTGAGGTCAACCAGTCCATCTCATTATTTATAGCTAGTCCCAAAGGAAAATGGCAGTATATGCCTTTTTTGGTGATAAACTGGAGCTCCTCAACAGCTGGTACATCCAAAGTCAGCCCTAGGGCAAATATCACTTAAGCTTTGATTTGATATCAAAAAGAGTATGGTGGCAATGAGGGCTGGAGACATCTCCTTGCACCACAACAGCTGCCCACAGCTGCTTAGCCAGGCCAGCATAACTGTCCACGTAGTTGGACAGGGAAGCATTCCCAGCAGATAACCTTCCCCACAGGGATTGCCACCAATACTTTGGAACATCGAGCCCCAGCTCTGAAAGTCATCTCCTAACCATCACCTGCACGGTGCCAGAGAGTGGTCAATGTAAGGGTGTTTATTACCCCTTCATCAGCAGAGTAATTGTAGATCATCATCACACTGAAAGTGCACCTGGAAAGGAGATCTATTTTGAAATTCAAGCACACCAAAATTCTACACTCTCTTCTCACCTTGCACATGCAAGTCTAAGAACTCAACTCTGAAACATTCCTTCGAATGTAAAGGCTGAAACATATTTAACAAAAAAAACTAACTAGGAAAAATGCCTGTGGCAAGAGTCACCAAACCACAAAACACAGCTATGCTCTTCCAGCACTTTTTTTTGGGAGGTGGGGGGAAGAGTCTCAAAACACAGACAACATTGATTCATTTTCTGTTTCAAGAGGATTACTTACTAAATCGACTTTCTCTTTTCCACATTAAATGAAACCACTTTGGTCTCCTTATGCCTAAATATCATGCTTTAAATTCAGTTATATATACACAGATAGTGGTCTTGGGCAACAACCTCAAAGCAAGTAAGTTGACTTGAAGTACTACAGTCATTCCCAGAAGCATCCATATTTCAGGTATGTGTGGAAAAGGAGAGGCAGCAAAGCTAATTTATGGACACAAAGATGGCATACCACTCAAGACTCAAGCAAATATAAAATACATATTTAAGATGGCCCCCTGTTATTGATAGCACTCTCACAACCCTTCCTCCATTAAATATATGGTTTTTTAGGATTGTACAGTTTCTGCTAAAAGAAACAATAAAAGCAAACACCAAACTAAACATTATTGAATATTTATCACCCAGTGAGAAAAGTCATCATAAATACCATCTCTGCAACACAGATATTTACCTGGAAAAGTTCTTTAAAAGAAGGGTGTACCATGGGGTTTGGAACGAAAGGCAAAGCATAGAAGGGAAGAAACTCTGTAGTCTGGCTCAGTGCAGCTCCTTTTGTTTCCAGGTATGCCTTAAAATGTGAAATCCTTTCCTCAAGTTTAGCTTTGTCCTAGGAAATAAAGCAGCATATTTAATTTAGAAAACTACCACTCTGAATGCACTGCAAAGCTGGAAAAAACAAGCAGAAACCCAAGTATATTAATATCAAGTTTGATATTCCAAAACCCAACATTTATTTAACTAGAGAACATTATATCATGTTTTGACCAGTCATAAAAGAAAATTTAAACCAGTGTTGTTGTTTCTGTCATGTAGGTCCAACAAAAGAAGAGACAGAAAATTGATTTTGAACGTAAATCATTCCTGCTCACTTCAGGCTAGACTTCTAAAGCAAAATGCCATTTCCACACTCAGGCAAAGAGGAAACACCTACTAGACATGCTTTATATCAGTGATAAGTGAGAACCACAAAAATTCTGGTGCATAGCACCAGGAAGGGAAGCTGGCACACAGAACAGAACAAAAGTTCCTTAGAGGCTGGAAAACACACAAAAGGCATCCAAATACTCCTGTAGCAGCTGACAGGTGAAAGGCAGGAGCTATTAAGCCCCAGCTGATCTGGCTGAGTACAGGCTACTAAGATGTCTCTTCATCATAAAAGTCCCATGTAAGAGAGATTTTATTTTATAACAGTTTGGAATTATATTTTTCAACATGATATATTGAGCTGGTCAAGACTCAGCTTCCCCATTTCATCAGAAATTATTATATTTTAACTCACAGCTACAGTTCAAATTGGAAGCAAAGTAAGTGTTTTAAGAATCTTCTATGCTCTGCAATTAGAGATGTGAAAGTATTGGCATGCTGGTATTTTCCAAGCTAAAATACTTCAGGCGCTCCCAGATACGGGCAGCTCCAACTTCCATCTCTGTACTTCACAATACAAAGGGTCTGGTTCAACTAAAATGCAGATTATGGCCCAAAACTGGATACATGCTCCGGGTGTTCTTAGAAACCATCCCATCCTCATTCACACTAAAGACAGATAAAAGAAGCAAAACAAACAAAAGCAATTTGAGGTTTGAATTGTGAACCAACTTACAGGCTTTCCCATAGTTTGTTTCAAGAGGAAGGTGGCAAAGTGTATGTGAAGATAGAACTCCAACTTCTGAGCAACTGGGTCATTGTCTCGCACTGAAGACGAAACGTGCTCCTCCCAGAGCTGGAAGAAAACTTTCTGCTCACCATTTTCAAATGCTGCAAGCAGATCTTCCTGCAGAGGGGAAAGGCATTCAGTGAAAAAACAAACGCAGAAGAGCCACATTTGCTCAGCAGTAATTTAGTAAAGAATTCAAGTGCCACCTGAAAACCTCAAATTAAAGGTTTTATCCAAAAATCTATCACAGTTCAATGACTGCCTAAGTATTCTTTCACCATGTATTTTTAATATCTTTGAGAGCCTGAAGCAACCATGAATACAAGAGGTAAAGCCCAAATTTTCAAAAGTTCTGGGAACCCAGCTTTACTGTAAGGGAAAAATAAATGCCCAGAGTGTGTGAAAAATCAGTCTTTTCAACCTATGGTAAGCTAAAAACTAAAAGTAGTGTGAATCAAAACTACTATGTTCAAAAGGACTGGAGTTCTGAAAAAAAACAAACAAACAAACCCAAACTTGAGGGTTCCTGTACTGGAAGAAGACTGCTAGAAGACTTCTTCAAATAATCAAGAATCTGTTCTGACAGTTCAGATAATCTCACTGTAGTAACTCACAGGGTCGTTAGTAGCCTTTAACTGTCTTTAGCATTACTTAATGTAAATGATGCATTACCTGAACAGGCAATGGATCTTTTGAGGAAACATCTGCTGGTTTAGGGAGTGATTTCCCTTTTATTTTACATTCCTTTTTAAATACCTTCACTGTTTCTTCAAATTCTGCGAAATCCAAATACTACAAGACAAAAATATGCAGGAACAAAAATATTTTAGATGATGATTCAAAATAAATGATTAATCATTTTTTAGATGATTAATGCTTCAATGAATGACCCATGAAATGCCAAAGTTTCTGTACAGGAGGATCCATAAGTGCCAAAAACTGCACATAGACAAACCAAGAACTGATACCTTGTGGTAGGAAAATACTGACTCTAAACTTCCTTCTGCATCCTAGAGACAACCAAGTACATCCTCTCTGAAAGAATGATGCCCCTTGGTTTAGTCAGTAATTTCATTCTACCAAAGAAGAAAATTAACTAAAATCCATTAATGCTCTATTCTGTTTGAAGAAACAAGTAAATTACTTCCTTGTAAACAATGTTCTTAGAGGGCACAGCAGTCAGACAGCTTGAGCTCTTAGCCAGAGCCCTCATGTGAAGCTGTACAAGCCAATGACCAACTCATCAGGCACTGTTCTTCTAGGGAAGAAATAAACAGCCCTGCCTCTTCCTCCCACAGTGTACAGTCAATATATTAGACACAGCTTTCCCCTCCTCCCCTCATCTCAGGAGTCTTAGTCATTGGCTGCTGAGGCAAGACATCACACTTCGTTTTGCAAACTTGACCTGGATTCCCAACACTGCCACAGAGAACAAGAATTGCTTTCTTCAAAATAAACATAAACAGTAGTATAGTAGTGATTAAGAACTTAAACCTCCTTTTAGAACTGTTTTTAGAGACCAACAAAAAGATTTAAGCCGTGTATGACTTTGCCATATGGTCGACTCTTTTGGGAGGCAGTAACTATCCTGGCTTTCAAGACACAGCCTGGTGACAGCTGGGCACAGTGGGAGCTGACTGCCACTCCTGTGCAGCACCAGCACCTGTGGAATCTGCAACAGGATGGATCACACAGGGCAGAGGGATTCAGTTTGGTGTCCACTCGGGGTCCTAAGCAAGGCTACCAACACAGGGTGAATTAAAGGGATGAGGAAGCAACAAGCAGCAGAGATCACAGTTTGTGTCCTTGTTCTAATTCATAAACATCCCATTTTAGCCAATTTATCCAGAAGCACAGACTGCTATAGAGGTGCCTGCCCTTCAACACTTGTCTCTCACTGTCTTTTTCACAGGATTCTTTCACACTTTATTCTGATTTCCTCTTATGGGCAATAGGGGTTGAGGAGTGCCTAGCTGGAAAATCCTGCTTAGGCATTAAACCATGGAGATCAGTAGTCTCAGGACTTGTCTGGGCTTTGTCAGCTCTAGGGTTTTTATATGCTTCTGATTTTATACACACATTGAATAAGGTGGCAGTCAACCAAGATTTTAAAGATCTCACCTTTACCGTAGGCTGGACCTGAGCCCCAAAGTTGTCAGATCTAATCAACCTCATTCTTCCCTTAATGACAGCCTCATTTCCAATGAACAGTAGATAATTTTTGATTGATCTGCTGTTTGACTGCTGACATTTAACAGACATTGAGCCCTTTGAACCTACAGAGCATGACAGGAGTCAGTATGATTTCAGACTGTAGCAACACTTGGCCAGATAAAAACTCCAGAATGTAGACCACAGTTACAATGCCTGGCTCTGAATACAAGCAGCTATGAAATTCTGCCTTGCTTATTTTAACAGCAACAACAACAAAAGGAAAAGAAATAATGAGAGAAAACCAACCTCTCTCACCAGTCCAAGTAACTCAGCCTCGTACGCTAAAATGTCACCCATTGCTAAGCGTTACTGCCACGTCTCATTGCTGACAGAGCTGGAAAATGGTAAAGAACGGGAGTGTCAGTGGCAGCACAGGGCTCACACAGCACAGCCTGTCAGCCATCGCATCTCCAAACAGCACGAGGAGAAGACACACACAACAGACACACTCACAGAAACACAGTTTACCTGCCACGTCTCACCTGCCCCCATCTCCTCTCTTCCACATCCCACACGCCCTCGTCCCACCTATCCACATCCCACCTCACCTGCCCACATCCCCCATGCCCCCCCTGCCCCACATCTCCCCTGTCCCAATCCCACCTGTCCCACACCTCCCCCGTCCCCATACCCCCTGCCCCAATTCCATCTGTCCCACATCTCCCCCGTCCCAATACCCCCTGCCCCAATTCCACCTGTCCCACATTCCCACTGTCCCAGTCTCCCCTGTCCCAATCCCAATCCCACCTGCCCCACTCCCCCTGTCCCAAACCACCCATGCCAGTTCGCCCTGCACCAATCCCCATCCCCGCTGTCCCAATCCCAATCCCATTCCCACTCCCCCGTCCCAATCCCACCTGTCCCACATTCCCCCTGCCCCGATCCCGTCCCAATCCCACTCCCACCTGTCCCACTCTCCCTATTCCAATCCCACCTGTCCCACATTCCCACTGTCCCAATCTCCGCAGTCCCACTCCTCCCCTCCCAATCCCATTCCCATCTGTCCCGCATTCCCACTGCCCTAATCTCCCCATTCCCACTCCCCCGTCCCCATCCCCCACCCCCCTGTCCCATTCCCCCCTCCCTCACCGTCCGTGTCTCCCCGGCAACCGCGGCCTCTCTCCGCGCCGCTCCCCCTCCCGCGCACGTGACCCCTTTCAGCCAATCGTAGCCCGGGAATGCTCGCATCACGTGACGAAGGAGGGTCCCGCCCCCCCCGAGCGGGCGGCGCCCCCTGGCGGGCGGCGGTGCCTCTGACGCCTTGAGGAGGTTCCTGCTCTCCCACGGAACTTCCACAGAGTTTGAGGGCAGCTCCATTTTTAAAAAAAATTATTCACGGCCTTAACAAATGCGTTTGGATCCCCTTCACACCTTGAGCAGGCCAGAAGCTTTCTAATTTGGAAATTCCGTTTGAAACCTCCCAGCTTAGGAGTCTCGTTTGAAAAAGATGCGGGGCAACCAGGGCAGAGCTTTGCTGAGACCGAGCACAGCTTGAGGAGCCTAATCCATAGCCCTGGCACAGCCGGGATGAGGGATGCCAGGATCAGCCCCGTGGGTCGTTACCTCATGGAAGCCTCACCAGAGCAAACAGGAGGATTGGCCAAGCCCCTTATCGAGGCTTTGTCCCTTCTTCAATTAACAGTGGTGTTAATGAACCTCCTGCCATTAACATTGGGTTCCTAGAAAGTATTTGCTCGACACGGTGAAACATTTTATGGCCAGTGATGTCCTGCCCAGGGTTTCAGTATCACTTTGTGCAGCCTTATTTTCCTCCGTGTCCTCTGCACATCCCACACCCAGACACAGCACAGCACCATCCATCTCCCTTTATCCAGGCTCCTAAAGGCAACTGCCGAAACTGAACACAGAGATTTGCATCTGCCCCCACCACCCCAACCCGGATTTTGACACTTGATAACCTCACAAGTCCCCAAAGCTAATCTCACCAGCCAGCTCAGAGACACTGCTCTCCACCAAGACCATTTCCCAGCCAAAACTTAACTTGCCAACACCAGCTTGGGTGCATGCAGTTCAGGGCACAGCTTTCCCTTGGCTCATGATCTAAGGACAGTTTTCTCCTTATGCAATCAAAACCAATATTTAAGGGACAGGAAAAAGAAAAATCACCCTGGAACATTCTTGCCAGACCTAAAATTACCATCTTAAGAGGTGAAAATTCTGGAAAGAGCGAGGTGATGGGAAGCAGAGCTATGACAGATGGTGAGTGGGCCCCAGCCCTCCGTCCATGACCCATGAGAGTTACTTCACCACTGCTCCCTGGCCAGCCAGCACTGGGTTGGTATTTGTGAATAAAATACTGAGGCAGACTGCTGCTCTTTGGGATAGGAAAGGGAGAAGGAAGGAAGGTGTTAAATATCTTATGAAGGGCAGAAGCAGCCTTGACAAGCCTATGCCCCCTCTCACCTCCCATGCTTTGCTTCATCAAATTACAGTTGTCCTGGCAAGGGACAGAGCAATGGTTTGAGCCGGGGTTGTGCCAAATCACCCAGTTTCTACTTACTTGCGTTCCATGTGAGGGATGGAAAGGTGCCAGGAACAGGTGACTTCATCCATAACCTCTGTCTGTGCCAGAAGCCCTTGAAAACATCTCATTCCCCAACTCAGATTGCCTTGAAGATGTTCTCAGGTAAAGAAATCCTGCTGGGAAAGGAGCTTTTCCAGGAAATCAGAAGAAATGTCACCAGTTTTCTTCAGGCTCCCTCCTCCCGCAGCACTTCCAGGAAGCATAGGGAAAGGCCTAGAAAGTGCTGGAAGAAAAGTGAGTGAAAGCTGGCAGGAATCGCTAGGAAGCACATCAATCTGTTCAGAAAGCACCCTGGAATTCCATTCCATAATCCCTACAAAATTTTCTGCAATTCCTAGAAAGAATAAGGATATTCCTGGAAAGCACAAAGAAATTCCTAGAAATTAATGGAAAATTCTTAGTACCTGGTGTGAATTCCTAGAAAGCCCTCTGAAAATCCCACAGAAAGTCCATTGAAATTTCTGGGAAGCACATGGACATTTTATAGAAAGCACCTATATAGAGGGAATTCCTAGGAAGCAACAGGAAATTTCTATTCTAAGTGTTAGTTTGTGTTCTCATTGCTCCCCAGGAGTGTGACAATTAGCATTCAAATTAGCTTTGGAGTTCCTGTGGGCGCTGTTAAGTGGTCAGGATGGTACATGATTGAGCTGGCAATTGGGATTTCTGGGTTTCGTGGTTTATATACTGAATACCAAAATTTTATGTCTATAAACAAGCACAAAATTTATATATATTAAACTTCTAATAATACAAACAGTAGATATACTCTAGATATACACATTTGAAGAGTCTTTCTATAGCCAGAGGTTTCCTCTTTCTGTTCTGTACACTCTTTCAGAGATCCCACAATAACAAACCTTAACTATGAATGTCGAGTTTCACCATGCTGGAGCTTATCAGGCACTTGGCTCAGCTCCAGGGGGAGGCAGGTCTGGGTCCCTTGACCATTTATGTCCCACTCACCACCATTGGGAGTGCAGCCTTCTGGGGTCCTTCTTGTTTCTGCTGAAGGAATGGGATGGGGCTGTGAACTCCTCCTGTTAGTCACCTGTCCCTCTAAATTTTAAAAGAAGGAAAAGGCTTTTCTTAGAGAGGTGGTCCCAAGGTTTTGGAGCAGACCAGCTGCATCTGCCCTCCTTTGTAAAGGCAGCTTCATTCTGTTCCCTCTCTCCTGCTTTGTTTTGGTGATGATCAGACACTGCCCCTGGGGAAAGAAGGGGATTTCCACAGATTTTCCCATTTCCAGGATGAGGTACCTCCAGCTGCCTTTCTCCTTTGAGGAGCCCTGGGCAGGATGGTGGGAAGGGCTGTGTGGGATGTGGGCTTTGGTTTATCATTATCCTTTTTCTCTCCCATTCTTGCAGAATTCCCCTTCCATCGAGCAGACAAGGCTGCTGTGTACTCTGCCTTGCACAGGCTTTGCCGTGTTCCTGTGGTGCTTGGGGAGGGAACTTCTTCAGGAAGGTGCTGCCCAGGGGAAGGACACTCACCCTCTGGCCAACACCTGGGGTAACGTCAGGAAGACACAGACCTTGTGCCTCAAACTCGAAAAGCAGGACTTAACTGTCCTGTGTATCCAAGTAAGGACATTCATCATCATCACCCCAGCTCCACAGTTTAGGTTTTCCTTGGGGCAGGTGTCACTGCCACCTCTGCCAGGGGCTGAGTGTTCCTGGGGCTGGGCCACTGACCCTGCCAGTTGCAGATCCCAAACTGGATCATAACCTGTTGCTTGATTTGAAAACAGAAGGCTGTTCTCTTTGCCTAAGTAGAAGAATTTGCAGGAAATTTCTTCTTGCAGTAGCCTTTCCAAGTGGTTGAATTAAAAATAAAAGCAAGCAGGCAAGAGAGGAATATTTTTCAAAGCTTAAACATCCTGTTATTTTCTGTATCAAACTTCAGCTCCGAGTTGCCAAAAAATATTTTGCTTTGGATTTTCAACGAATACTTTGAAGGAGCATTTAGGCAATAAATAAATAAGAAGTTCACTTGAAATTTTAGTTGATGACACGTTATTGTTGGTTTAGTTGGAACACAGATTGGCTCCTACTGGGACTGGCTGGGGGTCAGAGAGGTTTGCTTGGACACTGGCTTTGCTGTGCTTAGGCAGGGCCCTTGCCCAGCAGCTCAGATGCTGATCACGTACTGAATTACGCAGCAATGCTTCCCCAGGGCTCTCTGCATGGAAAACCAAGCCAATGGAATTGCAAAACCTCTGCCCTCCCCAGCATCAGATTGCCATAAAGCTGCTTTATCTCCCTTGGATGGGACTTCTTTGCCTGCTACTGAGCCTCAAGTTTCACCTCTCCACTGCCTCTCCCAGAAGCATGTGGTCATCCCAGCCCAGGGTATTTATATCAGACCTTTCTTCAGTTATTTCCTGTAAGCAAAGTCCCAACCAGGAGAAGCACAACAGAGACTTTGATTTTGTGTCATGAGATGCGTGAAGGAGGTGACAGGATGAACTCAGCTTTCCTTGAGGTCTTGAAAACTCTTGGCCTGCTCAATCCACAGCAGGGAGGGAGAAAGAACTGGCTGGTGGGTCCCCGAAAAGCTCCTTTCAGTTGCATTGCAAGATGGTGAAGGAGTGTGTCATTAAACCTGGCAGTCCAGTGTTGAAGGAGCCAAAGCGTTCTTCTCCCAGCAGGACTTTATAGATGAGGACAAGAGCATCCAGGGCTCAACCTATTCCTCTGCAGTGTCAGCCTCTCACATCCCTCACATCTCCCACCTGGAGAGGAGTCGCTGCTTTCTCCAACCTCCACAAAACCTTCTTGCTGTTGCCACCACCCTGGTGAGGGTTGGCCAAAGCCCAGCCCAGGCTGGAGGAAGAAGGGAGTCCTCCAGCATTTTCTCTGCTCCTCCATCCCAATAGATCAGCCTGTGGTACCTTTCCAGCTGTGGCAGAGATCGCACTTCAGAAATCCCTACAGGAATGGAGCTGACAACTAGGAGAGATGGACTGCTTTTGTGGAGCTGGGGATGTCTCCATGTGGGATGACAGCAGCTCAGTGCCCCAGCCCCAGCTGGGCTTTCTGGCACGTCCTCACCAAACACACAAGTCATTAAGCCCCCAGCCAAGGCAAATACCAATGTGTGAGAGGGCTGGCTTGCAGTAACAGCAAGGTTGTCCAGCCAAAAATGGCAGGGAGCTGGGAGAAGGGAAGAGCTAGAGATGCTCCATTAAAAAAAAATAATGTGGAGAAAATAGTCTGGAAACTGGATGCACAGAAACAGCAGGACAGAGAGCTTCATCATCAGGAGAAACATCCCCAGTCCCAACAAACCTCACTGTCCTCATCGCATCGACACAGTGTTGGTGCTGCCACCAACACAGGCCAGTGGGCACCTGTCCCATGCCACTGACACAGACCAATGGGCACCTGCCCGATCACGCAGGCACAAAGTGAAAAACCTCAAGGCCCACAAGAGCAGCAAGCAGCAAGTTTCATCTGCGAATGAGCCCATGAACTCTGCTGTCCAGTGCAGAGGCTTCCAGCTAATTATTTTCAGCACCAGGTTTCAGGCTTAAGCTAAAAATAAAAAAGATTTCAGTGTGAAGTTAAAGTAAACAGAGAATTTGTCCAGCCCTGCAGGAGCTATCTCAGCTCCTCCTTTGGGAGGACACAGTGGGGAAACAAAAAGTTAATCCATCTTAGTTCTCATTGACATGGAATGGAGAAAAACAATTAAATGGGAAAGCCAGCCTAAAGCTGAGAACAAAGACAAGGCACCAATATTTCAGGTCTTTTTCCTCCACTCTGAAGGGGAAAAATTTGCTCCACACTTCATCCCTTACAGGTTATCTTGGGAGGAACAATGTCTCCATAATTTCTGCTGACAATTAACCTCACCCATGCAGCTATTCTTCCCTGGGTCACCAGAGCCACTATTTATACCCTTAGCCAGGGATTGCCACCAAACAACTGCCCTTCCCCTTGGCCAGGCCTGCACCAAGGCAGTGAGCCCCAGGGTGCCCCCCCAAGCACCCTGCCCTGCTCACCAGCACCTGCTTCGCTTGGACCCTTAAAGTACAGACCCTCCACTGTCCATTTTCTGCTCGTGCTTTGCAAACACAAAGAAAAACCCTAGACACACATGTTGCTTAACCACACACTTGTACATGGTATGAGGTAGCAGGGCCCACCAGACCAAGTGCACAGGGTTGGGATGTATGGTGTTATGGTCTGCAGGACCTTTGATTAGCTGATCTCCAAAGGGCTTGGGCAGAAAGAGAATCTGCCTTGAGTCACCTCTCTGCAATACATGGGTAACACTGATTTCCCCCATTGCTGGCAGAGACACCAATGACTCACCTGAGTACCTGCACAGTATTTTTTCTGAGCAAAACCCAGAGCTTTACCTGTGTAGCCAATGCCAGGAACTGGAGTATAGACCTCAAAACAAAACTCCAGGCCTGGGCTGCTGCCAGCTGGAACATTTGCCCACACAGAGCAGGATTTCAGAGGCCAAGTCAAGCACGTCCCAGCAGCTGGAGCAGCGTCTCCTCCAAAGGCACAGAGCATGGACCAGCCTAATCCCACCAGCTGGAGAAATGCACTGAACCAGGTCTGCCAAACCAGTTATCTTCACTGAGGGAGCAAAAGCAAAGACCCTTACTTCCATGTGAAACCATCCTGGGGAAGGATTGGCACCCTTGGGGGCCCACTGGTCCCATCAGAGGTTGCAAGCAAATACCACAAGCCTTGCACAGTCCTGCAACGTCTGCATTCCTCAAATCCCCCATCCTGCCACTCCTGCAGGGTCAAGGGGGGCCCGGAGCTGGGCTGAAAACCCCACCCCTCATCAACACTGAGGGCAGCAAGCAAGGGAAGAGCCTGGGGCAGGTTGGCACATGGCAGGGGTGAGGGTGGAGGAGGCTCCAGCCGCCAGGATGCAGGGAGATAAATGGCCAATGTCATCAGCATAATCAGTGGCGCCCAAATTTCGTGCTGAATGGTGAGGAGGAAGAGCTTTGCATGGCCCTGGAAGGGAGGGTAGAGATAGGGAGGGCAGCACTGCTGTCATGGGGAGAGGTGAGAGGACAAGACCTACTGAGTGCCTGCCAGAGTTGAGTAGCAATGCCAGGGGGTTGTTGGCCATCTCCTTGAAGACCCCTTGCCTTGGGAGCTTTACTTCCAATATCTCCACCCTCACTTTGGTGCCCAGCATGGTGCCAAGCAGGGGGCTTGCACCCGAGTTAACAAGTGGAAAGGAGAGGCTAAGGATATCCAGGACCTCCTGGAGGGACTCTGGGATCTGTCAGAAGCAGCGTGCTTTAGAACTGATTTATTTCTCACCAGGGTTAAGGGGGTTGAAGCCCATTAGTCAACAGGGACAGAAGCATGCTTCCTGTCAGTCTGGCCTCTCCCTCTGGCAAACTCACCAGCATCAGGGCCCAATTAGCCCCTGGCAAACAACCAGGGTGGGTCCCTCAGCAGCATCCCCAGACAGGCCCAGGAGAGCAGCACTTCCTCAGAAATCAGTGCTAATGAGTCACAAATGAAGGTATTTAAAGCACAAGAATCAAGAGTCCTCCATGGTGCCCCAGGCAGTACATGGCTCAGTGGGAACTGGTCTGCACTTACAGATTTCCAGACACACTGACAATCTGTAGCAAGTGCCAGGATAATATTGGTTACCCTGAAACATCTGTTACAATATGAAAAGCTCGGGAAAAAGTCCTGTGAAAAGCAGAAGACTGTTCACAGATTGGCCAAGGCACCAATACAGGACTTTAGGTCTTTCTGAGCTGGCTATTCCCAGCATTTCTACTTGGACCCTAAAAATCTCCCAGCAGTATCTGGCCAATCTGGCAGGTTGCTGAATGAGCGGAGTTTTTTCTCCTCCCAGTGTCCTTCCCTCTCCACAGTATTTTATGACACAAGGCATTACTAACAAATTACCTGAAAAGCACCACACTGGTTGGCATCAGCAGAGCATGCTGCAGTAAGGGATACAGGTGTCCATTTAAAGGGAAGGGATTACAGCACCAGAAGAGTTGGATGATGTACATTTGTCCAGCTTCTGTTTCTTGCACCACAACAGCAGGTCTTGCTTTGAATGACCGTGGAACTGGAGCAGCAATTCCCTCTTTGTTTCCAGTTTTACTGACAGTAACACTGTCTGTAGCCATTTCAGGTTCATTCGTGGCTCTGCTCCATGGGAGAACAGATCTGGATCACGCTGAGAACTACCAGCTATGACCACCCCCCTACAGACATTTCAACTAGAGGGACTTCTGGCTGCAGCCTAGGACTCAAAACTGGCTTTCAGTCCCATACCTCTATTCCTTAGGTTTGCAGAGAACCAAGGCAGACTATCCTATTGCTATAGTAACATTCACCAAAATAAACCATCTGCTGGAAAACCTCCCAGGCCCTATATGCAAGATTTGTCTTCCATTATTACCAATGCACATGAGATTGTGGTATGTTCTCGTGGAGCAAAATACTCCCCCCACACATACAATAAAAATCTCATTCCAGGAGGAATGGGGAGTGGGGAGGAGAACAATGGAGCTTTGTCCGGTGTCTGGCTGAGAGCAGACCAGGGCTGCAATCTCTGGTGTGGTGTTCTCACACCCTTTGAAGTGTTACAGCCCAACAGGTAAAAGGCCAGTTGGACAATGAACAGTGGAGCACCATTCCTTCCTTCTGACTGCTCCTTGTTCCATATCCCTGACTAAAATTCCCCCTTGGCTAATGATGCACATAAGTGACAACTTATGTCTGGCTTCACCCCATCTAGTGTAACCAGCTGCCTGCTCATGCCAGCTATTTTGCCCATATTTGGTGAAAGCAGGGAAAGCACACACACACAAAAAGGGGATTCTGTGAAACAAGGAGAAACGTGCCCCAGTTTCCCCATCATTAACACCCAGAGCTTCTGTCAGCCCTACACCATCACATGAATACCAAGGATGAGCAAGGGGGAAGACCAGCATCGTGGAGGTACTATGGAAACAGACTCCTCTGTGCAGCTGCTGGCAAGTGGAGACCTGACCTCTCTGTAGCACCACTGCTATGGCTGGGCCAGGCAGACCTTGTAACCTTGCTCACCCTAAACAAGTGCTACAGAAAGCAGGCTGCGCACAGATGCTGACGACTCTACAGCAGAGCAGTCAGTCAAGCTTTGATGGAGCAAGATGCACAACTTGAGTCTAGTTTTTAACATTTGGGGTGAGCGGAAAAAGGGTTGTTAGGCTTCCTTTTTTTTTTCCCTTTTTTTTTTAAGTAGCAACTTTTCTGTCAAGAATTTTTAATATATTTATTTGAAAACAAGGTTTTGTGAAAGAGTACACTAAATAGCATATATCTGTTCTTCAGCCATAAAACACGGACTATCAGCTTTAGCTCAGCACAGATTGGGGCTGCATGCACTGAACAGCAGATCTCGATAGGAAGGTCTTCATGTCTGTCTTTCTGATATCAAGCATAGTGTCTTCTTTAGAGGACACGACCCTGGAGGAGAGAGAGAGAGAAACCAGAAAATTAAATGTATTTAACTAAGGCTTCTTGTGGTTGGCTCCACACACTCACCCGAGCCTGTCACTGATGCAACATTTATAGTTTTTAGCAAGGAGTTTGTTTTCCTGCCCTTCCACCAATTCAAGTGGATAATCTTTGCTCGTGGGAGCCCTCAGACATGCCAGCCCATATTTGGAAAGAAAGCCTCTCAGTGAGAAACTTGTACCTCAGTTCAGGCACTTTAACCAAGGAACCTGAGAACTCATTGCCTGGAGCAGATTTATCAGTATTGTTATGTTGGGCTCAGAGAGCACCATGGAGCCCATGACTGGAGTGTCTTCAAATTCTGCTAAGAACTGCTGGGAAGACAAGACAACCCCAGAAAGCAGAGCAGTAGTTCTCTTTTGACCAATCCTGAGGTCAAGTAGATGACAGCTTTGTTACATAAACTACTTGCTCCTCTAGGGCCATCTTTCAGGACCTGACTAGTCCCAGCTCAGCTGTTGCCTGTGACCCCATGAGCTGCTCTAATTCTGCCCAGCCAGACTCCACTCAAGAGTAGCCAAGCCTGCCAGATTAGAGACCATATCCAGTACAACTGGGTCAGGCCTGACCCAGAAGAGTGGACTTGTGGACTTCTCTTTCATTGCTGCCAAACTCTTGGAATTGGGACAGAGAGTGTTTCTGAATCTGACACAGAAGCCGTCAAAGAGCTTCAGTTGATCCAAAGAGGCTTTTCCTTCCTTGGGATTAATAAAGGTGACTCTGCACACTACACTGTACCTCACGTCTTAATCATCAATGTACTCAAAGGGCTCTGGTGGTTCAGGTTCCTGCTCCTCTTCCTCGATCTTCGGACCATGAGCTGCCACAGGTTCAACCAGCTCCTCCATATCCTCACTGGTGTCCTTCAGAATTATGATACCTCCAATGGAAAGCTGCAAGACAAGTGCAATGAGCATTTAGAGCTGCTTGTTTCTGCCTCATGGTGGAGTGTTTGTGGCCACAGAGTCTATCCTAGGCCATATGAGATGCCTCAGCAGGAATGCGTTTCAGAGAGCAAAGCATCTGACACTCACCTGGATCTCTGCCTGATAAGGAGATGGAACAGAGAGAGTCTATCCAGGCTACCTTCCACCATCTAGGTCTGGGTTTGATAGAAAGTGGTACCTGGATTCACACCTTTACCCCAGTCCCAGTCTGGGGCTTTCCACATGAAAACTAATTGAACTGCAATTGCTTTAAAAGGCTCCTCTTTTCAGGTTAACAAAGCTTAGTGAAGCCTCTCTGTGTGGCTGCCTCCCAGGAGGCTCTGTGAAACAGAGACTAATCTGATCACCAGCTTCCACCAAACGAGGAATCCTATTAGCAGAACCTCGCAAAACCAAAGGGGAATTAATTACAAAGATCACAACCAAACACCTTGGCAGGCTGAAGCAAATCCATGTGCCTCCAGGACTGGAATACAAGGTGCGAAAAGGCAGTGCTGTGTCATGCCTGGCTGGGATCAGGGCTTTGGCCACACAGGCCATAAACAGCATTTCAAAGAGGCCTTTTACTCTGGCATTCCCCAAAGCAGAGCAAAGGTCCAGAACAGCTCCATTCCAAGAGCCTCCTTGGTTACACACCCTAATCCCAGCAAAAACTGCACTGTTCTGTTCTCTTCAAAACCTGTTTATGGGACTTTAAGGCAGGAAACTGCACTCCCCCACTGAGGACTCTGCTTCTTTTGAAACTGAAGCAAACAACTGTGTACGTCCACATTTCAGTGAGTGGGCACTTACTGGAACACACAGCAGATCCTTCCAATCCAAACAGCAATTGGGTCACCTCCACATTTTAAAGGGTAAAGACTAAAAAACCCCTCCACAGCTCTCCTAAAGGAGACATTTCGGAAGGGGATGGTGCACAGAGAATTCCAATGTGCTGACGGAATTCCAGGAAATCAATTTATTAAAAATATCACTGTTTTCCTGGGAAAAAATATTACTTCTTCTGAACAAAATTTCCCCATGGATAATCCTGCAAAAGGGCTAAGTCAAGGGTGGGTGTTATTTCTTGAACAAAAATAAAGGCAGAATAATTTGACTGAGGAGATTTGGAGTTCATGAGCAAGCTTATCAGCTTTGCAATGTATCTGAGCATCTCACAGAAAAGTTAGTTACCCCTTGGGCTCAGTGCTAAAAGACCTTTTTCATTTTCCATCTGAAAATCACATGCTCTCTCTTCTCTATGTTAACATGAGCTGAAGGCACTTCTCTAAGGCCAGATTGAACTGAATAGGAAATCTGTTCAATGAAAACAACCCTCCATTTAGGTATAAATCACACTGCAGGATAATAAAGCTCCAGCACAAGTCCTAATATATTTCACTGCTTTGACAATGAACCTGTACAACTTCTCAATATAATTGTAAAGATCATGGCTCAGTCTTTATGTTCCCAGCAATGTCATTAATACACAGAGTTTCCATGTTGACTGGTTTCCACGTTGCAGCATTTGACAAGATGAAAGAAAAATAAAGCAGCACTAGCATGGTGAAAAGGTTTGCAGCAGCTCTGACTGTCCCCCAACTAGAACTGCACGTGATCATTTGGAGAGAGGGACATTAAAAAGCAAATGACAACAGCAAAGCTGCAAATCTCTGCAACACATTCCAGTGCTAACCAGCTGTGAGTGGTGTTCTTCTGTACACAGAGAACCTCTGGGTCCTTATGCACAAGCACAGCACTAGGAATGCTCTGTCAAGCACACGGATTGGGAAGGTGACACTTACTGGTTTGAAAGGCTGATACCTGCAGCTCTCTGTCATAGTGAGAACTTTGAGCTGAGCAGGCATGACTCTGGCTGGGTTGTCCAAAAGCTGGAAGTTGGGTTCAGGCTCTTTTTTCTTTTCTTTTTCATCCTTCTTTTCAGTCTCATCCTGGGGAAGGGGAGGAGAACATCAGCATGATTTTGGCAGTAACCTCTAACCCTTTCATAGCTCAGGAGGGTAAGGAACAACCAGGCAGCTATTCCAGAGCATGGTGAGAAACCATTCGTCTGCTGAGGAACATAGTAACACTTATTATACGCTGGCACAGGCAATGCCAGAGTGGGTCTAAGTGCTCTCAATAAGGCAATGCTTCACTCCCAACTGCAGACAAAAGCAAGTTCAGCGAGAGGTTGGCAGAGGAACTGTCTACCACTGCCTTCCTTTTCTCAGACTTTTTCTATAAACTCACTCATCACTTTCTGTCACAACTGAAGAGTCCTTCATATCATTGCTGAGCACATAAAAATTGCCAAAGCTACCCTTATATTTTCCCAGCTATAGAGCTGTCACTCACATTTCATAGCAGCTCACCCAAAATGACTTGACCTCAGCGACTCCCTAGGGAACTGCAGTGCAGCCCTCCTTTACCAATGACTCAGCAGTTAGAGGCAAAAGCTCAGAAGGAAAAAACAGCATCCTTTACATACTTAAGAACATGGGTCATGTTTTCCCTCTTGCTCAGGAACACGTGAGTTGCAAACAAAAAAGACCACAGAAAAGATGGGAACGACCAATAGGGAATGATCAGGAACACCACTGAATGCATGGCACGCCCTGTAACAGCAGACAGGACTTTCTTGGGCACAGTGGCTGCTTGTTGCTGTGCAGATCCTCTGGAAGCTATGGATTACTAGTCATATAACAGGTATAAGAGAAAAACAGGAAAGCAATGATACCTCTAAAACATTAGGACAATGGCAAAACATTCAAACACAGCAGGTGGCAGCAAGCTCCCTTTTCACTATCCTTATTTTTCCGCTTGATTCAGCCAAGAAAACTTTTCACACATCTGGACACGTACACAGACACAACATGTGAATCCCTTCTAATATATTACTTCCTCTCAACACCTGCACTTAACTGTAGGTTGTAGAAATTTTAGAAGAAACATGCATTTGTTCAGCATGTTTTACTTAGTACATAGAATTCTAAGAATAATTCAAAGAAAAGATAACGTTTGGTGACAAGGAAACTTGATAAAGGAGCAAAAACCCACAGATTCTACCTTGCACGCATGAGATGATTAATTTTCTGGGCCAACTGGATAGAGTTTGGTGCCTACAACATGGCCACATTTACGTAGGTCTAGGAAGGTTATTTTACACATACACCTTTGTTCTTATGCCACATGAGTAGGTTTTCTTAAGCTAAAGAGGCCAAAAATTCTATGACCATGCTGCTTTTCTCACACAAATGTTAAAGTGGAATCAGAAAGATTTGTACTGAGCTTGTCAGCTTTAGTAAAGGTTTCCCACAGCATTCACCATGAAAATATGCCTGCTCATAGCTTGGCCAGGTGCACTGTTCACTGGGTAGAAAACTGGCTGCATGGCTGGGCCCAGAGAGTGCTGGGGAATGGAGCTACATCCAGTTGTCAGCTGGTCACAGTGGTGTTCCCCAGGGCTCAGTACTGGGGCCAGTCCTGTTTAATATCTTTATCAATTATCTGGGTGAGGGGATCAAGTGCATCCCCAACAAGTTTGCAGGCGACACCAAGTTAGGTGGGCGTGTTCATGTGCTGGAGGGTAGGAAGGCTCTGCAGAAGGATCCGGACAAGAGGAAATGGCCTCAAGTTGTGCCAGGGGAGGGTTGGATTGGATATTAGAAAAAACTTCTTCACCAAAAAGGTTGTCAAGCACTTGAACAGGCTGCCTGGTGGAGTGGTGGAGTCACCGTCCCTGGGGGTATTTAAAAGATGCAGATGTGGCACTTGGGGACATGGTTTAGTGGTGAGCTTGGCATTGCTGGGGTAACAGTTAGACTCGATGATCTTAGAGGTCTTTCCAACCTAAACAATTCTGTGAGTCTATAATGCATTTTCAGCTTACAGTTGTTCCTGGAATATTTGCAGCTGTTACCAGAACACAAAAGAAAGGGTCTTTTGTCAGTACAGCAAGAATTTTAGCTGCCATATGTTTTCCAAACTACAGCAACCACCACACACTCATTTGTCCATTATTCAGCTTGCTCCAGGATGACATATTACTCACAAATGAGAACGACAAGTTCCAGTGTCAGGTCTATGAGCTGAAAGAAATCATCAGAGGACTAAAGGAATCACCATAACTACTGAGCAACATATGGATCCTGTACTCAAACCTCAGCTGGTTCTGAGCTGCGTGTGGATAAATGTTTGGCATTTTGATAGATGGGCAAAGTACATAAGAGACTGCTGCCAAAAAGGTGAACATTTCAGAATAAGAGGTTAAGCATGTAGAAACCAGAAACCTTAAATTCTTCAGTGTTCTCAACTGAATTAGACACCACCAAGCAACTGTTGCAACACTGACCTCTTTTTAAAAGGTCAGAGCTACCAAGGGCATGAAATTACTAAGACTATTCTACATTAATAAGAAAAGTACACAGATAAGAGAGAAAATTCCCCTGGGTCTAGAAACAGTAGGCAACGAAATAATATTCATAAGGTTCATGCCGTTAAAGGTACATAAATTTGTCAAAACAAGCTTCTGCCTTTAAGGAAGTCAGTTACTTAATACTGAGGAAGATTTATTTCTCAGAAATAATGGATTCACAAACAATAGCACCTCTTGCTTTTAACAGTGCACACACACACACACACACACACAGAGTAAAGGTGCTGACCAGTGTCTGCAGAACACTGCAATGTGTGTCAGTGCTTTGCTCAGAACTAGCACAGGTGATGGAGTGCCAGCGATGATGAGGGTGTCAGCTTTCATGACACACCTTCCACGTTTATGGGGGGAGGAAGAAGACATTTAAGTTTCAATGTTTCCACCCACCACTTCCATCTTTTCCTCTTCCTTCTTCTCTTTCTCCTTCTCCTTTTCCTTCTTCTTGGCTTTTGCAGTGATGGACAGCACAGCAGTGGAAACCTGGATATGGCAACAGAGGAGGCATTCAGTGTGACCACAGCACTGTACACTGAGCTTCAGCTCCCCAGGCTGGGGAACAAATGGCAGTAACTTTCTGAGAGGGACAAGGAGCAACAGTGTTTGTCATGTTGCTAGTGAGGCTAAAGGTGGGCTCTTGGCACATGTTACCTTTTGACCAGGGAAGAGCCAAAAGAGAAAGGCAAGAAAGCAGCTGTGAGCAGTGAGCTTTGCCTTTCAACAGAGTTAATTTCTGGGTTCTTTGGTGGCTTGGAAATCTGTCCTGCCCAGCATTCAATTCTGTTAAAATGTTTTACAGTTTTCACACCATGTCATTCATCAGCATGATGTGCCTGAGGTCTCCACTGCTGCCACTGCTCTCTAAGGGCTGCTCTGCCTGCTGCCGTGGTTTGCTCAACAGCTTTTACCATCCTGCACCAGCAGACAAATTGCTTCCACTATTGTCCCGCTTGTCATCCCACAGGTCCATCTCTTCCTAGATATTCTCAGTTCCACACTTAGCCTTTCTGCAGTCCATGGACCTGACAGCTATTATTTTAGCACATGGGCCCATTACCCCTTTGATATGGGACTATTTGAAAAGTGTCCCATCCAATATTCTCAACAGCTGTACTGCAGCAGCACTTTGAAGCCCAAGTCACAAACAAGGGCCCTGCTGTGCCAGATGCTGCACAACACTGACACACATACAAGTCAGTAGGGCATGGAAAGCAGTTTTTTTAATCAATGCTTCTGGCTTGACCACTTCAGAAAAGGGAGGTTCCAGCAATTCAGTAGCACAGCATTTGTATGCCACAATCAGCAACAGTCCCAGGGCACAGCAGGAAAAATTACCTAGAATTCTCTTTCAGAGACTACAGCGCCTGCCAATTTTTCCTTTGCTCTTTAGATTCCTTGTTAGTACCACCAAAGTCAATGTTTATACTAGGAGGGAGAAGGGGTTAGTCTTTGCAACACAGAAAGCCAGCCCAAATACCTTTTCTTTCTCCTTTTCCTTTGGTACCTCAAGAGGTGGGGGGTAGGCAAATGTGGACGGCTTACAGTTGGACTTGTACTGGACTTTTGGCATCTAAGACAAAGAGTTTAAAAACATGTTAGAAGCGAGGAAGACAGGGAAAAAAATCCACAGCAGAATAATTACTTTAGCTTCATTTTCCTTCCAGCAGAGACAAACACAGATTCTCTAAAGAATACAAGCTTCCCCTTTTCCCCCTCCGGAAGCTGAGAAACTGTTATCAGTGGCAACAGTTCAACTAGAACAATGTTATTTAATTATTCTATAATTTGACTCTGGCAAGCTCTCCTAGCCCTCTCCATACCCTCCATGCTATTCACACCATGCTTTGTTTTCATTGTTTCAAAGGTTTTGTGGTTTTGATGTTGTTGCTGGGTCTGTGTGTATTAACACAAAATTGGTTTAAGATTTAAGTGAAGATCTGCTCTGTCAATGCACGCAAGGGCAAATCAAGCACTGCCTGACATTCCCCTCCTGCCAAAGCACACTTAAAGGTGAGCTACCAGTGTCACATATTCTCTTACTCTTGGCTACTGAAGCAAGGGCAGAAAGCATCTTTTGACAGCCAATCCAAATTCTTAAACTGATTTAATTTTTGCAGTATCTCAACTCTCGTCTCTCATGACATATCGTGGAGCAACAATAGAACCAGCACTGCTCTGAGGAAGCAAGGTGGGTGTGGTGCAGCCCATAACATACAGCCAGCTCGTAGCTAGCTTTGGTATGCCAGCCAAATTATACAGTACAACCTGACCGACAGCTGGTTTGGCTCCCTGGCAACTAAGGGATGAGGAGAGGGAGTCAAAATGGCAGTACAGCCAAGCAGGCAAAAAGGTGCTGAGTCAATCACCACTGGGAAGGCACAGAGACAAGCAGCAATGCAACCCCTGTACAGTTTTCAGGGCAGAGGGAAAAAAAAATTAATGCAAACCTCTGTCTTCAAACAGAGTGAGAATTCTGTGCTGTGTGTACATGGACTTGATGCTCAGTCCGAGACAGGTGAAGAAAAGCAATTTAGAGCCCTAAGGCTTTGGTCCAGGGGATGCAATCCAGCCAGCTGGCTGAGGCCAAGAGGGACTCTGGGAGCAGCCAGCCCTATGCATGCTCTGTGCATCCCAGAATAAGGCTGCAGCAATGATGGGAGGGGTCTGCACACCCCTGCAGTGCCACATAGAGAAGCTTTTTGTGGAAGTTATGACCTCAGTTCTCCAGCACAGGAGACCCAGCATGGTACACAGCTTACAGGGGCCATACCACAGCTGATCAGCTGGAAGAATAGATGCATAAGTAAAGCTCAGTACTGACTGCTCGGTTTAATGTTTACTCCCCAAGGAATCCAAACAATCCTCTTTTCCCACTGCTAGCTTTCCTAGGGGAGAACATCACATCATTTATTTGGGAGGCCAGGGGGGCAACACACTTTTTTAAAAAATAACCCTGACCTTCAGGAGTGATAATGGGGCGGTCTCTCCCCACATGTACTCAATAAAGTTCCTTTCTTTTTAAGCTATTTTGAAGTAAAGTGTTCCAAGTCTGTTTTCCACATTTTTCTTGTCCCTATTTCCACCACCAGCTCTGCGATTTAAGCCCGCTTTTCAGATTTCTTCCATTTAGAACCTTTTCTGGCAAAAATAGCTGGAAACAGGCAAAGAAAACCAATAAATCCATGCACAAGCCTTGCAGACCACTCAGGCCTTCCAAGCAGCTATCACTGCTTGTTACGTACCTTAAGATCCTTGTTAAGGCCAATGACACATGTTGGGGTGAAAGCCAGTGACAAGAAGTGCGACAGGGGAAACCAGAACCAAAACTGGGTGAAGACCAAAACCCCCACCACAGAAGGCATGTGAGTATGTCCTGTCCTCGACTGCAGTGAAATAGTTACGTTATGGCCCCCTGTAAGGAATCATAAATGGAGGAAGTTAATGAATGCACTCCTGGGTACTCCACAGAGACACCTGAGCAATGCATCTCAAACAGCTGCTGTGAAGGGGCTGCACAGCACAATCCAGGCCACAACGCTGCCAGTTTTCTCCCCTGGAACACACCTCCCTCCCTTACTGCGAGCTCAGCTTACTCAGTGAAACAGATGTGCAGTGTAAGGACCAAACTGTACCAAACAGTACCCAAATACCATCCGTGAATAGAGCCCTTCCACGCTCATTTTGCCAGGATACAGGTTAAACAGAAGTACAACACAGAAGGCAAAGAGAGGGGGAGAAAAAGGCAAACTTTTGCCATATGCAGTTCTAAAACACAGCATACAGATGATCCCCAAGGCAATGCTCACAAGGAGGACACTGCATATAAAGCAGTGCACAAAGAAACTTTTCTTTCTGTGGCTGCCTCTTTGAACTATCAGTTATTCAGAAGAAATATGCCTAGGTTTTTATCCTACACCATCTCAGTAGAAAAAAATGTAAACAGCAGCAACTTCAGAAGTTGCTTCTAGAGGTTATCAATCTAAGCTGCACAGAGACAAGCTCCTGCAGTCTTTGCAGCAAAATTACATCTCTGCCAGACAACCAAGTCTTAGATTTGTACTTGCAAAGCAGAGACCAAAACAACTCCATATGTTGATGTAGTGCAGAAACATCCAGCCAGAAACCAAATTGAAAGATTGGGCTTGCAGACAGAGTGAGAAAGTGTTAATCTGATCTTCTGTCCTCTGATGAACACAGTGAATTGAGTTGAAGAGGGCACCAGGCAAGTCCATTACCGCTGACAAGACCAGGTGCAGGGAGGTTAACTTCGTTAAAATACAAACACCCACTCATCGCAAACTCAGGGCACTTTGTAGCTGAAAATCCCAAACTGGAGTAGCATTCTCCTGTCTCGCACAAACAGCCACCTCAGTAGGGCCAGGCAGCAATGGAACTGCCTGAGTTTTAAAGTAAAACAAAATTTTTTTTTTGCTGCCAAAATTAATGAAAGCCCTGACTGAAGCAGTAATTTCATCTTGAGTATCTGTCAGTGTTAGTCCCAGGAGAAGCACTGGAAGCTGGAGGATTTTGATGCTCTACTGTAGGATGCTCTGCATACATCCTATCTCCTTGCTCAGCAATAGATCTCCTGCTGTTTGACACAAGAACTTCCCACTGCCTCTTTGGAGAAAGACAATTACATGGTCTTTTACTACTGCTAGGTCTGCTCTGCTTCTTATTATTTTCTGTGACACCAATATCTTACCCTTTCACCTGAATTTGCCACAGAACCATGGAAGGACTGCCTGAGGTCTTGTGTTACCCTTAAACATGTCAAGCACTGCGCACTCAAATTTCTGGTCTTCTCCCCCATCTTCACATTGAACTTTTCTTTACTGCATCACTGTTTACAGGCCAGGCCCTGAACATCTGCAGATATTCTGGATCAAGCAGCCCAGTGAACATTGCACAAGGAGCTTAACTGGACTTTATCAAACTTTTGCACTTTAATCTTCAGAATTCTAACCTTTATCCAATCTCTGGAATTTCCTGAATGAGTAACAGATTTCATAATCAAAAGATGCTGTCATGCTACCTCTTTCTGCTGTCTTACACCCACAAACAGCCTACCCTCGCTCCCGGAGTTTTGCAGGGAGCAGGAAAGGTGGGGAGACATAATGCTGCACAACTGTGATTTATCTTCATGATTAAACAGCAGCCCTGATAGCCTGGAAGGGAACACGTTCCAGACATTCAGCTGAATGAAAGCTGTGACATGATGTCTGGAAAAAAATTTTCAAAAAACACAAAAGAAAAAAATTCAGGGGTCCCAGGGTAGTACTGTAAGGTCCATCTCCCAGAATTCACACTGCCACTGTGGCAAGGTTTGCTGGAATTCAAGGGGCTGTTCTGAAGGCTATGAGGGTTTGCTGGCCCAAGCTGAATGTCAGTTAACCAGAGGGGGAGTGCAGCAAACAGATACTGATGATTTATATACTTTGGTGAACTCACTCTTTATATAGTCATGGTGGCACTTGCTCATACTAGAACAGTGTAGCCCAGGACAACACACCAGCAAAACAGTCATTAAATAAAGATGCTTTGTAGACTTTGGAAACTAATTTCCAACCCTGGCCTAGGCAGCATCCCATTTTCAAACAGCATCATACTGTTTCTTTCTCTATCAGCAAAGCCTTATAATCCACTTCATCTACGTAATGAGTGAAGACAACCTGGACTGGGAACAGCAGCACTGGAATGTCAAAATCTCACAGGACAAACCATCAAAACCCCAGCAGAGCTGATTTCAGCATGTGCCAGTGACCTGATTCACATGGGCACTGAAACACTAAGTAGCTCTAATATAATGGACAAAAACATGAGCACAGGATAATGTGTTTTTTCCTAATTACCACAAGAGTTAGTCCCAACTTTACATGGAGAGTTCATGAACAGGGACAGGCAGGAGAAAGGCGGGAAACAGTAACACCGAATTCAAGACATGGAAGAGCAGACTGCATGTTTATTTTTTGTACTAAAGTCTTTAACATCCAAAATAGAAAACATGTGAGATGCTTCTTTGAAGAGATGGCAATGAAGAGATAAGCAACTCTTTCCTCTGTAATTTGAATGACGCTTTCTTTTTCATCACTAATTAAAAATATCTCCAAACTGTGGGGAATCCATTACATTCACCACCAGGCTGTCAACAGCTTTTTTGTCTTCAGCCTGTACTGCCCAATGCTGCTTTCTGTCCTCAAACCACTGTATTGACCACCCAAACCTTCCCTAAATATCAACAAAAGGATAGGACTGGTTTTTTCCACATGGGACTGCTGCTCCTTCATTCTTCTCACTGATTGAGAAATGTGGCATTAAGAACCAAGGATGCCAAGAGTCCAGAGGGTAAAATAGTTTTCAAACAAGTAAAATGCTGACATCTGATTAGATCAGTACATCCCCTTTATAGTTCACACTCCAGAATATAAAGCATAATAATTTTGCAAAGAACAGAAAGCCTGGAACAAGAGAACATGTTTGTACCATGAAGGGGAGCATTATAAAAGTTCAGACGGTTTTGGGGAAAAAAAACCCCAAACCCTAAGTTAAATTTAAAGCGTCTATTTTTTCTTATTTTATTAAAGTAAAAATGCAGCTGCTGTGGGCTATCAATTAGACAATTGCCAAATTCTTCATTTCCACTTCAGTGTTTCCAAGGTACCCTGCTCCTTCCATTAAACCACTAGTCTAATGGCTGCCTCATTGCCAGAGCAAAAATCCCACCTCCAGTGCATCATTTCCCAGTTATGCACTGGAAATCTTGCACTTCTAATCAAAGCCCGTTGTTGGAAGAGAATTACACTTTTCTCCTCCCCTCACAAAAAAAGAACCAACAAAAACCCTAAACTCAATTGCCCCAACTATGGCAGATAACACAAAGAACCTTTTCTTCCTGGCAGTGATAATTAAATTCTATAACTCATTGTTCCAGATAAGCACTTGCAGTTCTATGGGAAAGATAAAAAGAATTTGTTCTTTCAGGAGGCTCTAATGAAAGTGGCAATAGGTTAAGAAAGGGAGTTTACAGCCTTCCCCCAGCCACTCAGCAAGAAATAAAGAGGGTAAAGTTGGCATAAATTCACATGTAGTTTATTAGAATTGGATGTTTCTGGTTTCCAAGTCATTATACAATACCTGAATTACATAGGAAGCAAATCAGGTTTTAGTTGCATTTTTATGATTTTATGAATTCTTAGAGGTCAGAACTCAAAGCAGGTCTGTACTGCTGAGAGAAAAATCTCAGAGCCAGCTGGGCTCTGGCTTCCCAGCAACAGAGTGTGGGAATGACCAAAATTATTCTAACAGTGTTATGCCAAGAATGTTGCTCAGTCTGAGTTCCAGGAGGCAAAAAAGATCAAGAAGGTGGTTCCTATTACTTTCCTCCCTGAGCAGCCCTAGTCACCTGTGATGACTAGGTCTGACCGCCACATGCCCACCAGGAACACTTTTTATACATGTTTCCATGTAGACAGGTGCAGGCAGCCCTAAGTCTTTCTCCCTCCACCACTCAGCCTGGAGATGCAGCAATTTCATACACACACCACAGGGTGCTGTGCCCAAGCCACCCCAGAGACAAATTCTAAGATTCCCTTGGTTATGTGACTTCAGTACTAACCCTGACCTCAGAGTACAGGAAAGACCAGCTTGTTTCTGCCTATCACAGGGGATAAGGAGGCAAGAGAAGGCCACAGCACAAGGGACCAGGTGGGAGAAACTGCATTTGGAAACTTGGAAAGGGGTGCCGTTGACAGACACAGCACTGTACAAGTCTTAACTCCATCAGAAGGAAAAATTCAAAAAATTGCCTGTCCTTGTTTCTTACAGAAACCTTCCTTAATTGGCCCTGCAACTCAGCTCTTGTGAAATGCTGATGCCTTTAGAGAATCCTATTCCTGACTCACCATTTAGTCACTAACATAATGTTTTCTTAGCTAGAAAATGATGTTTCCTTCACTAGAAAATTATGTTTCCTTCGCTAGAAAAAGGCAGTAGGATGCTGTGAAATAACTGAGTCTTCTGACGTAACACCGACGCAGTTAACTGTGCTTCCTTTGTACACCTCTTTAGCATTCGTGAAAGTAGCAAAACTTAGTTATTAAAAACATATACATAAAAAACTTGTATATATATTTTAAACTGGTTATGTAAAATTTAACAGAAAAAGAAAAACATGAGGGCTGGATACCACATGATTTCCAAATTTCTGGAGTAGGTGCTTAATTAGAAAAATAAAGAAGCAATCTATCATGCTATAATAAATTAACATACAGGGTGACAAAACAGACTTGAGACAAAAAACATTGTATTTTTCCAGACTTCTGGACATGAATTCTGCCCCAATGACTGGGCTGAGTCTCTCCTGAGAGAAAATACAAAACAGAGTTTATTTCTTTAGTTAGCTAAAATAACTTGAAATTTGAGATTTCTTGCTACTATTACAGGACAGGCATAACCCCAACACCTCATCTCCCAAATGAAATTTGCTATTACAGTGATTGCAGCTAAACAAGTTTAAGAAATGTTGACAGCTTTAAATGTTTGGGGAATTACCTGCATCCAAAATGCCTTGTGCCAGGATTGCTCCAAACTTTGCCATAACATCATCATGCTTATCATTGATCACTTTGGAATAGAGCTGTCTGAACTGGCTGACCTGGATAAAAATGATGAAAAGGAAAAAAAAGAGAGATTATAAAACTGACTGCACAAGTCAAATATTCCATCTTTAATGGAAGCATCCTGCATTTCTGCATCCTACGATGACATTTACGTTTTCAATAGCTTTAGTCACTGGAATTACCAGTCATTCCACTAATAATTAATGACAGAGATTTTCCCCAGAAATCCTGGATTTCTGCATCCTACGATGACATTTATGTTTTCAACAGCTTTAGTCACTGGTATTACAAGTCATCCCACTAATAATTAATAACAGAGATTTTCGCCACTTGAAGATACCCATATAGTGATTTTAAAATAGTCAGAATGGACATTCATTTCAAACCACAATCTGCAGGCCTTACAGGAACACCCTGAGAATCCCTGAAGTGACATTGGAATAAAAAGACCAACCGATGAGCTTGTAGCAAGAACTACTGTATGTTCTTAGGTGAGTGACACTGCACTTTAATAAATTTCCTCCAATTCCTACTGCTGAAAACCTCAAACTTATTAAATTTTTCCTTTACAATATTTCTGCTGTATCGATAATGCCCCTATGATGCATCATCAGCAATTTGCTGCTGCACTCCTACCTTTTAAGTGAAAATCATTAATGAAAATATATAATAAAGTAACAGTTTATGCCATGGTTATGTTCACCACAGTATCTTAAGTGCACATTAGTAAGGGAAACTGCTAAACCTTCGCTTATATTATCATCATTGCCTTGAACAGCTTCATCTGTCACTGGTTCACTAAGGGTTGAAGAGATAGAATAGCATCACATTCAGCAATGTCTAAAGTTTTACTGTAAATTAATAACTTGTCTTTTATTATACGCAGTGGAGCAACAATACAGCTCAAGTATAATTTATATAGCTGAAAAAGCAGACCTGAAAATCCCAATCTGCAATCCAGCCAAAACCTGGGAAGCTGCATTCCATTCACAGCATGTCTGGAAGAATTTTTTATACCTCTTCCTTAAATTAATTTTAATCCAGATACTCATGTGATGTTTTGTTTTCATTTTTTTTTTTTCCGTTTATGTACTAAGCCTTCACTTGACATACTCAAAAGCAAAGGAGGTATTTTCAAAAGGTGCCCTTCCAAGATATCTTGAACAAGCTTCTTCTCACTACTGGTCCACTCTGTTGCGCTATTCAAAGTCCTCTACCTACATCTGCAGCCACAGAGGAGAGGATAAACTCATGCCTCATGACAGTAGAGAGAGACTGACCAGTTCCTAGTATTGCAAATGTAGTTAAAGTTTCCAAATATAAAACCCTAATACCAGACAACCTGCAGACACTTTTCACATCCAAAGAGCTTGTGCTCTCCAGGGATGCCAGTGACCTTTGCTCAGTGATGAACCTCTGAAGAAAGGTCCTTCCTTCCAGCTGTGAAACACATTGCCTGCTGCAGGCAAAGAGGCCAAGCTTCAACACCACCACTAAGAAGGTGCTTTTGGACAGCCTCTGATGCTCCCAGTGCCTAATTGTACCTGTGAAAGAGGCTTTAACACTGACTATGACACTCAGGACAGGACCCAGAAACTGCCAGTCCCCATCCTTGCAGGACACTGCGAGTTCCGGAGCTGTGCCAAGGGTGGGCAGCACAGAGCACCAGGAGCAGTGTCCAGGCATCCCTCCTACCATACATGGCCTGTCTTGGGGTGCACTGGGAAATCTCAAAGTGCTTTACAGAAAGTTTTCACACCTGTGAAAAAACATCCATTCACACAACTGAGTCAGTGACATGAGAACTGTGTTGGGAATAACATTTTATTAAACCAAAATTCATCAAGGTAAAAAAAATAATAAAGTATTAAAAGCGAATGAAGAGCTGCCTGAGGGGACAAATCAAACTGCCGGGGTTTCTCAGCATGGCACAAGATCAGATTCCCAGTAAAAGCACATCAGAGCCATGAGGTAATCCTGCAGTTGAGGTAATGATAGCAATGAATGTCACCACATTTCACGTGTGAATTTTTGACCAGAGGCAGCAAGAAGTTGAGACCAGACTTTCAGGAGATTATGCTCAATATTTGGGATGGAAAGAAGACAGAGGCTGCCTCTCCAACTCACGAGCATTATACCCTAGAGCTGCAGTGCCGCTTGGCAGCCCTGCACACCTGGTGACACTTCAGATTAAGACTGCATGTTTTCTGCATTTCTCAATGCAGGTTAACTCATCACACCACTTAAAACACAGGTATCCTAAAGGAACAGACACTCTCTGGTTGACATTTTTCCTGACTTCACTCTTCCAGGCACTAATCCAGTTGTACAACTTGCCACCTCAACTCCTTCCACACTGATGGCATTTAACCTTAGATTTAAGCCACTTTGTGACCGCAGAAGACACTGATATTCATACAAGCAAGTCATAGCCTGCTAAATATGACTGCATTAAAATTACTTTATTTGTTTCATACCAAAGGACAACCTCACCACCATGAAGCTCCAGAGTAACCAGCCACTTTCAAATAGGAGCAGCGAAGCTGAACAAAACAACACTTCTCTGGTAGAGCAGGATGCATTTATTAGAACTGGCAAGGGAAAAAAGCAGCTATTTCCATTTTTCAGTATAAGTAAATCCAACAATTTGTGTGCTAATATTAGTTCCCTATTCATTAATTCCCTTTTGCATTAAAAAGTTTTTAGTTACTACTTCCTGTCCCCAAAAGGAGGTGACTTAAATTTCCTTGAAATTATTAAAACTAAGAAAAAGGAGCAACGTACATTTTCAGGGCAGCCACACAGACAGATGTGTGGCAGAGAGATATTTCACACACAATGCAGGATTTATTCTGGATATGCAGACCAAACTCTGCTCTTGCTTCACTCCATTTATGCATTTTCACGCTCTCCTGATTTTTATTTATAAAAGTTTACACTGAGGTTTACATGTTCAATATAAATGGTTTGGTTCCTACGCCTGACCTCCTGTACACTGCAAAAATATCTTAGTTTGCATTTGCAGCCTGGAATGGGGCCTCATGCAGTGTCAAAGGCAGCTACATGCAGACCAGGTGATTCAAAGCCTTCAGGCGTTATTTGGGACTGATTACACTGAAACACAGAAGCAGTGTGTGAAACTATTCCTGAGCTGAGCTGAGCAGTTGATTCCAGTGCCTCTGTTTAGAGCACATCATTCCTGTGACTCTAGGCTCAGCTTCTGGGTTTGGAATATTTATAAAAGCAGGATGTTACAAAGCTCATTTGTTGGACTGTAATCCAGAATTTACACCGTAATCAAATCTTCACAGACCGAAACCCTGGGTAGAGTGAGAAGACGTTCAACAGAACTGCTGATGTTCACGCTGGCATCTGAAGTCTGATGGAGCAGCACCTCAGAACAGAGGGATGAAATGCCTCACTCAGGAAAGGCGAAGTAGGGCTAGCAGGGGAAGTCATCCACCTCCCTGGTCATGGTGCACTGCCCCTATGAGCACCCTTTCCCTCTATGCCTTCCACAGCTCCTCCTCACATGGACATTAGTCCAGAGCACACAAACCCACCAGGAACCCACCTGCTGTGGCACCAGGACCTCATGCAGGGCAGTGAGGTGACCGGGACACCAACAACTGAAGGGACCAAGGAACTGAAATCTGGCTGCCAAACCTGAGCGGATCAATTGCCGTATCTCGAGGTGACAGGGACAGGTCACGGCAGGGGATCAGCTGCGAGAGGGCGTTCAGTGAACAAGCACAGAACAGCTACAGTAAGAAATAGTCCTCATACCATCTACTTACAAAAATACAAAATGTGTAGTGCCATATCAAGAGCATTCTGTGTTCAGATAAATTCTGCATACCTGTGCACTGTGAGCCATGGATCACTGCCAACCCTGCAAAACGCATTCAGCAACCATGCCCTTTCCAGAGTTAAACATCAGTGGAAGCAAAATTGTTCTGTGAAAGGGTGGAAGACTACCCCACCCAGCCTAAAGGGCCAGGCAAACCCAGATCAAGGGATTGTCTCAACACTCAAATGCACAGTATGCCTGCATGCTTGTTCAGGCTATTTCTATAAAGCAAATGCTTCACAGGAATGGGATTTTTGACTGGATCAGGTGCCAGCTGAAAACCTTCCTTGCTGCTGGGGAAAGTCTGGTTTGGCAGTTCTGGCTGTAGTGCTTCAGGAAGGTATTATCCTCATATGGAGCCACTGCTCCATCCCTTTGGAAAAAGTGCTGGGGCACCAAAATCCTACAGAATGGAGCAAGATGTCCACAGACAGCTGTTTCTTAAGCTGTTGAAGCAAAACCTGCCAGAGTTTGTCTAGTATAGCCCTTTAATCTGCTATTTTTCCTTCAAAGCACAGCAACAAGCACAACCCAAACTACTGCATAAGTTTATTTAATATGCTATGAAACCCACAAGCTGTGTTTCTCCCTTGAAATCTTCAAGCACTTCAAAAATTTTATTGCATTTGGAAATGCTACCAAGAAATTTATTTGGGCAACTTCCAGGAGGAACACTAAAATGAAGGCAGTGACTCATTTCATCTTTACAAACAATACACAACCCCATTCTGATAATTAGTGCTGGCCAAAATGACACGGCACTGAGTTCAAATGAAACCAAACACAGAACCCTGGAAACACTGAGGAGACAACACAGACTTTTAAGATATAAGAATGATACATCACCGTTTCCTACAAACACAAAGAGCTGTCATTTATCAGGCTGATTACCACTTCTCCCACTACCAGTCAACTTTCATGCACACCAAGCCCGTGAGATTGTTAAAATCAAGACTTTATAAACAGTTAATTACAGGAAACAGTGGCAAGTGATGTGCACAATGCTTTTGGCAAATGCAAGCTCTTAAGAACAAGAGCATTGATAAAATTTAATAAAACAGGTTTTAAACTGTTTGCATGTTCTATCTTCTTCAAAAGGTGAAGTTATTCTGCACACACTTGCTCTCTTGAAGGAGCAAACAATGTGCAGAATCACCTAACTGTAACAGGCTCACATAAAGATTTTGCGAAGGTGCTACTAGAATATTGCAAAAATCATTCTTGCACCCCAAAAAGACCTAGTGTTTCATCTAAATGGGAAAAAAAAAAACCAGCAGCAATATGGTCCTGGTTTCTTCATGAAATCTTAGAGATAACAGGCCAATATGATTCAAGGAGGATGGAGGAAAAGGCTTGACCTTGTTTTTTATCTTCTCATTTTGCCGAGATGACTATCCTAACACAAAACCAGGAATTGAATTTACTTTTTCAAGTTGTTAAGACATGCAGTTTGTTTCCAAAATTGCTGTCTTAATTGCCCTGCAGGTCACAAACACATAATGAAGTTGTCATTGATTTCGGTTACAATGACCTCATCACATATGTAATTGAGGATTCCATTTCACAAAATAAACTTGTTAATATTTTATATCCTACACTAATATGGTTCTTAAATGTAGCAAGCGAGGTCAGGAAAAATCATGTTGGCTGCATACGGAGGAACTGTGTTTCAACTCCAAAGAGGCCAAATCAACTTTACTCAACACCTGCTACCCCTTTTGGCACTTAAGCAATTTGCAAGTTCAAGGGGCCTCCATATAATGGCAATTCTTTATTTAAACTCTTTATTTAAATATAAACTCTTTAAATTATTCATTTAAACAAAGAGTGAGCACAACAAAGAGGAGAATTAACACAAAGGAAAGGTTACAGCAAAGTTGATTCAAAGGCATACACATCTACTTTATCTCACAATAAAAATGGCTTCTTTTAAACCAAAATACTTTGCTTCTTAAATCTCTGTTTACTCCTAGCATTTCAGCATTGCAATGCTCAGCTCCCAAAACTCTGATGGTATTTTACATCTGGAAATATCTAAATAATAATATTTATATCTAAATCTATTCAAGGAAGATTGATTGCTACCATCTTCACCCCAAATTATCAATAGAGAATTTAAAGTATTTCTAACCCAAAGCTCACAGATAAGTTTACAAAAAAAAAGTATAAAATCCCAGAACAGAAAAAACTGAGCAGTAATGATGGGAAGCTGGTCAGAGCATATTCCGCAATCTTTCTTAAAATCACCTTTTCTCACATGCAAAGCACCATGAAGTATTTAGGAGCAGTGAGATGGTGATACATAAAATTTATCTTCTCTGTAACCCCATCAAGACCACTTGTACAGCTTGTGGGATATGAAAATCATCCCACTCCTCTTGCCAGCTGGTTTTTCAACACTGCAAATACCCACATCCATCAAGTTAGTTTGGCACAGAGTGCTTAGAGTGTCACTTAGGAATCTAATCGGATCAAAACAAGTCCCTGCAATCCAAAAATGGCTCCTTTTCTGAACTCCACCCTTTCACACTGGAGTAAAATAATTTCTTTTTCAGACTGGCAGAGAGCTCCAAAAAAGTTTCCCATGGACAACAAATAACTTAATTGGCAGCACAATCCTCAAAATATTCCTTTTACTTTTGAGTAAGAAACTACAATGGTTATAACTAACTTTTGGGGTATTTAAAACAAGTAAAATTTGTATATTCTGTACTTAGTTCCTAAATTGGCAGCATATTTCAGGGATTATTTATTATTTTATAATCTGTAATTTTTGGGTTTGTTTTTGTTTGGTTTTTAATACCTGTAGTGCTTCTATGACTGGGCAATGAATTGCCTTCTGTATCTATATCAGGTAACAACACACAAATTTTGGCACAAACAAGGCCCAGGCATAAAGCTGTTTCAGTTTCTCTGTCCATTTTTAAACAAGCCACTGACCCCTACACTATACATCTCATCCTGTATTGGCTGTCCAGCTATTTTAACCACCCATTTATCAAGCCCAGGTATCACATACCTCGGGAGTCAAGGATACCAGGCCTCTTTGGGGGAAGAGATCTGCCTTACTACACATCTCAAGTAATCTGTATTTTTCCTAGCCCTTTTTCTATCTACATTTTTCTTTAGGACAAACAGGCTCTTTTGCCTATCATCTCAAAAAGCCTGAAACTCCAACAGTCAGTCTCAGCCAGTGACCCACAGCAGTTTAAAAGTCTGACTGAGAACAGTCTGCAATTCCCACCCCAAGAGGATCAGGGTGCTTTGCAAATTAAAATTAATCTGTTCTCATAATGCCCTTTCATATATGAACGTATCATCCTTAATTCTTTCAGGTGGGAAACTGAGGCACACGTGAGTTATAGAATTTGTGCAGCGTTAGAGGATACAGAATAACTAAACCTGATCTCCTATACTGAGGCCTGGCATTCCAATCACCTGACTGAGGAAGAAACAATAAAAACAACAATTAATTTCTTTTTATAGAGAGATAATTCAACTTCACATTACAGATACTGTGTATCTTGGAAGATGAGGGGATCCAACAGAAGTCTTAGTGTTTTCCACTGGCTTATTCAATGGAACTACTCTTCTTGGCTTATTCAGTTGAAGTACAATTCTGATAATATAAACAATGTTCCCAGATTCTGCTCAGTGAAAACTTTTTTCTTTCCTTTTTTTTTTTTGGTAATAATTTAAAATAACAAACTGTCTGCCAGCAAATCTTCATGTTCTGTGACTTAGAAATACCCAAACACCTGTATTTGTAGATTTCCTTCACAGACTTTCCCAAGTAAAATTTTCCACTGGACAAAGAGGTTTTTTTTCTTTCTCCTCATCCAAATGTAATAAAAAAGGTGGCTGTTTTTATCACAGTTCAATTTCTAAAATGACATCAATAAAAGCAACCCATATACAACAGATGAGTAGTGAAGCACCAGCTACTGCTCTGCCTCAGCACTCACCAGAGCAGGTGAAACGTGGAACCTTAGAGCTTCTCTTAATGTGGACTTTTAGTCTGTACAAATGTTTGCATATCATCATCTGTCACACATTCACAGGGCAACCTACTTTTAAAAGCTTAACACAGCATACACAATCCTTTTTGCTTTCTGAGCAGAAAACTCCATTAAAAAATATATTTGCTATAAAGCCACTAAGCCTGTTCTGACTGCAGAAATTATTTTGCCTGAAAAGTGTAAGACTAACTGCAAAAAAAACCAGTTATAACAAGACTTTCCTGCAGGGTGACTACATCCAAAACTAAGTTTACTATCATGAGAACCAATGTCTTTACTAAACAACAGTGATGACATAAATCATGGGCATACAGGCCTCAGTGCACGCTAATGGAAGACAGTCACTTTCGCATCATTGCAGGATGCTTTGAGACCTTTTAAGAAAAAGAGCATTTATTCTTGCAGTGTCCAGAGTTAAAATGCAGTCATCCATCAGGCACGTTTCCACCAGCAGGCATGGCTCCCCCACTCAGAGCACGTGCTCTGATCCATGCAGGAGCTTCCTGCTGCACATCCAGCTCTGGCTCTTTACAAGGCACGTGCACTCTCTTGCCAATGCTTACGTGCAGTGCCAAGCACCAAAGTTTTGGCACCCAAGACCATTTTTCCACCTGATAAGCTGGTATGTAAGGTATGACACCCTACCTTTGGGCAGGTAATCTCAGTCTGCTGGATCATGATAAGGGCAGATGCAATCAGAGCTCCCTGACGCACGTAGTTCACAGGATCGTTTGTCATTGGCTCAAGCAAATTAATTGCTTCCTAAAACAAATGAAGAAATAAGGAGTCACAAAGTTAATATTATTATTTTTAGCATGCCAGGATTCAGTACTTCAGTGGAAGGTTATCAGATTGACGCTATCAGATATACTTTTAAAATACTCTGCCTGTTCTTGGTAAGTGAAACAGAAATCTGTATTTCTCTAGATTTTAATCTAAAAACCAGGAAGAAAAAAACCCAAATGCTAAAAAACAAGCGATGGATGGATGGAACAAGATCTACCTGCAGAAGTTGGGCAACAGCTAAACAACAGGTATAAGCAACAAATGCATTCATCACATTAGAATCCAAATTCTTGGCCTTACACTTTGTTGTTAGAATCTGTAACATTTAGCATCACATGACAGCTCGCATTTCAAACCTACAACAAGCAAGGCTGTCTCTGGGCACCCATACAGTAAATCTAGGGTTTTAGCACTGTTCAAAATGCTCTTCTGCTTCTTCAAATTCAGTAACTTCCCAGCTAAGTGCAACAGGAACATGATCCACAATGACCTACCAGTGACTGTTCTTTTCAATGAAGTAACTGATTATTAAAATCTCCACTTATGAAAATCTCTCCTGTCCATACAGTGCTCTTACTTACACTGAAGACACCAGCAAATGCAGTTGAGTGCATGAGACTCCCAGCAAAGACCCCTCTTGGTGTTACTTCTGTCAGGGTGAGGCTTTTAAAAAGAAGCTCATTTTATACAGAACCACTTCTAGAATAATATCAAGCCTTTGCTTTGACTGCTTTTGCCATCTGAGCTATGTTAGAGGCTGTGCTTCTCCACCTGAAGGTGACTCATTCACCCTTTGGCAAGCATTCAGTACCATGGATGGAACATCCACTATAACAAAGAGCTGAACTTTCTTATCTCCAAAATTGAATATATTTGGGCCTTCAAAACCCAGTAATATAAGCTCTGGAAGACATGTCTGCATGTAATCAAATGGTTTAGGTCATCACACAATGCATCTGGAAATAAAACAGACTTATTTTTGCGATTAAAAGTATTTCCACTTAAATTATCTTGTCAGATGCAGCAGGTTAAAAATAACTAGCTCCTTGATTCCACCTTCCACTCGAGAATAAAGCGACCTGGATAAAAATAGGACTTTCAGTTTGCTTTCAAGCCTGCAAGCTTTAGATGCTGAAGATGGCAGGCAGAGCACGTCAGCACTCTGTGCTTTTGGCAGCACCAGTGACACACTGGGGAGCGCTCACGCAAGAGCCACAGAGCAAGAGTTTAATGCAGGGTGAGGAAGGGATGAGACACATAAGCAACAGATTTATCAAAGACTCTGAAGTATGAAATATCAATTTCATTTGGACAGTCTGTGCACCTGTTCTGAAAGTGTGATTCTGTACCACTACAGATTACATACACATGTGGGTGAAGCAGAGGGAGCTTATTCCCAAGTTTACATCCTGCTTGTTCTAATGAGTGCTCACTTCCCATAGCAGAAGTGGGAATCCTTCTACCATAAAAGGTCCCTGTTACCATCTGTGAGAATGGACCTCCACTGACACTTATAAAGTGAGAATAAAATTACTGGGCTTTAATTACACATGCGAAACAACAGTATATTTAATTAAATTTCATTGCACTTGTTTTTTCTACATGGATCTTCCATGAATGGTGTATCATAGGAAAGAAGAAAGGAGCTAGAAGTTATGCAAAACACCTGCTGTTTTCCTGTCACTGGCACTCCAAGGGCAAAGGAGTATTGATTTTGGAGTACTGAACACTCATTTAAAGTTCAGTGGCAACTTGACAGTAAGAAAACTCTAAGAAAAGTTTTGAAGACAAAATTCCAAGAATGTGGCAATAATGCATGAAAACTTGCTTCTACTTTTATCTATTCTGAACAAGCAGGAAAATGATCTCTATGCCCAGAATAGTTAAATAATTTAAAGTACTGCTGTACTCTACTGGCTAGCAGTGTACACGTGTAGGAAAATCTGTGTGTGCAATGGTACCACACAAATGTGTCTGTGGCAGGAGAGAGCAGGAACAGTCTTGGCCATGGATGCTTCTGGCCCTCACCTTGTTTCCAGTGCCTGCACAGCAGATCCCCAAAGCCATGGCAGCCCCGTAACGCACATGGGGATTGTAGCTCTCTGACAGCAAAGAAACCACGCTCGGACACTGCTCAGGAGTCCTAAAGAAAGGCAAAAAAAGAGTGTTGTTTACTATTATTGTTCTTCAAAATATGGTATGGTGCTTCAAAATACAGAGATTTCACTCTGTTCACACTGGAAAATTTCATATTGTCCTTTCATACACATGCTTTTGCATTTTTCAAAATGTAACCAGAGAGGAGGAACAAATGGGCTAAGAGAAGAACAGGGATGTGCACAGATTAATAAACTTCCCTATCAGTGCAGATATCACACACAGTTCCCACTACTGAGGTGTTCCTTTTTATTGCTTATTTTATGCCTTTTAGAGATCACCAAGTAGAATGATATATCTATTGAGATCGAGGTCTTTATCTCTAGAAATCATGATGTTGTGACAGACTTTCCACTAGCAGAAGTTTACTCTCCATGAGAGACAGCACTAAATCTTCCATCAGCAGACACAAAACCCAACTCCAGTATTCAATCAGCCTTCAAGGTTAGTGGGTCTCAAACTCCCTTCTGCAATCACGGCTTCTGACGACTCCTCCTCCCCCCCCCACTGCTGTAAATCAAATCACGAGAGGAGATGCTGACACAACACACACTTCCAATCAGTTTATGAGCAATGTCCCCCGTTGCCTCCTTCATGCTGTGATGTTGCTGCCTTTTAAGAGATCTGAAATGGGTGTATGTGCTCCATGGCTCACCAGCTGGGAACAGTGTTCTCCTGGTCATTACAGCAACAGAACTTCCAGCCACATGCTGGGGGAGATGAGAGGGAATCTTAATTTCCTACAGCAAGAAGCACATGTTGCTAATGCAAACAGTTTTGTAAATATTGAGCATTTCAGAAGTAGGGCAGAACTCACAGGTGTGGATATACTAATTTCCTTCCTGTCTTCATAGTCATTTTAATCACTCCATTAATATTGATGCCACACAAACCACTTGATATCATACGCTGCCAATTTCAGCGTTTCCAGTTCCATGACACCATTAACACAAGAGCAATGTGGGAATGTGGTTGGCAAGCGCGTGCTCATGAAAAAGAAAGATGGGAAACTATACATTGTAAGTGATTTAATTATATCTGTTTTCAAAGTGAATATCCTCTGGCTATTCATTCCATTGTGTCTTGCAGCCCAGACTAGCATTTTAATTGTCACATTCACAATCCTAGAAGAGTCTTGCAAGCCGTTTGTTTCGACTATAAACTGATGTCAGACTGAAATGTACACAGGAAGAAGCCAAGAGCACCTTAGTTTTAGCTTCCCTTCTTACATTTGCTACACTGAAAGATGGAAGCTGGAGGGTGGCAGCAGCACCTGTTTTACATAGGAATTATAGTGGCATGTAGGACCATTAAGTGTCTATCAAAGCACTCAACAACTCAAGAGAGACAAAAACCATTATAGAGTACACTCCAGCATGGGTTTTATTTAAATGAATAGCTGAATCATAGAAAACAGAAATAAAAAAGACTTTAAGCAATAATCTAGTTCATTTCTTATTTTATTGTGACTGGGGACAGAAGACATGCCCATATAATGACACACTCATACTTCAGTTATACTCTATACACACAGTCAATTAATTTCTACTCTAGTTATTCCCATTTCAACACTGGGAAAGTGTCTCCTCTGATAACTAGTCCTAAACTCCTCTTACATTCCTCTCTCCTGCTCCAGCTGATGACAGACAGGAAGCACCATCAACCACACAGGCTCCAGTCTTCTTCCAGAACTGCTGAACAGACCCAAAGGCACCCAGGATTTGGAGACTACTCAACCCCTTGACAGTAATGGCAGCAAGTGCCCAGATCTACCTCACCCTGCTTCCAACAGTCTGTTTCTTTATGAGTTTTCCCAAAACACTCACATGGGGAAAGAATCCCGCCTACCACCATCATCTTAAACACACCTCCCTCATTCCAAACAGCAGAAAAAAAAATCCATATAAAAGAAGGAGGAGCAAACACAAAGTTGCAGGAAACTCTGCTGCCTCTAAGATGCAGCCATGATGACAAATGTTAAGAAAGGGGGATGAGCTGGGCAACAGAACAATACTGTCTTGCAATCAAGCAGTATAAGTGAAGACCATAAACTAAAAGACACATTTAAAACTACCTGTCAGTCTCTTGTTCAAATAACAGCCTGGATGCTGACAATGTTTTTTTAAAAATGAGCTGATGCGGAGACCAGAAGACACAAATCCTATAATAAATGAGCCCAAGCATTCAGCTGCACAGAAGACTTTGGCTCTTGCACAAAGACTCTTAACACCTCTGTGTTTACTTTACTACAGCAAACGTTAAACAGGCAGATTGCGAGTCAAAGAAGAGAAAAACAGTTTCTGGCAAAGATGTGATTATGTGCTCTGAGGCATTAATCATTAAATTTGTGTTCAGAAAGCTGGATTTTATAGAATCATCAACTTGGACACATATTTGTGTCTGCAGGCTCAGAAGTTCCAACACAGATTTTATTATAAAATCAGGATTAATGTACACTAATTGATTTTAGAATTCTTAGCCAGATTTAAATTATTTGTTGCCATTATTTTAAATGCTTTTATCTCAAATCTGTCCATAAAATGGTCAAATATTTTGACTGGGGGCCTTATATAAATCCACTTTAGGAGTTATAGCTACTTAACAGGTCCCACCACTTTCCCCAGTAACACAGCTTTTTTGAACCTTCAGCCTTCAAAAAGTGTCTTCCCAAATAACAGAGATCTACAAGGCAGGTCCACAAGTGGGTCAAGGAAGCGAAAGAGTCTTGCAAAAGTGCCTGTCAGAGGAATAGGACTTTAGTGCACAAAAGCACTGTTGACATCAATGCCTAAGCAGTAACATTTGCTCTTTTATTGCTGAGACGCTTTACAAAGTCCTACACGGTGTTGCCAAAGGTCAGCCCATATAAACCCAAACCCACCCTTCATAAAATTCCATAAAATCCAAAACAATTCTGCCAAGTGATCAAAAGAAAAGTTGAGTGCCCTCACCCCTCATAAGCAGTCACAGGCTGCAATTGTGCTCCTGTGGCATTACTTCCAACTGGTAATCTAGTTGGGGAATACGTTTAAAACACGACCACATTATCCTTCCCCTGCCCCATCTTTCACCCTTCACTGAGAGCACAGCCCTTGAGCTGCTGACTTGACACTCAGCACAATCCAGAGACACAGGTCCTCCTGCTGATGGAGAAAGTTTCCACTTTACTGGAACCAACCCCCATGCAGGTTCCCAAACCAAGTCCACCCCTCTGGCTCCCTGCTGGAAACCTCCACCACTCTGCTGATGGCTCAGTCAATGTGGTTACAGAGTAGAAACCTCTGGTGGGAGGGGGAGAGAGATAACGAAGAGTGTGAGAAAACTTAAAAACAGTTCTAAAAAGCATAAATGATCTGTCACAACCAACACTCACTAACCAACTATTCTTACTCACTCCTAATACGGACATCTGTCATTATTGCGAGTTAAACACAGAAAGTAACATCACATGAAACACCAGGATAACATCTGGAGATTTTGTGCGCAGAAGTTTTATCTCCAGAGCCAATCTTTTCCTCCCCTCTTAAAAGTGACAGTAAAAATTCTAAGCCTGGAGTATATTTAATGTATTTTGAGGACAGAAGCAACGTATCATAGTCCTCTAGTCTGACCTTCCCATAACACAGTCCAGTAATTTCATCTAAAAATTCCTACATTAAAGCCTAAGGCATGTCTCTAAACCGCGCTCCGCATCTAAGAAAGATAGGCCATGTCTATTTTTAAAAACCAAATTATCTTTAATGTACTGGTTCCTTCCTTTTTTCCTAACACTGGTTTTGCTCAAGCAGTTTGCTTTTGCAATTACATTTTACTACAACAGCAAAATGATGACAAAAGAATGGCCTGATTATTTCCCTCATTCTCATCTGAAAATTGCTCAGCTGCTCCTACCTAAGCCAGGAAACCACAGACGTCAGTGAACCCAGACCTGTTCTACAAAAAAAACCCCTACCTCACAACTAGCTTCGACTTCATTCTGTTACCAGGAAACTAAAGGAATCAAGAAGCCAAAAATGTCTAAAAGTTTATTCTATGGAACTTTAACACAGTAGTCAGCTACAGCTTTTTTTCCACCCTACACCAGGATGAGTTTTACCATTGTGATAAATGGACTGCAAATGAAGGACTTCCTCCAAGATCCAGTTTGGTTTGTTTCAGAAGTCAAACAAAACCATAAAAAAAAAGAAGCACCAAGACAGCAATAAGAGATTCTCAGCAAAACATAATCACTGGCATTTTATTAGTTTTATTCATCAACTGGTTGCTCTCAAAAGCTCCACAAGAAACAAACACCCTACGCTGCTAAGGATTTCAAATCTTCCTAGAAATCAGAACTAGAGAGAGAACATAAAGAAGCTGCCTAACTCCCGCCCAATTACCTTAACCTTAGCCTAAACTTTGAACTCATTCCTGTCAATGTTCATTCCTTGGATATAATTAAATACAAGTGACAATTATATACATACAAATGTCATATTCTCTCTATGAAAGCTGATAGGGTGTTTGTAAGTGCCCTAGAATTTCTGAGAAACCAAACAGAGTTTCGAGATCTTCATCACTTCCAAAGAGAGAGGAAAGAAAATTTTTCTTAAGCCTCTAATGCAAAACTTAACAAAATGAAAACCAGGATGTTGATTCTTACAAAGACTGCAACATTTGCAGATATTGCAGTTCTTAGTAAGATTTGCCTACAAGAGCCTTATTGGGCTGCTGAAAGTTGAGGAACACTGTTGGGAGCGTCAACACTGTTTAACAATCCACTCTAATCTTTTTTTCCCAAGAGGCATGCAACAGGACAAACTAAAAACTCAGACTCCCATATCCTGGAGCATATTCCACTTGAAGTTTCTTACATCACAGCCCAGTTAGAATCACATCCAAATACCTTTGTGCAGTTTATCTCCAATTCTGTACATCTTGAAGGTTAAAGCATTATTGCAATTTTTCTTTATATTTCAGCAATATTTAAACATGAAACCCTGCATATATATAAGGTAGCATCATTAAGTAAATAGACAGAATACTGAAAAAATGCCATCACATTGGTCTTGTTACTGAGACTAAAAATTGAAGCATTACTAACATACATTTATTTTTTAGTCTAAATATTTAAGGACTATACAACTCATTGAAAAATGGAATGTCAGAGAATTGAAGAACAAGGTCAAATATATCTTCTAAATTCCTCATTAAGTGTCCCCAGTTATGATTCAAAAGATTCTAAATATTTATGACTTTCTAAACTATTGGTCATGAATTAATCATTTTATACAGAACTATTTCCACAAGTTGCTTTATTAGTGTAGTGATAATTTAGAAAAAAAAAAAGCTTAACAAAAGTTTAATTTCATCCATGAATGAGTTAATAAAGGAGGAATGCAGATATCTAACTGCAGCCATTTCTGAAGGGGGTGTGTGTAGCAGAGGGGGGAATACAGAGAAGATTAAAAACCTGCATATTAAAACGCAACAAACCAATATATTTCAGTGTAGACTAAACACCCCATCTCCCTCTCTGGACAAAAATGACCCCAGTTATTCCCAAGCCAGGAATTTCCTACAACTATCTCATGTGCAGCATAGCCTCCTTCTTCACCATGTTCTTCTCTGAAATGCCTCCTAGCTGTCTAAGCAAGAACTTCTAGGAGCCTCCCACTGCCAGGAGGTTGAAGCTGAGCGCTGCCCACGGGCACAGCAGGCGAACTGGAGGGATATGCACTGCCCGAAAAACACTCACCAGGGACAGCTCACATCTCATGGAGACATGGCTCCACTCAAATAAAATAGCACTGGCAATTTGAAAACAGAAGGAGCAAAAAGGAGTGGGAAACAAAAATAGTATCTATGCATGGTTCAAATATTCTGGTTACAGTGCACCAGGAGTAGGTCTAAGGTTTATCACCATTAAGACAAGAGAAGAGTTGGATATGGGGGTAGGGCAGCAGCCTGCAAAAAAACTTGGCCAGAAGCATGTAGTGAAAGACCTGCTGCAGATCTGTAATAGATATAGAGGAGGATGTGTCTCTCAAAAATGATTCAAACCTGGGAAACTCCAAGAAACATCACAAAAGGCAGATAAGTTTTCTAGCTCTCTGAAATTAAGCAATGCACCAAGCAGGTATACATGATATGCAAGCCTACATGCCACTAAAATGATATCATCTTCCTCTGCAAGGATAACTGATATCTTCCTAAGATAACTGGTTTATCTGTATTTAAAGAAATAATTTCCTTTTCAATTAGATATGAATGCATTCAACAGCTTTCATCAGAACAATCTGCAAGCAATAGTGCAGCTGGTGCTTCGTCAAGATGCCTCCCTCTTCCCAATCTAATTTAGTCATTCTAGTGGCTAAAAGATGATTTTGCTATATAGGTGACATTATAACATCCACTGAGGCATTCCAGAGAAGCGGAAACACTTAATTTTCACTTAGACCAAAACAACCCTTTCCTGCTGCTCCTTGGATGGTAAGATCTGCAAAGAAAATTTATTAAGAGGTAATACAGAACTCAAGTTGACAAAACTACACTTCTATAACTCTGGTACTTCCTCCACTCTGAAGTGATGGAGGGATAGAGTCTGCTGCATTGTGAAAATGTTAAAATAAAAAACCATAAAACTCTTTCAGTATAATGGTTCAGCTCTGACACAGGCCTGCAGCAGTAACTGATGCTGATGATTAGCAGATGGTCCCGACAGATGCATTATCTATTTTTTTTTCTACAGAATTTTTGTGTTCTTTAAATTCAGAGATGTGACATGAAGATCTGCATGTGGCATACACCTACTGAAGATAAACGATTAATCTATCTTTTACTATATTTTGGTGGTTTTACTCTGGAACATTGTTTTCCATTTATGATGCAGATACACTGCCAATAGCTCCAGCTCCACAAAGTGGCAATAATTCCAGCCACCTTTCAACAATGTAAAAAACCAGTTCAAGTGACAATGATGACCGAAACCAAGCTTCATCTGTACAATCAGAAAGAGTGAACATTGGCTGGGTTTAATCCAATGGAAATTTTGGTGAAGACTTCAAGTACAGTTAGATTAACATCAGGAGAGCCTTCAAGATTTATAAAATATAAACCAGAAGTTGATTAGACATAGTGGAGCTTAAGAAAAACTGAATCCAAATGCTCATTAGCCAAATAAGGTATTTTCCTGTCTCAATTTTCACTTTTTACATGTTTTCATGTGCTCTACTCCCTCAGTACTGTCAGGGGTGACAACAGGGAGGTGGCCAGATAAGAAAACAGAACTACCATAGCTGGATGAATCTTTATTTTTCTAATATATACTTTTCTGAAGAATAAAGATATCAACAGTCAATTGTAAATGAGTACAGCATGTAATCTTATTGAAGGTTTCCTTTAAACATGAAAAATAAGGAAGTGAAAACTACTGAAAATTGTCTTCTATTATCTGAACACACTTCAAGTAAAGAATTTCTATTAATTTCTGGCAGCAGCTTTCTTTCTTTGGCCCCCCAGTAGCTGCATCCTAAAGATATGAATTTTTTGATTCACAGTTCACTGAGGACCTGATTTCCAGCTCAAGGCTGGTGAGCACTAGCAATTCATGGAATGTAATGGCTGGTGTCATACAGGGGGGCAGACCATGATCTCATGTTCTCTTCTGGCCTTAAACTCAAGGAATTATTATCCAATTTTGCAGCTAATGTCCTTGGAAGTGAACTCTATTTCCATTTTAATGCAGAACTATAAGATGACGATAGAGACAATACACAGATCTGCCTGAAAGTTGAAAGGTAACAAAAGAGAACACTCCGGATAATAAAAAGCAGCTGCATGAAGGAAGTTTTAAAGTAACAGTGCACACGTTTAAAACAGTGTGCTAGACAATGCTTTTACAAAATTAGGCAAGAAAAAGCTTGGAGTGTTTACAGGGCAGCAGAACTTTTTAGGGTTAACTGTGCTTCTGTCCAAAACGCAAGTGAGCAAGAGAGCCTAGAGAGCAAGCAGCGCACACACAGACAGACACAGACACACGCTGCGGTGCACAGAGATACAACACAGCCACAGGGAGCACACATCATAGCACTGGAGCACTGACTCAATTAACCCGCTCTGGCTTTTTTCCAGACGAACCCCCCACTCACTCACTTCCCTGCCTTTCAAGCTGGATACACTGGAATGAGTCAATCAACAAACAAGGGCAGCAGCAAACTGCGAGCTTTGCTTATGAACAAAGATAAAACTGCACACAGACTCTGCTCATCACTTAAGTAAAATCAACAAAGAATGGAAGAGAAAGGACAGCAAAAAAGAACACAACCTTATTTCTGTCTTTTTTAAAATGTGGTAAGAAAGATTCCTCTCGATTTCAGAGTTGGAGAAAATATCTTGGTGAGAAATATTATTTTCCCAAAATACAAATTCTTAAGCTTGGTGACAGAAGAAATATAAGTGCTAAACAAAAGCACATAAAGAAACAAGTTTCAGAAATATTTAACAGCAAAAAGCAAACGATCAATTTGTTTTCTAGAAAGTAGTGAAAAATCTCAAAATACACCATGTGATGAAAAAGAAAATTACGAAGGATGCAAAGTGAACTCTACTAAAATGCAGAGAAAGAGGTAAGGCTTTCTTCACCTGAATATTGCAACACATCAAATCTTCTCAGTAACTGAGAATTTGCTCAGTTTAACGCCGGAACAGCTGTTTGAGCCTCTGCTTGAAGGAGGAAATGCAAGTCTTAAGTCTTTAGCAGAGTTGAGAGAGACACAGAAGAGACAGAGAAAGGAAGAAAGAGAAAGGAAGAGAACAGGCTTTGCTTAATAAAAGCCCTGCTCAGATTACAAAAACAAGCGTTTTACTCACCTCCACCCCTTCAAGTAATGGATAAATTTAGATGTCTCAGTTCGATAAATCTTTACGGTCCCCTTGAGACTGTCACCAGTGTTTTATTGTCTGCAGCTTCCTGACCCTCACCTGATAAATTAGGAACTGAAGAGATTAAAACGGAAATCTCATACATAATTTCTGAAGGTATTTTTGGGTTACCCTCTGTGGAGAAATAGGATTCTTAATAAGGGGAAATATGGGAACTGCTGCCTGCCTACGCACACGCTGCTGGAGACAAGACACTCGGGAGAGGAGGAGTTGCAAACACACAACTCGAGCATCTGCCTTTGCATCAGTTTGTACTCACGAAGAGCAAATCGACATACGCTGTATCTAAACGGAACTGTCTGGCACTGAGATTCATCTATCACTTTTTTACTGCTGTAGAAAGAAAGAAAAAGAAAAGGAAGCTAATGCACTGCTTACTTTTCACAGCTACTGAATTTTTCCCTATAATCTTCTGAAACCCTGAACCTCGCTACAAAGGGGAGACCAGACCACTGAACCCTACCAACCAGAGATGGACACAAGACAGGACTTTCATTTTTAAGTCTATTTTGCACTCAGCAAGGCACAGGATAATAAAACTGGATACCAGCTTGGACATGGTCACAGTATCTCAAAATAGCAGATGACCAGTTCACTATACTGACCATGCTGGCCTTTCTTCAGGACCATCCTGGACCAGAGAGGAACAGTGAACTCTTGCACCGTACACAATTCCTGCGCAAAACACAGCTCCTGAACACGTTCTGCTGGACACAAAAATGTCCCATCCTTTACATTTCTTGAACGGGTTTGGAGCTGGCAATGGATCTTTGTCGGCTCTCTCAGTAACAGGAGCATCCAAGCAGGACGACTTAAGTGACGAACAAGGAAACAAAGTGCGCTGGGCAGCGTTGCTGATCCTCCTGGTGATAATCCCCACCATTGGGGGGAACATACTTGTCATACTGGCCGTGTCCCTGGAGAAAAAGCTGCAATATGCTACCAACTACTTTTTGACGTCCTTGGCAGTGGCAGATTTGCTCGTGGGTCTGTTTGTGATGCCCATTGCCCTCCTCATAATATTATTTGGTAAGTACAGCATGTTTGTTTCATCAGGCTTGCATATGGAGTACAATTTGGGGAGGTCTAATTTAAACAGAAAAACTGTTTGCTTTCCACCATTACAATTTTAAAAATCACTTGCATGATGGCTGCTAAATCTTTTCTCCCTCTCACCTTAATAGAACTTAATGCTTTTATGAGAAGTACAACTACTGTGCATATTCCTTCCTTTGAATCAAACCATTCCAAAATCACCCAAGACTTAGAACTGATTTAAATAGGAGCTGGACATAGGAAATTACATTTTGTACAGTGTAATATAATTTTTAACAACATCAACACAATGCTGGTATTTTTGTATTGGATATCATACTAATTGTAGGCAGCCTTCTCTTAAAAAACTTGAAATTAAGACTAAGTATCTGTTCAGGACACTGAACAGGTTTTGAACTTTCTAGGAGTCAGGCACCTGATTTTACCTGGGTATTGACTCCAAGCTCCATGAGCAGAGATGGTCCCTGGCACCATCAGTGACAACAAACTTTACCAGTACCAGTTTGAGAGAAATCCATTTTCTCCCACCCTTAGGAAAGCAGCAGGTTTGTAAAGCATCACAAAGAATTAACTCATCTGTCAAGCCAAGGAAGCCTCAATCCATGTACCTAATGTTTGAAATTCAGATTTGTCATTTAGTCTGTTTCATATGAAATAAAATAGGGTTTTTTTCTACTTGAATGTACATTGGATGTGACATTTTCTTTACCACTAGTCCTTACAGAACAAGCATGATTTCTCTGAAGTCTCTCATGCCCAGCTTTACTTCAGATATTGCTTCTGACAACTAATCAGAGGCAGCTCCATGGGAAAGTCTCTCTCTTTTACTCCTAAGGTTTCTTTTAGAACAAATTTTAAATGGTTTATTTTCATATCATAAATGGAAAAAAACCCAATAAGACAGGTTTTTCAATAAACTTATAGATTTACATAATTATCTTTAAGGTATAGACAGATACCACTGAGCCCTAGATAACGAAAGGCTGCAGGAGTTCATTTTTCCTAGGGTAGCCTCTAAGAGTTGCCAGAGCAACAAGCAAACACAATCATAAACTTTATTTCAGAAAGACCATCAGTAGCTTTTGTTTGCTGCAGAAAACTGGTATCACTTTATTAACAAATGTGTTTATTCACTAAATGCCTTGAGAATGAATTTCTGTATAATACAGACTGCTTCTCCCTAAACAGAAATGTAAATTGGAGCTCAGAATTCAGTGTTGAGATAATAAAATAGTTTTTTCAAGCAACAATTTCTAAAAAGAAAACTGAATGTACATAACTAGGACAGTGACTTTTAACTCAAAAAAAACCAGTCACTCATAGAAAACCTTGATATGTCAAGTATGTGTGAGGAGGCAAGGAGCAGATATGCATTTACATATATACACACAGATACTGTAACTGCTTAATTCCTGCCAAAGATCTCATTAATAATAAAACTACTAACCACAACAAGTATTAGCATGGACTTGCAATCAACATAAAGGGAAGGCAAATTCTGGGTTTTGTGGAGTTCTTTTTTTTGGTGGTGGAGGAGTTTTTATGGTTTGGATTTTTTTTTTAATTATTTTCTTCTGCTAGACTAACCAATCTTTTCTTTATAACTTTATAAAGAGACTATTGCTCCTTAATCTCTCAATTAATCCAGTGCTATGCCCTGGTTACAACAGTTTAAAGCATGCTAGGAATCTTAATTCAGAAGTCAAACAAAAACATCTTTCATGATGCAGGAAATTTACCAGAAGGTAGTAAAATCAGTTATAATTAATGAAGACTGCAACCCACCTTCCACATAATAGTGGCTAAAACTCAAATTTCTCACACACAAGTCTCTCTTTGGCTGCCAACCAGAAAACTGCTTTGCCTCTTCACCGACTGGGAGAAGATGCTGAGCTGTTTATAGGAGTTCAAAGTGTGAGCAAAACACGAGGAGTTACTGGAATGAAGCTAGAACAGACATTTAAATACATGACAAGTCTAAATCTTGAAGCTACATTAGCCAGATAACTACTTGAACAAAGAATAGTCATTGATAGCCAGACAGCAAAGTAAATCCTGGCACTTCCACACAGGAATGTTTCCATAATAATGAAAGAGCCGGGTGCAGCTTCTAGATACCGAGTACAAATATTATGCTTCCGATTTGGGATTGATATCTAATTATGTGGAGAATATTCGAGGGAAAAGGTGTGAAATAAAGTGCAGTCACACTAAGATCCTGACTGCACAAATTAATGTGTCACAGGGTGTTCAAAACCTGCTACAGATATTGGTACGCTTACCGAAAAATCATCAGAAATAGATTGTCTCTGTAACAAAGAGCTGACCCACTTAAAAATAAGTAAATAAATGAATCTGTAACTCACTCCCAGGTGTAATGCTATGCTCAGCACGTTATTTATTCTCAGCAGAGCAACCAAAATGTACTCTGGTACAAGCACACACAGAAATTTTAATTTAGGAGCACAAGTGTCAGAATACATAAACATTTCATAGCTTTTATTCCTTGCTAAATTCTTCTCATTTCTTAAAAAATAAAAAGGCAGGTCCACTAGGAGATAATTTCATTCTCTGAAATCCAGCTTTCAAAACAGTTACCCAAATTTCTAACACTCAGAACTACAGAAGGAAAGCAAAAATGTTGCTATTCACTGGATAGTGAAATTAGCAAATAAACTTGAGAGATCCTCCCATTTGTAAAGCCTGCACCAGGAAGAAGTCTGATGTCCATGGCTTGATAGGCAATGGATTGCTTGGAGATAGTACACATACCATATTTTAAAATATATTCTCTACTGCTGATAGTCATCCACTTAAAATCAGAAGGTAATGCTGCTCGTCCTAGGCTGCAAACCATTATTTTAATCTATCACAAGCAATCATCTTCCCCCATTACTGACGATGAATCAAAACAACAAATCTTCCCTTCTCGCTTGTGCAAACTACCAGAGGAAACTACTTTAATCGAGGGCTACTTTCCAAAATCTCAAATCTAAAGATAAGTGACAATAAATAGGAAAACAAAGGTTTATTTCTCACAAAGCAAGTATAATTAAAAAAACAAACCATTACTTTAGTTAAATTAAAAAAACTAGAGACCAGCCTGGAAACACAAAGCCTTGGCAGCCCACAGAGCCCAGTAGTGACATGACTGAACACCACACACAGCAACAGACACACACACCCCGATGTGAAGGCTGAAGTTTAGGATTAAAGGAGCTGGTGGCTGAAAGTATCCATTTCCATCTCAGCAAAAGCATTATTATCTAACAGCAACCCAGCCCCTTCTTTACAGGTAACACATTTCTGCAGCCCTTATAGCAGAAGAACAAACAGTTTCTAAGTCTATTTAAAGAGCTCTCTTAATCATGCTTATACATGTACACAAGTAGTGCTTTCTCTCAAGTTTTCTGAAAACCTTTTGGCTTAAAGCAAGAACAGCTCTTCTACACTGTACTTTGTTTTAAGGATTACACATTTCTAAGGTATTTCCTATAAATAAAGCTTTTCTTAAATAAAGATTAATCAAGGGTAGACAGTTGCAGTAAAAGCTCATCTTATTTCTCTTAAGGTGCAAGACAAATCTTAGAGCATGTATTCTATCTTGTTTTGACTCAAAATAAGGAAAATCTGCAACAGCAGCACTGTTGAAGTGCTTGGAGGATATAAGGGAAGGTTTGTAGGATGAAGGAATTTCTTTTTAACTTATACCACCTGACAGCTGGAGAAATCAGACAAGTTTTCAGGCAGGCATATTTGTTGGGTAACCAAAGAATTTAAAAGTAAAGTTTAAAAAATCCAATCATACATCAGCATTTCAATTCCCAAGAGAATCTCAGGGATGGAGAATCTCAGTCAGCCCAGTAAATGCTCTGGTCTGCTCCGACAATGTGGATCTCTACCAGGAGAACCAGAACTCGTAACAGTCCAAACTAAGCATGACCTGCTAATGGCTTTGCATCACCTCTGGGCAGGACATACTCATTTTACCTTCTGAGTTATAAAGCAGGACAACAATCAAGCATGTCACTATCACATTCAAGGGTCAGAGATGCTTTCTGAGTCCTAAAAGGAAATTAATAGTCCATCTTTTCCCATTCCTAAGCCAACTGTGATAGACACTGCCACCAGCACCAGGAAAGCACAATAATTTAACCCAGAGCAGTCCCTCAAACACCAGGAACTGAGTTTCTAACACAGATGTAACCAACAAATCAAAGTAAGCTATAGCAAAATACACCACAGATTGAATCCTAGACAACTATGTGACTCTTCTGGACTTTGATGTATCAGTTTCATGATATTTGTTTCACTTAAATAATACCATCATCATCAGTCCTTATCAGAGCTTATCAGTTCTTATCAGCTACTGCATTTAAAGTCTACTTTGATTTTGTTTGGAAAAGAAACATCATCTCATACATGCAAATATAGTAGGACATAATGCCATAATCATGAACGTGATAACTTACTGCTTTCAGCACTAGGATCAAAACTAGACAAAAATAAAGAAAATATAAGGTTGCTCTGTTCAGTTGCACTTGTCAACTCACAAAAGGTCTTACAACTTAAAAACATACAAGGTTGCTTGCATCAGATCAGTGTTTATATGTAACTATATTTAAATAAAGGAAAAGGGCCTTTTGTTGCAAGGCATTCAAGGGTTTTCTTCTTTAAACAGTAAATTAATTTAAAAATGAAAGAATTTATCACACTGTGATTCTCCAGAACACAAAGGAGTTATAATCAAGGGAGTGGCACGCACGTACTCTCCAAAAGAAGTATCAGCTGTTCACTTGAAGTCCAGCTGTGTTATCTGCCATCCTTCAAGTTGTAGACCACACTTCCCATTGTTCATGTTTTATCTGAACTAATTCTTCATCACAAAGTCAGAAGAAGTTGTCTGAATTTTCTGGAGCGAGCAAAAACATTTCAAGCCCATCAAATCAGTTATTTCTTTGAACTGTTTTTTTATTATTAGTATTAGAGCTGGTTACATGAGCCAGAATACATTTTGGCTTTCCTTTTTAAAGCAAATCCATTTCAGAAATGCACCACACCTTACTGCCAGCTAAAAGTGCAGACACCAAAATTAAAGATGAGTGTTTCCTAATATACTAATTACCACTTTCTCATACCTGCCTGACAAGAGTAATTTTTCTGAAGCATAATTTCAACATTGAAATCTATTTTTAGGAAATAGGTATGGTAGATACTAAAATCTACCTGGTTAATAAATTGAAAACAGACTGCCTCTTTACCTTCTGCCTCACTGTCTATGTCATCCTCAGCTGAAGTCCTCTGCTTTGGGATGGCTGACGATCAGTTCAGGGCTCCATCTATCCGTTCCCTTCTGTTTAACACAGAAGGTTTCCCAGAGTGGGTAACAGTGTAGACAAATACTTGTTATGTGTGTCTTTATAAAATTTTCCATACTCTGGAGCTTATAATTCAAGCCAAGGCGACACCATTATAATTTCTATCAGTCACATTGTGAAAAAATGTTTTATCTCAAACTACTGCAACGTTACCACATTGGTAAGGCTGGACATTACAAAAGTCCAGCTCATTTGGCACTCTCAGCATGCAGATCTATTTATTCCAAGCAAGGAAATTAAAACCAATCTGATTTATTAGAAATGTCTTCTTTTTTCCCCCCTTAATGATCATTCAACAAAGAACTGATTTCTCTGGCAATATTATTAATGTGCCTACTGACTGAGCACGGCTGAATTTTATAAGGGAGGAGAATATATTTAGTAGATCAACTTCTACCATTAAAAGCAGAAAAATCTTCCTTGTTCACACATTCTTCCTGAGGACTACAGAACATCCTCATAGACACACAGCACTGAAGTGCACATCAAAATGAACACTGCTAGCATTGGATTGCAATACTAACGAGTGAAAACAAACCAATTAAAAAAAAAATCAGTTTCATTAAGTTCATTTGGTATTGTAGACATTGACAGGGGAGACACAGCTCTCAAAAATACGAGCCTTTTGAAAAGCTGAACACTATGAAACCTTTACCTCAGGCACCATGCAGTTGAGAGACCCTATGTTTGCTATAAAGATTAACATTAAAGACAGATAACTACTGTAAGAAACAGGATGTCAGACTTAAAATCCAAGCCATTGCTCTTGGGAGAAGAAAAAAAAAAAGAGGACACTCATGAAAGCATTCAATTTTTATAAAATCATTACTGAGACAGAACAGCCCTGCTTTGCCACTTTAGTGCTCAACTGTATCTGCTCAAGTGACACAGCAAACTCATTTTAAAACTGTGTGAACTAGACTCTTCAAAATCACCACTAAGGTGATTTTACAATGATTGACTAATACACTGGTTATGACCCATTATCTTCTCTATTTAATAAAACCTTGAATCATAGGACTATCAAGGAGAAACAGCTGAAAATAATCATTTAGCAGCAGGCTCGCAAGAACCCATTTTTCATAAACTTTTTAATCCAGAGTCCTTGCCACAAAGAACTTCTGATCTAAAAGGGACAAAAAGACAGGGAAAGGCAATATGATGATCAATACGATGGCAGCAACCCTGGCAGTTAAGAGCTAACTAAAATCTAAGACAGAATCCAGCTGAGGCAGTGGCAAAGCTCAGTTCCTGTAGTACTATGAAATTCTCAAAGGCACTGATGCCACAGGAAAATCACACACTGAAAATTCTCAAAAAGCTCAGATTCTAATGAGTTTTCTGTTCTCTTTCAGACAATACCTGGCCTTTACCAACTGCCTTGTGTCCTATCTGGCTGTTCCTCGATGTCCTCTTTTCCACAGCTTCCATCATGCACCTCTGTGCCATCTCACTAGACCGTTACATTGCGATAAAAAAGCCAATCCAGGCTAGTCAGTACAATTCATGGGCTACAACAATCATCAAAATCATCGTGGTTTGGCTCATTTCAATAGGTATGTGAGACATGGAGACTGGAAAAGGAACACAGAAGCTTTTCATGTCTAAAACAATAGGTGAAAGCTGGGCAAAATGGAAAATTTAGTCAAGTATTATTGATTAGCAGACCCCAACACCCAGGCTGGCCTAAGTCCACCTCTTGGATAACATACAGATACATCACAAAAATCTGCCTGAACTGCTGCTCCTTATCAGGCTCGCCAGAAAGGCCAAGGATTGAGTCAGGATAATCATCACTTTCCTTCATGGTCCTGAAAGTTCCAAAATCAGAAGACTATATCCATGTGCATAACAGGTCTCCCAGGAAAGCAAGATTCATGTTCCTGTGGTGGTTTATTCTGTTCCAAACACAGTTTTAAGCCTTGATTAGATGCTGGTAAAATCTGTGCCTTACAATTGCCCCATGAAGCAAGTACAGAAAAGTTTTAGTTACTTATATAAAATACTGAAGTCTAAATGAGTGGCTGGGAACATCCACACTGAAGACTAAGATGCACTGCCAATACAGCATATAGAAAGGTTATTATCTAACCAAAAACCCCCCAAAACAACAAACCCTGAACAGTTTATATAAAGGATAACACTGTACAAATCTTTACGGTATTAGCATCTCTGTGATGTGCATGCAACACTTCACCTGTCTTTAATGCTTGAAACAATAAATCTGCCAAATGTGAAAACATTTAATTCAAATAACTTAATGCACACTGCAGGCAGCCATCGTGCTGTATGCTCTGTATGCAAGAGAAAACAAAATTATTCTCATTATTAAGGCACATGATGCATAGGAGAATGGGTATATCCACCTTCTTGGCTGAGGCAAATGTGCCTAAACCCAAAATTTCCGACTTAAAAAAAAAGGAAAACTTAGTATGACAAGACACTTACGAGTTGACCTTTTAATGTCTGATTTATTGCCATTAACCACTGCTGTACTTTTCAATTTCTTTTTATCTAACACAAACCTACTCTGCAGCTGAGCCAGATTCTCCAAATCAAAGGTTAATTTGGTTCAATCCTTATATTAAATGTTTGCTGTATCTGAAGGTGTGCCTCTAATTGAGAAAGGGATCGAGTTGCTGAAGGGTAACCCATTTTTCTCACTGCCTTCAACCAACTTCAGTAAGCAGAGCAGCAGAGGAATACAGTAAATCCCTAGATCTCATTAAGTGGTATCAGAAAACAGCACAAATAACCTTCACCAGACAGCAAGGAACCTGTTGTTTTTGTTGTAATGTCAGGCTGCTGGCAAATGAAGTGCTGACTGTAATTTAGTGGTTATAAAAAATTCATTTAAAAGACAAGACTGCTAACATTTTTTTAAACGAGTGGTGAATTACAGAGCTAGCCATCCTCATTTAAACACTCCTAAATATGCAGGAGACTTTAAACAACAAATCCATCTCAAACACATACTGCATAATTCTGGCAACTATTTAACTATTTGTATATATGAAAGAGTCAAGCAGAGTGAAAAAAATCAGCTGTCTGTGTCCAGTCACTTGGTTAATTTAAGAAGGAAAGACAAGATTTATGTATTTACAAAACTGCCCTTCAAAAAGTGCAAAGGTCACTCTGGAGAAAAAAAAAAGGTGGCATTATGGAAACACATTTCACTGGAGGAGAAAGCCATACTAATTCCAACAACTAGAGTCAAAGCAATTCATGTGTTTTACACTTGAAAAGTTGGCCACTTTATACCACTTCCTCAATCACTAAGGGTTAGGCCCAATCTCCTTAGAAAGGGCACTCCTAAAGCTCAGCTTGCCAAGTCTTACAAGTACTGTTTGCCCAATTACCCACGTGATGCTCTCAACAACTCACGTGGTGTCTGTCACCCTGTGCCTGCTCCAGACTCAGGAATTACCTTTCTTTAGAAACCCCAAGGCTTCAGACCCAATGAAGAGATCACAAGCAATTACCATATGCTGAAGTACTTGTTTTTCCTCCTGTAGGCATCGCAATCCCGATCCCTATCAGAGGCATTGAAGATGGAAACAGCAACTCCACAAACATCACGTGTGTCCTGATGCCTGATCGTTTTCATGACTTCATTCTGTACGGCTCGGTGGCTGCATTCTTCATTCCCCTCGCTATCATGATTGTCACCTATTTTCTGACAATCCAAGTGCTGCGCAAGAAGGCCTATTTGATCCACAAACCGCCCCAGCGTTTCACTTGGTCAACAGTGTCCACAGTATTCCAGCGTGACACAACACCCGCCTCCTCACCAGAGAAGGTGGCCATGCTAAATGGCTCCAGGAAGGACCAGACTTTGTCCAGTGACATGCCTCTCTGCAGGACATCTACAATTGGGAGGAAGTCCATGCAAACCATAACCAATGAGCAAAGGGCATCAAAAGTTCTGGGGATTGTATTTTTTCTTTTCCTGCTGATGTGGTGCCCATTTTTCATAACAAACATAAGTTCAGTTCTGTGCAACACCTGCAACAAGGAGGTTTTCCAAAAGCTTTTGGAGATATTTGTTTGGATAGGATATGTATCCTCAGGAGTGAACCCTCTTGTATATACACTCTTCAACAAAACATTTAGGGAGGCTTTCAGCAGGTATATCACTTGCAACTACCAGACCATAAAGCCTATCAAGGCCCTGCGGAAGCGCTCCAGCAGGATCTCTTTCAGAAGCTCCGTGGCAGAAAATTCCAAGCTCTTTGTCATGAATGGGATGAGAAATGGGATTAACCCCATTATGTACCAGAGCCCAATGAGGCTGAGGAGCTCACCCATCCAGGCATCATCAGCCATTCTGCTGGACACCTTGCTGCTCACTGAGAATGAAGTTGATAAAACAGAAGAACAAGTCAGCTACGTATAGTGGAACTGCAGCCGTGTCTGTATATAGCATTGCTGTATGTATTATTCTAGATAACTGTGCTATAAGAGGGTATAAATACTATTGTTTTCTGTTATTTATGCAAGCAATATCTTATAAATTTATATTAATTCCTCTCCTCCAAAGACTTCTCTACTTTAACCCCAACCCCATGGTTGCCATGGTGGCAACCACAACTTCATTCCATGAAAAATGACTCATATGGAACTGTAGCCTAAGGAAGAGGGAAATAAATAAAACCAAAATCAGTTTGAGTATGTGACTTCAGTTCTCATCATCTTCAGTCTCTTCAAAGCACATCTTTATAAGAAAAGCATTTCTGTACAAACACGACTTTAACATTCACTCTGGCAAGAAGACAAAACTCTGTAGATTGATGGTCTATAATGCAAGTAGCAGGGGATGCAAGATCGTTGGTTTTAATTTAAATCTCTGGTCCACAGACCAGCCCACAAGCTCACTGCATTCCCTCCTACAGATACATTCCTCTGCTGAGACTGAGTATCCACATATGAGCTTTTCTTGTTCTCTCAGGGTATGTAAGCCACAAGAAGAATCACTTGCTCCAGAGACCGTTGTACATGCACATTCCACAAGGCATGATTAAACATTCCATGTGCAGGAATCACCTCTTTACTGTATGGGTGGGCAGAATCTCTCACCCACCTGGATTCCATCTCCATTATACTCACACATGCATAAGCCCAGTATTGTCAGATTTCTTGCAGAAAACTGCCCTTTTATCTTTTCATGCTAAGAAAATGAAATATTTAATAAAATCAGAATGATAGATGATCCATGATCATGAGTAAAACAGGACAGGAAGTGCCTGGAACATCCCTATAACTTATATGAACAAACTTCTTTTTTATGACTATGGAAACTTCAGTGAAAGCTTTCTCTCACCTCATGTAGCTCATAGAAAGTACAAAAATCACAGACAGAATAGCTATTTCAAATGAAAATAAGAGCAAGTGTTTTAAGAGACAGTAGAGACAACAGTTCGTTGCAGTTTATCTTAGCTCAAAATTATTTAATTGGACTAATTGGCATAAGATTGGAGCCACAGAATCATAGAATAAAATCACAGAATTACAGCTCCCAATCTGCATGCTCTCCAATGTGCTCTAGACTTCTATATGAGCACAAAATTCAAAGAAAGAATCGGTCCTTACAACCTGTAAGGGCTACCAAAGTCTGTCATTTGGGAAATCAGAAGTTTCTGACAGTTCCAGACCATCCCTGTTTGGGAAAAGAAATCAGATTTCCCCAAAGTACTGGAGTTCTTACAGCAAACACCTAGATCACCATTTTTTCAATAGTTTCCATTTCTAGTAAAATTTTCAGCTTGGGCTTTGTTTTCATTTTTCAAGTTTTCAGCATTCTTTAGTTACACACTAAAATTATGTACAGCAAAAGGCTTAAGTTTTTTTCATCTGCAGAACAGAAAGTACTAAAGATAACATGTCCTTCTAACATCTATTTTTATATATTTAATTTAAAACATATGCAAGCTCCAAACAGAGCCTACCATAACAACTCCCAGAGAGTTCCAGGAGAAAGCATTAAAAATACATCTGTGGTACTTACTGTAAAAGTTGTCTCCTTTCTCTCCTTTTTGGTGATAGTCAGTAGCTAGTTAAGTCAGAAAAAGCTCTAACTGCTCTCACTCCTCTTTAGGCAATCAAAATTTGTTTAAGAGGATTCTGTATTTAAAAACCAGAATTGATGGACTGCTGTGAAAGATACCTACTCTTAAACATGTTTGAGAATCAAAAGCTTTTAATAAGACCTAGATTACTTTGAAGCTCAGGGAGGGAGTAGGATCAAAAAATCACCAAACCCTCCAAAACTTCCAGCTACATAGCTGAAAACATCACAGACCGGTGCCTTATTTAGCCTAGAGCAGGTGCTCTGAGACCAGGTAAAGGTGTGACCACATCCATGCACAGAGTGATCACATTAAAAAAACTTAAAAGCATCATTTGCAATGCAGGAACCAGCCTTCCTGAGGAATAACACCAAGAGGCAAACAGGTACAGTACAGTTCTTGAGGGGTTATTGCCCAGCAGTCAGAGAGCAAGAAGTCATCTTTGAAAACTTCCTTGATATTTAAAAAAATCCACATTAATTAAACAAAAAATGTTCATATAGCAGGCAACAAACATCTAATTTCAGCAACAACCTAAATTTTCCCTTTCCAGAAAAAACAAGACAGCTGCCTCACAGCATCTAGAAAAAAGAAAGTGGTAACTTAGTTCTCTTCTGTTTGACCCTGTTCTTGTACAGCTGTCAGTCTGCAATCTGTCTTCCATGAGGAGTAATTTGCCCTTAGTGTCCCACAGAGAACAATTTCAAGGACCCTCTGTAATCAGTGCTTAGACTCCACGAACAGGAAATAAACCTTGAAGAAATCTCACCCAACATAGATGTATCTTCTCAAGCCAGTATACTGATTTCTCAATTCTAGTAACTGTAAATAGAAGCTCAACATGTTCCAGTTACTGAATTTAGTCAGCAACAATAAATCTCAAGCAAAAGGACAAGTGACTAATCAAAAACTCAGTCTTCCTACAGAGAAAGGAAATTTCTCCATAGACAGAAACACATCAGCAAGAAAGCAAGAACATTCCAATTAACACACTAAGTGTAAGAAGATATTGCTTGTCCACTGACAAGCAGAAGGACAGAGCAAAAAGAAAAATGAAGAGAGATGCACAGCTATGAAACAGAAGGACAACATAATGGATGGCAGAGATCTTGTTTTGGCAACTGTTTCTACAAGAACAGATCTGAACAGAGACATCACCTTCATTAGCAAGACAAAATTAGAGAGTCACTGTAAGCTACTGTAAGAAAGCACAAGTTTGTTGTATGGTAACTAAGGACAACACTTTGTGTGGTATCGACAAGCAAGGTAAGAGGCTCAGGACTAAAGCACCATCTTCAGGTAACACAAATTTGTAAAATATATTTTTACGCACTGGTTGTGAAGTGAGAGTATTCTTATAACTTCCAGATTCTTTCATAAAGATAGCAGCCTAAATAATAATTGATATAAGCTTTGCAGTCACTTAGTAGTAGAACACAAGGACATTTTTACAGGAGAAAGGGGTCATGCATGTCCCGTTTAACACAAAAGAAACAAAAAGGGATACCTTTTCCGGGAGCAAAATGCTCCCAATTCTTTCAGAATCTGGCCCATGCCAAGTCAACCACCTGGCCAGCTCTATGGCCTCTATACACTCCATAACTTACATAGTTACCTTGTTCAACTTTTCTCATTATCACAAAAACTTTTATCTGGCATATTTAATTTCTTTTTAAACTACAGAAAAGCCAGACAAAAAAAAGTCAAAGTCGATCTGCAACATCCAAGCACTCTGGGAAGGAACACAATTTAGAAGAACAGTGGACAAGTACTCTGTTTTTGTTGTTGTTTAATTATTTAAAATACATTAGGAGATACTTAGTCAATGTTCTGGCTGTCTATATAATTAAAAATTACAGCACAGTCATGGACATAAGGACTCAGCAGTCTTGCAGAGAGGAAAATAATGGAGTTCAAAGACTAATAGAATAAGTGCCTTGAAATGCAAATGAAAGGATTACCTTAAAAAAACTAAACAAAACCAAAAATCAACAAAAAACCAAACACAAAACCCTCACCAAACCAACCAAACAAAAAAACCCAAGCAAAGTCAACCAAACAAAATCCCAGCCTTTAAGTCACCCTGAGAAACAGATAAGCAAGAAATTCAGCTAATCTCAAAAGTGGTAGAAAATGGATTTCACGAAGCCAGTACTAAACCATTTCGGGTTCTGTACACTGCAAGCCTTTAGTTCAGATTCTATCAGAAAACTTACAGGCATCTAGAAAAATGAATTAATCATTTATCTTGTATCTTCCAAGAGTAAAACTCTTCCTAACCATATCACATTAAGCCATACTACTATCAATTTTCAAATGCAAATGCAATTAAAAAACCCAGTGTTAAGCAGAAGTCAAGGCACTGAGAAGAGAGGCTGATGCCGCAAAGCTGTTCACCAGCACACAAGAGGCACGTATGATTTTTGTATAGTGCTTCACAGAAAGTGTTGTTTTTCTACACTGTTTTCCTGTTGTGGAAAAATCCATATTGCTGCAAGCTGGTATAAGAAAGCAAAGGCATTACTTTCCTAAATCTTTTTCTAGGCTGCTGTATGTAACATCAGACTTAAAAGCAAAGGAATGTAAGGACCGTAAACCTGGTAAAGGCACAATTGAACAACGCGGGGCACTGGAGCCCAAGGAACAGAACACTTGCCAGAGCTCTTCTGGCTTTCTGCCTTCCAAGCTGGAGCCAGGAGTCCCAGAGTTCTGGCCAGTTCTCAGCACTGACTTAGATTTCTTTCTTCATATTGATAAAGATGCCTACACACAACTGCTAAGAAGCCTGCCTTTGTTTCACTTCCCCTTTGCCTCTCTAGGCAACCATCAACATGGCAAAAACAATAGTCAGGAGAGAAGCAACTCCCATAATTTTGCTTTGGCATGACACCATGGTGTTTACTATCAATGTCCACTCCCAGGAGACACGCTGTTTTGTCCAATGGAAAAAGAAGAGTTTTGCCCTGCAGAGAAGAAGAGGAAGCCTTTTCATTTTAAAATGGGAAGCTAGGTACAAAAATAGGAAAGACAGCTTGCTAAAGTGTCCATTTTTACTCTTATTTTTAATAATTCATGTCAACACGTGCCACAGCTCAGATTCCTTGCATCCAGGTATCAAGGTCCTTTCCAATCTCTGAAAAACAACATCATGCTCTTAAAAATTAGGACCTTCTTGCTCTCTAAAGGATCCTCTTTACAAATGCCCTACACAGGTACTGACAACTCATTTCCAAATTAATTAAACCCCACACAACAAACGAGCCCTTTATTCTGCAAGATGCATATCAATATTCCCTAAAAAATCCAACAGGAAGTTTTTGCCATAAGAAAATAATTTGTCAGGTTCATTTAAAGGTTCAAAGAATCTCAGTGGTTTTGATCACTTAATTTGAAAGTTCAGTTGCTGAACAGTAGTTTTAAAGCAAATTCAAGGACTTGGTCAAACAACCAAATTAGTTATAATTCTCACTGCTTAATATGTCCAGTTAGCCAGTTAGAAAACCTTAGTGTGTACAGTCCTAGAGAAGGAAAATATTTTTCTGCAGTTAGAGGGGAACAACATAGTAGATTGGTTTCTCTCTCTCTCCTCATGCACATTGTGATTCAGTGATCTGAAATCTTTATATAGAAGCTTATAGGCTTATTATAGGCACTATTTTAGGCCTTATGGAGCAAGCAACTTCCTGAAGGATTAACTTTGGAGTTTTCAGTAGGGTACGAGCTGGGCTGAAGAAACTCTGTCAGGTTTGCACCAATCATTAATTTACTTATCTGTGTAGACATTCCAGTTTATAGGAGGAAGTTGAAACACTTCTGAGATTTTCAAAAGCTCTCAAGTGATAAAAGGCTCTGAGCCCTACATTCCAAAGTAAATAAAATCCCATGCATATAAGTAGTCTAGAACAAAGAGAAAACAATGGCAGGGAAAGAACCAATGCAAGATGTCATACTGTATTCCTTGAAACAATGAATGTATTTGTGCAATCTGATTGTACAGTTATAATTCTCATTAGAAGTTGATTAGTTTTGTCAGATGCCAAGAGACTTCTCCAACACGTTCCAGTTTGGTCAGTAAAGACACACAGCTCTGTTTCCAGTTTCAGACCTGCAGCTAAAGGCATTTTCAAACCAAAAAGACTTAATTGAAAGTCTGTGGCTTCTTCTAATTATAATAAGATTTCTGCTACATCCCTTTCACTGAAAGGGACCCTCATTCTCCCCTCCCAGGAAGACTGAATAAGACAAAGATAAAATGGATTGAAGAGTAAACAAAACCCTTTTAAGCTTTCCTATGCAAGAATTAACAAGCAGGTATGTTTCACTGAATTCCTCTTCTTCACAATTAAAACACTGAAGAAGTCACTGGTACAGATCACATTAGAGTGACTGTCAGCCCCATACCCAGTTACCCAGATCATCTGCCATCTGCCTTCTGGATGAAGGTAGGCCAGAGGAGTTAAAGAAAACAAACTGTCCAAGTCTTCCTGGAATAAAATCCAAGTGTATCTGATCTGGTTGTCTTAAAACAAATATATAGTGTTAAAATACCAAAGGCTATGTAAACACAAAGAATACAAAAGCAGGAAACATTATTATTTCACTTGCATCATCCTAAAATGACAAACTGAACATGAGCCGTGCAGAGTTCTCCATGTTTGGGTAGTCTACACTTATCAGTTGAGACTACACCTTCCTTTTGGGAATCTCTAGAGGCTGCATTGTTCCCTCTCCTGCCCTTAGCCTTTTCCCAAGAATACTGCACCATGACAAAAGCAGCATCCTACAACTTAAGTCCTACTTCCCCATGACTCTCACTCTCCTGGACTTCACAACTCCTATGAGAGCATTAAACCTTTATAGTTCATGCCTTGAAGCACTGGTGCATCCCACATTCAGGCTTTCTTGCAAATCAAATTTGTTCTATCCGTAAAACATTTACCTCCTCATTTTGTATATAAACTGAAGTTTATATACAACACTGCTCTAACAACATAAAAATAAAGCTGACTACATAAACTAATCACATCTCACTCTGCCATATCAACTCATGATATAAAGTAAAAATTAAGATAAAAATAATTGTTTCCATTTCTAAAAAGCAAAACACTTAAATTTATCACGTTTCCCATCTCATCATAATAGCCTTAAAAAAAGCTGACCAGAAATCACAAGCACCTTAAATGCTGTTTTCCAGTAGCCATAAATATTTTATAAACCACTTCAGCAGAAAAAAGGAACAATATATAAATATCAACAATAAGGTAAGTTTGCCCTCTATGATCACTGGCAAAAGGATCAGGACTGGGAAAACAGAAATACATTACAGTAGCCAAGTCAATACATCACTTTTCTGCTTGCTGTTTCACAATACAGCTTTTTGTCCAGCCCTGCATCCACCCTGCAAGCTCCAAACATCTCAAGCTTTATTCATGCCTCTCTACCATTTTACAATAACATTTTACTTTGAAGTGTTTCCTGTAAGAGATGGCCATTTTTAAAAGAGGGAAGATGTAAAGTCAGAGGTCTTTATGCTGTACTATTTTGACTGTCTTGTTAGTTGGGAAGAGGAAGAAAGGAGGAGGCAGTTTTGAAACAATTCCCTTGCACCAGAGTATTTTCTGATAATTTAATACAGCGGCATGAAAATGATCTGTTGCAAAATATATAACTAGTGCCTAATTTTTGTTTGGCACTAAGCCAAGGATGGAAAAAGCCACACCAAATCCTATAGCCAGCAAGCTGTGCTTTCCATCCCCAGTCTAAACCCACAGACTGCTTCTAAACAATTAACACCAAGAATTAGCAGCAACACCACCGCTGGTCAAGGTTCAATTCTACATACAGGGTGCCCTGGAAAGCTTTGGGGAGCCCAGGAAAAGGCCAAGGAAGGTAACTTTTGTACTATATGAACAGGACCCTGCAATGTATTCTCAAACTCAAGCAGTATGATTGATACTGCTCTGCTGTCTTGGGTGACCTGCCTGCAGACGTTCCCACAGCCAGGCAAGTGTAACTGGTACAGTAGCACTAACCCCTGCTCTCCTAAACCCTTCTAAAGTCTTGCAGCATAGCTGATGTTCTGAGCAATGCCCAGAGCACATCAAGTGTTCCTTACATGGCTGACCCTCAAAGTAGCAGGGGAACTGCTGAGCAAACACAGCCACTGATGCTGTTGCAGAAGCAAGAATTTCACCAACTTTTCATGTTTACACCAAGCTGTAACTGGGAAATGTGGTATCTTTCATAACACACTAGAAAATTTAAGCTTGTAGGTTTTAGGTAAAACTTAAGAACCTGAACTAGAACATCCAATCTAAACCTTGATTCATGAATTTTGAATAATGAAGAAGCCACACATATTCTTTTGGAGATTTTTTCAGTAATTCAAAGTACGAGAAAAAAAAATTCCATGCTTAAAAAATATTAAAAAGTTAGTCTTCAAGTTCAAGCAAAACCTTGTTGCTCTAAAAATTAAATGCCATGTTTTATTGTGTTATGTTCTACCACGTTTTACTCTGATATTGTGCTGTTTTCATTAACTGTAGCCATAAAAGTCAAGATGTGCTCTTGAATGTACACAGGGTTGTATGTATGTGCTAGCAAGGAAGACTCACAGAAGTAAACAAGGACAGCAAAGCCTTACAGAATGTTCTGCTATGTAAATGTATTACCTAAAAATAGCAGGTTTGTGATGCTTACAACACTTTTAGTTCAAATCCAAGAGGAAGAACATTTATTCACAGATAGTTGTAACAACAGGAGAAAAAAACTTAGGTACTTATGCCACAAAGTGAGTTTGTGGGCTGTAGTCCTGTCATGTTCAATCAATGGTGCTTTTAAGGAAATTACCACTCTCTGACTGGGTAACCTCCACCCTTACATGGATTTTACCATGCCTATAGGAGGAACAGACAGAAGCACAAGTCTGAGCTACTCCTGCTGCTGTACTGTACAACCCAGCAGATGAACTCACAGTCCCAGCATGTTCAACTCTGCACTAATGCCATGAATTCCCCAAGAAAAACTTAGAAGGCATTAAACAAATTTATTCTCTTATTTCAATCCTGACTTCAGGGTTCCCTTTCTGTAACCACATACAAAGAATTCAATGAGAACTCTTCTCACAGGAGCTCCAGCCATGTTCCTTCACCTACAAGAAGATTAATTTCTGGGGCTTAGCCCACCGCACCACAGACCTGCTCACCTCCCATCACAAAACACTTCATTCAAAAGCTTTGTATACCCAGCAGCTGACAAATAACTGACTCTTGACAGTATTCAATGCTGTATTAGTGGCCTTTAAGACAAGTAAATGCAGTTAGACTTCAACAAACAACTGTCCTACGAAAGAAGTGTCATTTTAGTAATGAAATCTGATTCCCAATCACTTGTTCTTTTTGTCTCTGCACACCTGCAGTGTTGAGCTGGACCAGAGCACAGTTAGTACCAACTTGCAGTTTCAGCAAACAGGAAAGGTAACTGTAAAACCAGCACCCAGATCCCTACACAGACAGACACTTCTTTCCAGGAACTGAAATACAGCTTTTGGTTTACAACTAGAGAGAGTAATGCCAGGGGTGCTCTGTGGGGCTGTCTGAGCACAAAAACCCCTTCCATTGTTGCATGGGAATGCAGGGGGCTGGGCTAGACAAGCCAAGGGCTCCCTCCAGAGCAGTGTCTTAAAGCAAACAACTCATCATGTATGTTGTGAAAGTCATCAAGTGAAAAGTGTTGGCAACTACAACAGTCTGACCCAAACTTTTTGCCAGTGATAATCAGCTAAAAAGTTTTAGTCCTTGGCTACTAAGTAAGGTGGGCACTGGAATTTACAAGGAAATGCTCCTCCCTATTGTACAGGTAGGTGTGGGACTGCACCTCTCCAGAAAGGGAAGGGAAGAGGTAGGATAATATCTTAACCACTGCAGAGCAGGTGAAAGAGTCAAAGATGATGGCACTTATTTTCTCATTGCTGGATATGGAGAGAACAGGCCCTGAACTATGTTACTCCAACCAGATGACAGCACACAGTAAATGGTTTAGCTCAGAGCCTTGAAACCTTCTCCTTTTGGTAGGAGCTACTGATGTCCAACTATGTTTTTCATTTGTTGAAAAGAAAAATTATACTGAAATCTGAGATCAAAAGGGCTTTGTCACAACCTGTTTGGAAAAAAGATGCCTGAAACTATGGAAGGCCTGCATGGAATTTTCGTTCTGTACACAGATGCAGAAGTCAGTTAAACAGACCCCTTGGCTTCAGGAGAGGCAGAGGTTGCTGTGCAGCACGGAACAAGTTGTGCTCATCGGAAACAACAGAGCAGAAGCGCTAGGGAGACGCCTGCTGCCCACAGAGAGAATCCATCCTCTTTGTAAACCACATCCAATTGCTGCCAGATTATCCTTCAGATAAAATGGGATGATACAGAGTCACTTCTACATGAGGAACAAATGGTAAATGACAAATTGACCTCTCACGTCAGTAGCCCAGATTTTTAATCCCATCTTTAAGAACCTCTCATCCTGCTTTTAAGGACAGCCACTAACACAGAGATGTGAACACAGATCCTTAAATTACAAGTGTGCACTACCTCCTCTCAGACACCCTCAAAGGCTGCAGTTTGGCTCAGTGCTCGGATTACACAGATTATTGTATTAACAGATGAAGGTGTAGTCCATGGGGAGCCTTCCAATTCCCCAATCTAATTAAAAAAACCAAAAAATCCACCTCAAATGCCCCTTAGCTAGGGAACTGTACAGCAGTACAAAATACTACTTCAGCTAAAGATTTCACTTCAGAGAACCAAAGCAAACATTGTGACTGTTTCATGATGGGCTCACATTACAATGTAATCCCAGTAACCTGTCAGGGTTTATCAGTGGAAACTTAAAAAACAAAATCTATTTCAATGTCCTTCTTCAGATTTTTTTACCTAAGTCACAACCTTCAGGAACATTTTAGATGGCCAATAGGCAGATATATTTGTCTGAGTACTGCTGCCTTCAAGAGGCCTGGCACAAGCACGATATATTTAATTTTTCATTCTCTCAATCCTACAAATATTAATTTTTCATTCTATTTGTCAGCTTCATCTAACTCTGTTCAGACAATTAAGCCATAAATCTGGAAACCAACAGAAAGACTCATTAAGCATCTGCTGAACATTAAGGAAGGCTTCTAATTCTGAACCAAGTTTTATTCTCTCTCAGTTTTTTAACTTTTCAACACTCAATCAGTTAGCAATTGAGTCATTTTATGAAAGCAGTAGCACACATTTCCTGAAGAAGTAACAGACATCAAATTGAAGGCTGTAGAAGTGACCAAGGAAGATACTGTACCTGAACAGAATGAAACCAAGTGACTCCACAGCTGCCCGCCTCACATCATCATTCACATCACTCACCTACAAAAGGGAAAACAGGACATTCACAATATAGTTATAACACCTGAGGACTGCAACATCTCAGGTCAGGTGGCAGTTATTTGAGGAAAAAGGATTATAGAGAAAGTTAGTTAACAATCATGTAATGATTTCAGCCTTAGCTGAAACAGCCTCATCCTTGTTCACACACTGACTGCAAGCTGATCAAAGAGCAGACAGACCTCATCTTTTACAGATTAAATTGTATTTTTCTCCAGCCCATCATTACACAGACTATTCACTGCAAGCCTGTTACCAACTGCTTTAGGTTCATGTTTTATTATTTTAATAGGTTCCTTTTCTGTGATACCAGGCTGAATATTCTCTTGCTGAAAGTCTACTTGCCCTAATGTTGGAAGGCCCTGTTAGTTCTACTCATAGTACTATGAAAAGCTTTCTTCTACTCATTGTACTATGAAAAGCTCTTATCACTTCCCAATCTCTGATCTAGACCAGAATATTAACACTGCAGACAGAAAGCCTGTCAAAGTGACATGCTTACTTTCTCACCAGAAATTTCTCCCTATGTGCTCCTAAGCCCACAGTACTTACAGCCACATGCAGTAGGCGTCTGATGGCCTTGTTGTTCCCTGAGCCACAGTATGCCATAGCTACAGTGTACATGCCAGAACGACGGAGAATCGGATCCTGGAAGAGAGAGCATCAATATTTAACATCCATCCAAACGGGGACAGTAATTCTGACCTTAAATCTGTTCTACTCTTGGGCCTGGAATCAGCAAACAGGTAGCATCACTGCTTAATTGTGTATCTGGGATGAGTAAGGGGACAGTCATCAAAGCAGGGTTGTCGTTATCAGTTTCAGGGGTACTGTGCCACAGGCTGCCAAGGAGTATATGGCAGTTGTGTCATTCTGCTTTTTACTTGCTTTTTGCTGTTCACAACTACTAGAGCCACCCACAGCAACCCCCATCTGTTTTTAACCATTATGTCTCCTTGCTGCTGCTCACGGGATGATGAAGACCAAGCATGAGGCTAAAGAAATACACAAATAGGCTCTGTTGTTCTTGTATTTTTCATCAAAGTGAAGCAACTTGTGAAACAGCCCCGCTTCAGACTTACGTGTGAACTTCTAAAGCTCAAAACAGCCAACTCACTGCAGCTGGAGGTTTCACAAATGGAGAGAAAGGTCACCCATGTAACAAAGATTCAGTGATTGAGTCCCAGCTCAACTTGCCTTATCTCTGCAGAGACTCTCAATGAGAGCATCTGCCTCCTCCATCCTCCCGTACATGACCAGAGCAATCCCAACAGCAAGGCCTCGCAGGATCTTTTCATGCTGGGTTTCCTGTGCGTAGCCAACCATGTCCTCAATAGCCTGGGCATTTTTAGATCCCAACATAACCAAGCCCAATGCCAGGCCAGCTGCCTCACCTGCAAAGCACAGAAAAGCAAAAAAATCAAACCAACTCTGCTCCCAAAAGTAGTAAATATTGGATCTAGAGAACCACAAGATGTAGGCCAACCGACTGCTTCTGGACACCACCTTGCCCAGCAACTCCATTATTCACAGCCAAATGTGCTTGTAATGACCTGCCAGCCACCATTTAGTGCTCTTCCCTACCAAGTTCAATTATCTCTTACTTGGGCCAAGAGATGCTGAGATAATTTTCCTGTGAGTCCCTACCAATGCAATAGTAGCTGCCATAAGCTTCTCCAAGCCTGTCTCTCAGCCCAAAAAAAAAGCACATGGCTCTGGAGATCAAGCACACTAAATAAAAAGCATGTGACAAAGGAAAGAATAGAGCAAAGTAATGGACCACTTAAAGACCTAGCATGTCTTATCAATACTTGGCATAGTGCCACAGACCAGTCCTGACAGAACCTCTGAACATGACTGATACATAACTAAAGAACCATGCTGATCAGGAAAAGGTTAGTAAATAAAACACAGCTAGAAACAATCTATGTTGCTAGCAGAAAACTGGGGGGGGGGGAAGAAGAAAAAAACACCACCAAAAAGACCCAGATGCCTGATAAGGCCTCAGATGGTTATTTGCTTTGAAAGCAGAACATTTACCTGTCACTGCATCATCCTGGTATAGATTTGTTTTCAGCAAATCATACACATCTTGACGTGCTGTCCCCATGGCAGCCAGACCCAGACCCAGGCTGCCACCGTGTCGCACAATCTAGAGAAGCATATGCAAGTTCAGTCATCACACAACAGGGAGCAATATGGCTTCAGCTGAAGTAGACATTTACTGCTGCAAACTTTCATCCCCACGCCACCCAAACTGATCTCTTCACCTGCTATAAACACCACTTTCACTGTTTTAGGCAGTAGGTCCCATAAAAGAGGCAGAAAATAGAATAGAAACAGAGGTTCAAAAGCCCATAAACTAGTATCACAAGCTTTACACATAGTACTGGAGACCTTCTAGTAACTTCAAGGTCTTTTTTCCCACTGAGTGATTTATGTAAAGCCATAAATCTGTGCCATGTGTAAAAACAGCTGGCTAGTTATAGCTTTTAAGTAGAAAGGTAAATCAGTACCCACTTAAACAGTCTATAACCTCTTTTGTTCCAACAACGGATACAGGAAAGGCAGTACATTTGCAATAAGACAAGAGGGATCTGTTCACAGAATTTAAAAAAAAGTAATCTGAAATTCCACAAAGAGAAGAAGGGAACATGCTGGGACAATGATCTATTCCCAACTTAAAAAGATATTTTTTGTAGAAGTCTACAAACAATCAAGTGGTGAAGTAAAAGACTCCTTATTGTACAAGATGCATTAAAACTACAGGGCGGCAGAAACATTTTGTGGTTTATTTCCTTGACAGCTAAGCCATAAGCAGTAAAAGTGCTTGAATACTGCAGAATACTAGCAAAACAAAGTAGATATAACAAGTAGTAAATATGATGAAGCTACAGTCACTATCAAATATATAACAATTTCCTAGAAGTCTTTCCTAAACATCAAGCAATAGGTTGTTAAAACCATCCTTTAATCCAATCCAACCTTTAAGGCCCAGAGGAGGTCTAAGTACCACATTACTAACACGGTCTTAATTACCTCTACTCCTCATTTCTAAACCAGCCAGCACCCTTGTGCACATTCCCAACTAAACAAAGGCTCATTACTGAACCCAGTACATACATCATTACTGGCATTCTTCAGCTGGTTCAGCAGGTAGTCAATGATGTCCCCACCATGGTTAGCATGGATGAGACCCAAGGCATAGAGACCTCCACCTTCCTGGTAGGCTGACCCTGGAGAGGTGTCCTTGGGCAGGTAAGTTGCCATTAGCTGTAACGCTTCTTTCTCATGACCCTGTATGTCCAGTAGGAAGGAAAGACAATGGGAAGTGAAAGGTGAAAAAAGCAACTGATATAAACACTTCACGATACTATCTAAACACATCAGGAGAAAATGTGTTGTAGCCATTACTTTCTCCACAAGAATCAGTGTTTCAGTGCTGAACAATCAGCAAAGAATCCCTCTGTACTGGACTTCTAATAACCACAGTACACAAGTATTCACCAATCACTTGGTCACTGGTCTAAACCAGGACACACTGGGCCTGAAGTTACACCAATTCATTCACTAGAGCACTTTAATGAGGGCTGAGGCACACAAAAGAAAGACTTCTTGTTATTTCAAAAATGCTTTAAATATACCCTCTCTGTGAATCAATTTGAAGAAAATGACCACTGCTTGGGTCACCATTCAACCTTAGTGAAGCTTACTGCAATAAAGACTTTGGTATGTCCCAAAATCCCCCAAAAAACTTAAGAAATACATACATGCAATTTTAATAGCAAGAAACTACTGAATCTTTCAACTCACAAAAGAAGAGAAGAGTTAGGAATAAGACTTTCTCCTTGAGCCATGTTATCCTACCACCTTTTTGATTCTCGGCAAAACAAGCCATAAATTATATTTGGATATCAGATGAAATAATATAAGCACAGATTTTTAGTGCAAAGACTCAAAACATTTATAGCTGTGCCACGTACACTGAAGGCACCATTCAGAATCCCCATTTCCACATTTTCAGTGTTCAAAAGTCAAGCATTTATACTGAGCAGAGGGAACTGAATGCAGTGTTACCTTGTGTATAACACCCAAGCTGGCAGTGGCAGTAAACTTAGCCCAGTTAGTGGCCCTGGCCAGCCACTCCAAATTGTCTCTAGAAGATGAAAAGAGAAAGGTTATACAGAGTTTTTCACACAGCCTGTTTCTCATCCTGTAAGCAGGGTTTCAGAGCACTGATGCCTGCTTTCAAAGAAGAAAGTAGCTCCAGAAGGAAAGTGGGTTAACCACATCCCCACTTTATACCTCTCTCCCCTTCATCAGCTCTGATTTTTGCCTGGTTTTAGTCAAGCTTCTAGATATGAGTGATATCGATGACATGGAGAACAACTGCTCAATATGCAGCCCACCAACTCTCTGGGAGAAACTGTAGCAGTTTCTGGAGCTTTCCTTAAGTCCCTTGTAAGGTCAGCCCTGATATTTCCCTTCCAAGAGTCATTCAGCACTGTCAGTCTCTACCAAAAAAAGACACATGATCTCAGAAATTCTCCAGCTGGTAAACAGAAAGAAGTTCCAGATCTCCACTGTTCATATGGTTAGCAGTCGAATAAAGCCAGTTTGTGAGCACAGAGAAAAGGAAATAATTCTCTAAGACCATTAGAGTTCTGCAGTCCCAGCTTTGGAAGCATCAAATTAAGCAGGGCAACAATGTTGTCCAAACACCTCTAAATGACACTGGAGCTTCCTTGCCATAGATTTACCTAAGGAACTGGTCACTGGTTGTCCCACAATGCATAAAGGAGTTTGCTATAACAGTTGCTGTATGACACACGGAATTCCGCACTGCATCCTGAAAGAACAAGAACAATCAGTGTTACCAGTCAGCAAAAGATATGCTCCAGGTCACTTAACATGCCTGCCAGTACACCAGAAAAATGGATTGCAATGACCCTCAATTTAACCAGCAATTTCCCTTTAATCAGTTAATAGATTGTTAATGCACTTTAATATATCCTCAACCCATCCTTCCCATCCAAACAATCCTTTCTATGAGTTTCTGTCAGAGATGTGATTATTTCAATTGCAACTTAACCGGAGAACCCCCCCTTTCTGTTTCCCGGAACTGAGCACTGCAGAGTGTGCTGCTGATGTTTTCAAGCCATTCCCAGAACACTGTGTATGATCACTCCTGAGCACTTAACCAGTAGATGGAAAAGATTTTCCAATACATTTGAAGTGCCTCCCGAAATAGATGAACACACTAACAAGCAACCCCCAACACTTTTACCGATGATGTGCATCTTATTTCACATATAAAAAACTTCTCCTATGGTTTCTAATAATCATTTAGACTAAGAGAATCTAATTTACCTGTAAGTTTTCATTATCCCACCCTTGAGTAACATCTTCCAAAACAAAATCAGTTACTCAATTCACTAGCACTGCCTACATTACAGTATCTGACTGGTTTTGTCTCCAACGTGGAAAAACTGGTCTCTTAGCACATACCAGAATTCCTTTACCCAAGCTGTAGGTTTGAGCCCATGTAACACCTCAACCAAGATACCTGTAACTTACAGTCCTGGCTGACTCCCTCCCTTTCCTCCCAACCAGCGGCATTTGCAATGGATCAGACACAGAGCTGGAAGGTGAGTTTTGCCCATCTTATTGAATAGATGAAAAATGACCCCACCAAAAAAAGTGGTGAGGAAAAGATTAGTTTCTATAACCAATCAGAAAAATAAATTTTGAAAAATCAACATGCTAATAGCAGCCTGTCATTAGGTCACACTAGCTGTAAGCTGAAACAATCTGATTATATGGCTTTCTTTTGGTGCAACCAGCTCTTCAGCCTCACAAGTTCAAGTTTTAAATGACTAAAACACATATTTGTATCCACAAAATCCAAGGAGGTCATGCTAAAACATAAGACAATGTTGTAAAATAACAGCAACATGGTCAAAACAAGCACAGGATGAATCCAAGACAAAGCCTCTTACCTTTGTGTTTTTGAGGATCATGAGGTCTGTATTGTTGTTTCGTATTAAAAACTGCAGATGTAACTCAATGGCCATTTCCCCACTTAAAATTTTAATCATTTTTGAGATCTGGTCCTTAGGCTCTGGGTTCTTCACATACAAGCAAAAAGAAGAAAAAAAAAATCCATCAGAACCCAACTATGGCTCTGTTAAAAAACAATTCATGAGAGGCCACTCTGGTAAGTTCCCACCACCATATTCCAAAATCTATCAGGTTTTAGGACTAAAAAGATGTTTCAGTCCTTGATGCATTAGCCCAAACCTCGCAGATAATCAAGTCCCTTTGTGCACAACAGTGCAGGTGGGAAAAGAGACTCTCCAAAAAGAAATGTGTTTTATCATTGGAAGCAAAAGGATATGAGTGACATCTGACATTCTCCAAGCTGCTGTGTCTTACAGACACAATGAGTCTCCTGCAAAAAGCAACCCCTTTCACAAATGTGAACCTATATTTCCATGGAAGCTTTAGTGGAGAGGGCCACAAAGCTACACCACTTTGCACGACCCTTTAGTCTGCAGGGAGCTGCAGCATCATTCTTGTGAGCTACAGGCTTCATTTAGAACAACAGCTACTAGAATTAGGAGGAATCTCTAACACATCAATCTTCAATATCTCTTAGAGAAAGTCTCCTTCTTCCTCATATGATGGAAATTAATCTGTGGAAACTGAAGTTCCTGAGCAGGGTGAAAAGTACACCACAGCTCTTTGTACTGACATTAGCTGGTCAGAGACCAGCCAAGCATGAGTAGTTCAGCCCTTAAACTAATTCCCTCAATTATTTCTTTGTAGTCAGCATTCTGAATTATGGAAGATTAAGCTCAAGAACATTTCTGACCACACAGATCGTTTTTGTGTATTTGTCCTTTGGCACAGTCAGCAAAACCAATGCAGCAGAAATTGATCCTGCACGAAAGCACTGTTTTACAGGTTCCTTGATGAGGCAAGAAATTCAACCCCTTTTATTTTGCTTGGGAAATATAATTTGAAGAAAACACTTCTGTTTGCCCTTAATTGATTTGTTAAGTGATCTGCAAGAATCTCTCAAAGATTCCCAAGTCTCATTTGCAAACATGCACCACGGGGAAAAAGAAGGAAAAAAACCCCTTGTCTTGAGTTCTACTTTCCTCTCTAGTAGCATTTCTTTTCTTCAGCATTGGAAGTGTCAGAACTGCATTAGCTATTCTACATGCTGAAATGCAACCACATGTGCATGTTAAAAGTGAACTCACTTTCTCCAATACTTGGGAAAAGAAACTCAACAAAAATATTGCAACCAGATGGCCCAGCACCACACAGGCCAGAGGCAACTTTAGCACTTCATGGAAAAGAAACTATGTTACATCAGCATCCCCTCCTGCCATTCCTGCAGAACAGCATCAGTTCTATCCAGCCAGAACTCCAGCTGGATTTCTGAAGGAGAAGGAAAAAAACTCATCAAGCTAATTCACTTCCTAAAGTTCTCAGCAGCAGTTAAATTTCAGGCCTTTTCTTCTGGAATGAGTTAATTATTTCAATATCAGCAAAAAGCAAACACATGAGCCAGATCCTTCTGTCCCCTTTTTCAGACTTCAGTAACTCCCACTGAACTCTGCCCATTTCCCACTCTTGCCCAGCTTTCAGTATCTGAACTGCTGGACTGTCAGATATTGGGTTCTCAGAGATTATCTGTCACTTTGTCTCCAAGCAAGACAGAAAAGGAAGTCCACTCTTTATTAGCCAAACCAATTCAGCAACCCTTGGGATTCAAAGAGAACACATAAGAAAAACTAAGCAAGGAATGTATTCTGGAAATGGCACTTACAATTTCCGCAGACTTCCCTGCTGCACAAGTGCTTCCTGGCTTCTCTTCTGCTTCCATAGTATCACTGAAATAAAACAAAAATGAAAAATGCAACCCAGTTCATCACTTGTAACTCATCCAGAACTATAATTACAGCTGAACACTGTCCTCAAAGAGTAGCCTGGGATTTGGAGATCATGGCTAGAAATGGGACTTTGACAGGACAAGGGTTGACTGTCTGGAGGTCGCTGCTGAACAGAAAACTCCTCCCCAGTTCAATTTTCGGGGAACTTGAAGACAAAGGCCTGGAAAATCCTACTCTATTATTCCATACATAGAGACAACAAAAATAGAGATGCTTGTAGGGAATGAAGAAGCAGAGATAGGTGAGAAAACAAGGTCAACAAACAAGGCAGCATGGATAATTATAGCCTCGCCCAGAAGCTTTGAGCTCGTCACTATTAGCATGGATCCTAGAGTGTTGGCAGGGGAATGAAACATATTAAGCTGTTGTTAGCAACTTGTTCTAATGCTTCGCAGGCTGACATAAATTACTCTGTGCCTTTATTTCACTGGAAAAGGGAGGAAAATGCTTGCTATGCCCATGTCAGTGATTCAAAAGCATTTATATCCACTTCCTCACAGATGCATAAAACCTTATATTTAACCAGCCTTGATCTAGGCAGGATTCTCCATCACACACTATCAAAGATTGTGCAGGGATCAGGTTGGATACAGACAATCTCCCCACCTGTCTTTCTCCGATCCAGGGATGGTGCCGGTGTTGGTGGATCCAGGCACGGAGGCAATGGGAGTGCCAACCGTGCGGAGATTCTGGATGACGGAGGACAGGAACTGCTGGCTAGCACTTTCATACAGATCAAAGCAAATCTGGTAGGCCATGAGAAGGTTGTCATCCTTCACCAGCTTTTCCAAGATGTCGCTCACAGCCTGTGGGTCATCCAGGAATATCAGGCACTGAGTAGGAGAAAGGGAAGAACAAAAAAAAAAAAAATAAAATTCAGGAGACATTAGATATTTCAGAATGAAAAAGCAACAGCACCCAAGGCCACACTCCAAATCCCTCATCTGTTGCTTCCACAGAACACCCCTTCAAAGAAAGAAAACTTCTCTCTTATAGGAGACAATAGAAAACTTTGAAGAGTTTTCATAGGTCAGTTGAAAAACAAGACCAAATACTACAAATTCAAGACACATCATTCAAACCTTCCTATTTCTGCAGCTTTATCTTTGAAAACTGACAGTGTTGTTCTACTAAACGCAAATTTCAAAATCACATTGAAGAAGCATCAGTCATTTTGTAGGGATGTCTCTGATAAAATGAAACAGGCTGAGTCACATGCATGTGGCTGAGTCACATGCACATAGCAAGATTGGCAAACACCTGAGAACACCTGAGAAACTTCATAACTGTTTGTCTAAACACTCTCAGACAATGGCTTACCAAAAAAAAACAAAGCACTGGAAATGTTCTTGGGAGGAATAAATAAAATTCCAAGCTGTGAACCTACCATCTGATACTCTGTACATAGGCTTAAAATATTCTGTCAGAGTTGTCCATGTCCTCAAACTGCCTTTGAACACATTTCTTTCCCTATTAATTGACCAAATGTGCAATATTTACATCTCTTTTTCAAGTTGGTCTCCCTTTGATATATCTTGGAAGCACAAAATCGCTAAATGATATTTAATTTAACTGAACAAAAAACAGAGAGTAGGTAAATTCCAAGTCAAATACACCTACAGAAGAGTTACTTTTTATTATCTTTAAACACAAGTCTGAGAAGCTTACCTGGCACACATTGATGAAGTCTGGTTTCTCCAGATTCATGTAGATTTTAACTAGAACCCTCAAGACTTTATTACGGAACTGTTTATTCTGCATCAAGGACATGCAGAGCTTCAAGCTGTAGGCCAGCATCCCAGGAACATCATTCTGAAATAAAATTCAGGGATATCAAGTCTGGGTTTGGACTGACAACCAGGATTTAGAAACTAAAACAAAGCTACCCCTTTTTCTATTTTATAAAGCAGAGACAACACATATGCATATAAATCTTCACAGTTTCCTTTGCCATTTTCAGAATACATTATATGCAGGTGTATTGCAATTTAAAGAAAAAACACCACCAAAAACATACAGGACCAATATTTAATTCAGCAGTCAAAACATGCAAAAGATAAATTTAAAAGTTTAACATCTACTTCCCCTTCTTCACTCTTCTTGTTCTAACACTCAGTTTTGAATGCAGTGAAATTCACTGCACTAACATAAAACGCCAGCAAAACAAATCACGCACCAAGAAAAGATCCCCAACACACTTATTTCTTGCTTGAGCCTGAAACAGATTTGGTTACTGGACTCCCTCAAAATGAGGGATTTATAATGGGCAGTTAAGTTAGTAAATGCATAGGACAACGAAGAGAATAGAGAAAGCAAGATGAATGCCTTATGATTATCATTCTCATATATGGAAATGGGAGACATCCAAACATATGGGAAAGCTGTAAACTGAAAAATGGTAAAATTTAAAGGATTTAAACTATGTGTCTGGCATATGACTGAGACACTGCAGCATAACAAGACAGCACACAACTGCTAAGCTGCTGCAAATGACTATAGGTGTGCTTCTCTTACTGCCATTGATAGTAGCATGACTTTCCTTAAAACCTCAGTGAAAGATGTTAAAGTCAGGGTGTTCTGCCTTGGAGTCAGGGAAAGCCAAGACTGCACACAGCCACTTACTGAAAATTAGAGCAGCTCATCCATCTACTTGAAATTTTTTGTTTTGCTTGCCATTAATCAATCACTTATCCAGCCCTAAGGATCCCTTCCCACAGTGAATTACAGCAGATGACAGGTACAACTAAATAAAAGAGCTGTTCTTACATTATGCCAGGTCTGCCTAGTCCAGTATCATATCTCTGCCAGTAGCTGACAGGGAATACCTTAAGAAGAGGGCATACAACCAAGCTTTCTGGGAATATTCTCTCAGCAACTTGTAGCTGAAGGATTTCTTAAAGGTAAGGGGTCTCTCTCTACTTGACAGCCCTGAGTGGCTCTGCCTTCCATGACCATGCTGAATTGAACATCTCTGAGATTTATCTCTTTTATTCAGTTCATACAAAACAGGGCAAGTTCCACAGCAACATGGATCTTGCACTTCACCTCCAGATCCATACCTGGGAAAGGCCTTGCTACAGGCACCTCCTGTCCCTGGTACGTACCGACTCAAGGATGGTTTTCTCGAAGACGTCCAGCCTGCGGGTCTCCAGGGCAATGCCAATGGCCTGCTTGTACTTGTGGTCATCCAGGCACCGCTGGAACATTTTGTTCACTATCCCTTCCAGCCTCTCATCCACAGGTTTCTTCTCCCCTTCCGGCAGCTCCGCATTCTCCACACACTGCTTGGTGTAATGGTCAATACATTTTGCTGAAGAGGTAATGAACAAATATGGGGGAAAAAGTCAACTTCTTAGAGTTTCGCAGTTTTTTACAGGTGAAGTTTTTTACACGTTCTATCAGCAAATACAGCATATGGGAAACTGCACAAAGGTGAGGCACAAGAACTACCTGTGTAGTCATATACAGATAGTAGTGTAAGGTATTCCTTTTATCTCCTAACAAACTCTCATTTAAAAATGAAAACAAGGATACGACCGTTGTTCAAGTGTCACGATATCTTAAATGAGGAAACAGCAGTAGGAGACTTCCGAGCTCCACTGTAAGCATTGGCTGGGGAGACTGAGAGCCAGCCCTAGTCCATCAAATCCTATACAAGGCACGTGACACCAGCAGACGAGACTTTTAACAGGCATTCAAATTATACATGCATTCAACAGCTGACTTGCTATGTGGTTAAAGGTGGATAAAAACAACTGTCCCGCTCAGTTAGGTGTACAGCTACGCCTACTAGTCAATTCTTTCCAAAGTTATGCTGAAATTGATAATAACATCAGCACACAAAGAGAAAGGACAATAAACAACCAAAGCAATTTTTCTATTAGGAATTCACTATTGAACAAGGGTTAAGAATTGGGAAAAAATGCCAGAACTCCTAAGTCAGTTCCATCACAGAATTGCAAAGCGGGAGAAAGAAAGTACAAACAAAATGGGTAAAATCAGCTGTAGCATCAGTTTAAATGAACATAAGGACAGCAAGAGGAATATAGAGAAAAGCAGCTAAATCAAATAAGTCCTCAAAGTTACAGTAGCTTTGGCAATGTAACAGCTTTTCTTTCACAGCAACAGTTGCTTACCGATGATGGTCTCCACATATTCAGAGTTGTCGTTGACATTGAAGAGGTCACCTGCTCCCAGGGCATAGTTCAGAGACTCCTCAAAAGCTCCCAGGTGGTAAAACACTTTAGAAGCCACAAGAGCAGCAAACTGCCGGCTCCGAAAGCCCTCATCTTCATAGAGAACTTCACTGCAGAGACGAGAAGAACATCAGCTCTGTGTGCTCAGATCTCTTTAAGGCCACATCACACAAGTACAAGCTTGATCTAACTTCCATCTTTGGGACTACAGCTCCAACCCCACATCCACACACCTTAGTGCTTTCCAGGAAATATGGAGCTAGATGCTGTACTAGCCAGTGTCAAGCAAACAGAACTACACCCACTTCATATCTCATGTTCTTTTTAAGCAGCACACCCCCAAGTATTAAGCGTTTTCTCTTACATTTTGTCCACTGACTCAGAGATTTCTGCCCAGAAGTCATTGACAACAGCATTCAACTTGTGAAGAGCAAACTCCTACCAAAAAAAAAAGTTTTATTACATTAAAAATGCATTTACCACCTTTCCCCAGTAAAAATGAAGTACCCCCTAAGATGGATATCATAAACACTGACCTATTTCAACAGCAAATACTATTTTAAAAGATCTTTGCAAGTCCTTTCCAAATAAAGGGCTGTTCATTTAACAGGTAAGACAGCCCCGGAATTCCTTCCCACGGTCCCTCTGTGATGAATGACTGGCTGAAGCGACTGATAGGTGAAATTCCTTGAAATACAAAGTTTTCAAAGTCTTTGTGACAACCTTTGTGTGCTCCATGCCAGCCAACTCTATTTATTTATAGGGACACAGTACTTTAGCAGGCAAACAGTATCCAGACTGGAATCAGCCCACTTGTAAAAGTAGGACTCATTCAGATGCAGCACCACCTGTGTCTTATCCAAAAAAATCATTTAGCTGATTACCAATTTACAAGGTACATCTTCCCCTCCTAAAATGGGCCACCTTAACTGTTCAAGTAACTGGTAACCATTAACACACCACCCTTCTGAGGGTTTGCTGTTCTGTGGATTCATATGCTCTAGACACTGTAAAATTTCTGCTGCTGTTTTCTTTTCATACTACTACTGTGATTTTTTTTTCCAAGTGAAAACTTTAACTGTGATTTTGTTCTACATTGCTAAAACTATGCTAAAAACTCTAGATGTTCTTCAGCTTTGAATTTTACAGAGTCTAAATGCAGTCTCTGGAACAATTTTAAGTAACAAAGCACCGTTACCATCAGAGAGCTGGGAGCTTTGATGAACAGAGATTTTACATTTGAAGTTCTGTTTTGATCCATGTTCAAAACAAGGAAGTTTGCCATCTGTTATCGTGTTGCTTAAGCCCCTTCTTTCAGCTTTCAGTCTAGATACAATTTGATGCCCACCTGTTGCTGTCCAACCATTAATTATCGAGATCCACTCCTTTTTGATTTTCAGCTCTCAACATAATGCATTTGCTGCTGTTTGCTCTCAGATGTAAGAACTTACCTTCAGCTGTGGCTCTTCTTCATCCAGAAGAGAGATAATTCCAGCTGCAAAGCAAGATCATAGTCAGTTTGGTACTCTCTGTATCAAAAGTGAGCTTCTTATTTAGTTCAAAACCAACAGAACACGAAAGAAGGCTGTCTCTGGACTGCTGGTTTCAAATCTTCAGTATCAAATTTCAAAAATCAGATTCAAGTTTGTATAAACATGATGTAAAATAGTTCAGAATTTATAACTGAAAAGGCACATTATTTATAAAAGATGATCCTTCTTAGAGGAAAACATATTAGACAAGAACTCAGAGAATGTTTTCATGCCAAGGCAACAGGTCTCATGGATAAGGGATGTCACACCTCACAGCTTTTGCAAGACTCCTGATGCTGTCCCAGAACATTTGTACAAACATCTACAGAAATACTGTTTAACTGACATGACTGAGAGGTTCACAGATATTGGGGGAGCTTAATCTGAAGAATGGTTCTGGGTGGTTTCACTGTCAGACTGCAAGGATGCAACAGAAAGGGTCAGAAGAGGATTTGATTAAAGTCCACCCCAATTCAGTGCTTTAAATCTTTCATCTGTTGTACAGCTTGAGGACCTTCTAAATCTAAGACATGAAACTGGGAAGGCTGGAGGGCCATGGGTTGAACTGGGTTTTCAAAAGATCTTGACAAATCTAAAATGATCATGAGCAGGTCCAAACTAAAATGTACAAATAGAGAATATGAACAGCAGAGAGGGTTAAGAAGAAACATGATCAATGATATCACTTGCCTGCAGTGGGAGAAGGAGAAGACAACCCTCACACAGATGTGTAAGTGAGAGCAGCTCTTGGCAGATCCCTGAGGCACCTTCCCTCCCCTTGGCACCACAGCCCAGCCCAGCCCCGTGTCCAGAGCTGGGCACCACCTCCTGAGAGTCACAAGCAAACCCAGGAGTTCAGAGTTGGGTAGGAAGAACAGGGAGCTCTGGGAATCAGCCCCTGAAGGGTGGCTGGAGGCTTGGAACTGTTTGGTCTGTGGAAATCTGGGAAAGGTGCAGAGTCCAGGTACAGGGTAGCTGGGGGAAGGGAATAATCTGACCTTTGTGTCAGATACGAAAAGGAGGAGTAAGACCAAGCTTTAGTGAAGCTTCACAGAATGAGGTTTGATGGTATGAAAAGTCTTCTCACAGTAACACAGTTATGCACTTTGCCTATCAAGGTCGCAAAGCCTCCATTATCTTTTAAAAAAAGAGATCTTTTAAAAACCAGGTGAGACACAGGTCCATCAGTAACAATAACTGAAGGAGCACCGATGGGGCTTCTGGGCAGGGAAGGCAGGTTGAGCAGCCCAGCTCACAGTGCTCCTTCCAGCTGCTTTCTGAAACTCTACTCCAAACGTTTGCTTTGAGGGTTTTTGTGGGTTTTTAAAAATGTTTTATTTTAAATAAGCTCCTGCGTTCCTGATCTATCAGGAGGAAACAATCTCACTCTCACACACTGCCTACACATCTCACTTCAATATGCCATTTTTACATTTTTTAAAGCCCCTCTGAAATGAATTCCTACTTCCTATCACTTAAAAGTAGGAGTTAAACAAAGCAAAGGACTCAGAAAGAGAAAGGCACTTGGGGACTGTTGTCCTCTGCACTGTTCCTCCGGCAGAGGCACAACCACACAGATGTTAATTCCTGGCCCGAGTATTTTTGGAAATACTTCCCGTATTTTCTCACACTCCCGAGCTCTCAGCAGGCCCACGGTGTGTAACATTTCCTTCCTCACTCGCCTCATTATCCCGGCCTCTCCGGACTGACATTCCCTCCGCGAGGCATTCAGGTTCCCGAACTCATCCGAAGTCCTTCCCATTCCCCCTCTCAGTCCCTGCTGCACCTCCCGTGGAACCTGAGAGCCCCCCAGTTTCACACCCCCCACGCGGTGTCCCCTGGAAGCACCGACCCCTTCCCTCACATCCCCTGCTCACCCCCCCGCACCGCCCGGGACCCGCACGGGCACCGGAGCCCTCGTGAGGCACCAGCAGGTCACGGACGCGGCGCTGCGCTTTCAGCACGGGCCGTGCCGCACCGCAGGGCGGCTCCCGTGGGTGCCCGGGACGGGGGAGCCCCGTGAGGGGCGGCCCCGCCGAACCGCGGCGGTGCCCAGTCACGGCCCTGACTCAGCGAAACCCCGGCGAGCAAACGCGGCCGCGCGCCGCCGCCTCACCGGCCGAGGTGATCATGGTGGCGCCGGGCTGTCCGTCGGGGCGCGGCACGGGGGGCGCGGGGGGTCCGAGGGGTCGCTCCGGTCTGGCCAAGCCGCGGTGCCGCCGCCGCCCGGCCCGGAAGTGCCGCCCAGGGCCCCTTCCGGCGGCTCCGCGCTGTAACCGGGAAAGGTGCCCGTGGCGATCGCCTGCGCGGGACGGCGGGGAAACCGGCAGGCGGGAGTGGGGCAGCCCTGCCGCGGGGGTCCTCGCGCCTCCCTCTGCCCTTCACTGACACGACGGGCTCTGCACGAACCGTCGGAGACCCTGCACAGCCCACAGAGCCCACACGGCACCCGCACAGCCCACAGAGCCCACGCGGCACCCGCACAGCCCACTCCTGATACTTGGCATGGGAGGGTGCTCAGCCCTCACCCCACAGCCCAGGAAGGGGGCCGGAGCTGTGGGGTCCCCACAGGGGACCCCGTCAGTGCCGGTGTTCGCGCCGTGTCCAGAGAAGCGTCTGTGCCCCTCTGCCAGGACAGGCCGCCCGCAATGAGGAGGCATCTTTGGGGCACAGCGTGTGCCTTGGCGTCACAGGGATCAGGGATTTTACCCCATGGATTTACCACCTCTTGCCGGCCGCCTCTGACTCTTCTTAAATATGTTTTCATGGGGAAAGGCCTTACCCAACCCCATCTCTCCCTTGAAAAGGGAAGCACAAGTACAGATGAGTCTGACAGCCCCCTACCAAATCCCTTTCCCCCTCCATCAGTTGACAGCACAGGGCAGTGACCAGATCTGCACAGACACAGACCTGAAGTTGCCCCAGTTGTGGAGGAACATGGAGTTATTTTGGCTCCTGCCTTGGTTCCAGTAGGACAGATGGGACATGCAGGCTGGTGGATTTGCAAAAGGGAAAGTCCAGCTCAACAGCAACAGTGCTGCCTTCTGGAAGGCTTGAATTCCCTGATGGCATCAGTGAGTGAAAGTAATTAGTGAAAGTTATTAATGAAAGTTCTTAATGAAAGTTCTTGATGAAGGTTACCAGAGTCCTACCCAAGACCCCAAGAGGGGCAGCTCCACCTTAAAGACAACTGGGAAGATCTCCAGCCTTCCCCACTGCCCCACTTGAGCTGCTCACAGACCAGTTGTGCTGGTCTTCCAGATATCATACACTGGGGTCACTTCCATTCCCTACCCATATCCCTTTTATTCAAACCAAGATAAATATGAGTTAAGCCATGGATAATGCTACTTTAAGGATTGCAAACAAACAAACAAAAAAACCCAGAAGCACATTCCAATTCAGAAATTAAATGTCTTTATTTTTTACAACAAGCACATAACAGTGCCCTTACCTTATTAAATAAATGAAACATGTAAAACTATCTGCTTACAGCTCCATGTGTCCAGATAGTGAAAAAAGACAATAGAAAAAAAAAGAAAAAAGGATTCAAGTCACTTTTATTCCTCAAAGGCAAACAATACTTTTGATCAAAATTATTCCCACTCACACCTCCTAAAGCCCCAGGCAGTTAATCTGCTTCCACAGAAGTCTCCCTGAAAGGGTAAACCTGTATGATTTACCTAAAAATTACCAGTAAATAAATCCATTGGATTTTCAGCACCAAGGTAAGTTTAACTGCAAATCTGTGCTCTTGGGCCACCTCTGCATTGGTGAATTCCTGGAGCAAAGGCCAAATGCTGCAAGAAAATAAAGATTTCCCCCACCACAGTGTCAAGTCCTACTGGACTCACCTAACCAAGGGCTTTATTGGGAGATACAGACCTGCCCAGTGACCTGGGCTCTGCTGTGCAGACAAGCAGAGAGACTTCCCTGCACAGCAGAACCATGGGCTCGTGCCAGGGATGGAGCAGGAAGGAACCTTCATCCCACCAAGATGCACTTAGTGCTCAGTGCTGAAACCTGTGGTCATGCACAGAGCGACTCACACCAAGGGACTTCATTGAGTCACTTAGTTACCTTTTTATTTTCCACCTGGTCATTAGCACAGAAATCCCATCATAACCCCAGCGGGGTAGGCAGGTGTTGCTGTCCCCATCCCACTGGTAGGGAAACTGAGGCACAGAAAAATGATTTGGTGAAAACTATTGATGATCATGGTCATGAGTGGAGCTGGGTAAAAAGAAACATCCCTTGCTCCAGATAAGAGCTAGAGAGATGCTGAAGGCACAGTGCTGGGAGAGAGTGCTGGCCAGAGCTGGCAGGACTGCAGGCACTTCAGATGCCACTGGGAAAAAAGGAGCCGGAGAGGGGACAGACATGCACAGAGGATGTACTGACACAAATCAGCGCTAACCCAGAGGAGAGGTAGGCAGGACATGACAGGTTGAAGTTGCCGATCTGAGCTGGATCAAACTCCTAAAGAACACAGCAGCTTGTGCTAAAAATAAGACATGTTTTACATTGCATAAAGTAAGAATGGAAAAGGTAGTAATATTCCTCATAAACCAAGGATTTATAATTATTTGTGTTGCCACACAGAGTACAGGCAGCCCTTTGGAACTACTTAAATAGATAATTTTTATATATTTATTCATGAAGCAGCCACATCTTGTGTTACCTGTCACCTCCAAGCTCTGCCAAATCATAGCTGTGGAGATGTCCCAGGTAAGATGGGCCTCTCCCATAGCCCCATCTAACACCAGCCACACCTTACTGTCCACCTGCCACCCCTCCAACCCAGGCAGTCCATCAGCCAGTCTGTGAGCACCAGGACAAGCCAGAGGAATCCTGCTCCCAAACCACACTCTGCTCAAGCTGCCATTACTATCAATATCTTTTATGTTATTCCTGCTACCCACAGTGAGCTGTTACTGCATTCTTTACATTACACAGTTACACTCAAGCCTTTTCAGTAGCTGGTAGATCCAGGACCTCATTTAGTCCCACTGCAGTCTCTCCACACCACTGTGTCACTTGTCTTTTTTTTTTTTTTTGGCTCGATCACAAAGAGAGTGGGAACTTCAAAGCACCAATAAAGCAGGAAAACAAGGCAGCAGAATTGGTCTGCCAGGGAGGCCAGCCCTGGCAGCCTCAGCAGGGAACTTTGCTCGGAATTAGAAAATGCTCCTCATTCTTCAAACAGGCGGCTGCATTTCATGCTCAAAGTCCCAACGTCATCTTGCCCAGGATATGGGATACATCCCCAAAAGCCTTCTCAGAAGCCCAGTGTCCAGCAGCAGCTCCAGGCACAGCAGGGAATGGCTCTCTGGCACAGACCCCAGAGGCTGTTGGCAGCTCCAGAAGACCCTGAGGAGTTCAGCTGAGCAGCTTCTCCACAGAGTGGTGGGTCCTCGGAGGAGAGGGTGAGTGAGCATTGCACCAGCTCCTCCTCCCACTGCTCCAAATCCACCAGGCAGATCTGGGATGTGGACTGTGCTGGGTGCCCAGCAGCTCTAGGTGCCTGTGCCTCCAGCAGCTTCTTCGCAGTTTCCATTGGGGGACAGGCTGGTCAGAGCCACTTCTTCCTCGGGGTCCTGCAGGCCATCTACAAAGAGCAGAGAGAGGTCAGGGGAGATCTGAATGAAAAACCCTTCCTCATAAAAAATACAAAAGATGAAAAGAAAGCATGGAATGAAGCAGTTATGTATACTCACAGCCTAAGCACAGCTGATTTTTTTCATAACTGAATTTTATTTTGTTTTATAAACTCAACATTGCTTCAGCGAGTAAAGCAAAGGAGCACAGGGCCCAGCTCCTGGCCTCCTGAAGTCTCAGCAAGCTCAGAACAAGTTGCATGGCCACAAGGCATCACTTGCCTGGCACTGACAGCAAGATCAGGCACTCTTCTGACCCTGGAGGACCTGTCTCAAAGCTACACAAAGTGGGCATTTCAATTGTTTTCTCCAACTCCTATGCACTTTAAGCATTTTATGTTTAAGAGGCATTTGGACAATATCCTTAATAATATTCTTTAATGTTTTGCAAGCCCCAAAGTGGTCAGGCAGTTGGACTAGATGATCATCATAGGTCCCTTTCAACTGAAGATATAATCTATTCTATTCTTTTTACAGCAAAGGAGCTTTCCCTTCTCTTTGCGCTTCATAGAACAATCTGGATCTCCACACTACACACCTTGTAGCCACCTGCATGAGGCACTTCTGCAGAAAGAAAATCACTGCTGGGAAAGCCAAGCAGAAGTGCCAACTGTGCACAAAGGCTGAACACAAGACTATTTGTTACCTGAACAATTTCCTTTAGAATCAGGGAGCCCAAGGCTGATTGCCCTCTCCCTTCTCTCTGCCAGCCCCAAAGGCAAGTGGTTTGAACACTCCTTCCAGCTGTGTTTGCAGGAAACATCATGTAACATCAGGGTGATGCTTCCAATTCATTGTTTAGACAGACAGTAGTTCTGCTGCCAGAAACTCCAGCAAAAGGCAGCTGAGTTCAGCAGTGCTTCCAGGGGTGTATTTGGGCACTGGACCCAGCATGGCTTTGTTTAGGCAAGCAAAAGGTCAGAAAACAGGGAGACAGCAACACAAAAGACATGTGTGTGCTGGTTGTCTTCAGGTTTGGGCCAAACCACAGCCAGGGAAGAGAGGCCAACTGCAGAGCTGGAAATAGCTGCAGGAGGCCACCAGCAAGGGATTTGGGCACCAGGGATTTGGTGAGGAACCTCTGATGGTCACAGCAGAGTACAAGGGAGAGAGCAGGGCATACCTTCATGAATGTTGTTTGCAGCTTTTGCTTTGTGATCTTTTCTCCAGTTCCTCTGTTTCCAAGAAATGCACCGCAGGAAGGATGGGAGCCTCCACCTCTCCCTGTCTTTCCCCTCTTCTGAATAAATGAGAGAAGCTGAGTTCAGACTGGTAGCAGGTCAGCCCTGCTGCTGCCCCACTTCCCCTCCACAAGCCCAATTTCTCACAGCAAAACCAGGTCCACACCACAGAGCCACCCATGGAAAGCACAGAGCAGTTCCTGACAATCCTTATTTCTGGCTGAAACCTCTCTTCTATCCTGGAAATTTGTCTCCAGTGTCAGTTCCTACTTTGCTACCTCACTGCCAAAACCATTCTGGATGCAGCAGCCCAGAGTGAGCAAGAAACCTGGCAGGAGCTCAGCCAGCACACATGGCGAGGCTGGGAACTGACATGGTGAGGGAATTCCCACAGAAGGAAGATTTTCTTTTGCATTATCACACAGCTTCTGCAACATCAACTGTTCCCTGCTTTATTAAGCAATTCCCTGAACACACACAGGCTTGCAGCACACTGAACACTGCAGCAAATTGCAGAGAGCCTGCGGTCGATGTATTTATTCTGGAAGACAACAAAGTTACTACAGATTTTCAAGCCATTATAGTAAAACACTACAGCAGCTTGTAAAATACTACAGCAGTGTAATTTTTATGGTCTCCAACAGCAGCAGTTCAGCATCTCCATTGAGCCTTTCACCTCCTAATCAGATAACAAATGATAACAAATTCAGCGTCCTTCAGCTTATCAAACCATTGCGACACTAAAGGGTTCACAGTGACAATCCTTCCTGCCAGTCAACAAAACAAAAGCTCTAGTGCACTGCCTGGCATGGCTCTTTGGAGGCATGGCTATGCTTGGGATCCCTCTGTCCATATGGAGATTTTGGAAGGCAGGGCTCACAGCAGCATGGAAAGAAGCTGTCACTGCCTAAGGTTGAACCCTAGAGCTGATGAGTGTCCTCATTACACATGCAGGTCCTGGGACACTTAAATGACTCAGAGCACCAGGCAGAGCACCAGAGTTGAATTAAAGCTGAGTCCTCCTACCCACCACAATTATAAAGCACACACAAACAGGCTGCAACACCCAATCCAGCTCCTCCTGCTTCTCGTTCTCCACAGCTACATATACTGAGCCAAGCACCAGCAATGCGCCAACGTAGAAAAAGGTCATGTATGCAGGGATGCTTTTCTGCGTCTGCAGCTGATGCCCCACCAGGCTGCTGTGACCAGAACTGGAGGACTCACTGGTGTCTGAGAGCACACCAAAAATTCTTGCAGCACCAACAATGTGAGGAAGACGAAAACTTGCAAAAGGAGAGACGCTGGAAAGCAGACTGTGCATGCCTCAGTTACAGAGTTGGCGGAAGACAGCCCTGTGCCCTCACAATGGGTCCCAGCCATCTCAAAGCTTCTCGATGTTCAGATCCAAGATTCTGGGCTGAGCTGATGGAAAGAAGCACCTGAACTGCAGCCAACTATCCCGATGTCCCAGGGATCCCAGAGGACCCTGTCAACGTGGTGCTGAAGGCAAGTGCCTGGACCCATTAGGGTAAAGGCAGCAAGATAGCCGAACACTCAAGCCCCTGGAAATGCTGGGGAGCAAGGGAAAAGTGGGAAAAAATGTAAGAAGGGAGGATGAAAGGGAAACAGCCCAAGACAAGCAGTGCCAAAGATTAAGGTGTTTTGCATGGCAGTTGTGACAGCAGAGCCTGCCCAGCTGCCCATCACCCTGCAGTGGCACACAAACATGACTCACCTTTCGCCCCAGAACAAGTGCTGTTCCTCAGGCCTGACTGACACCCAGCTTTCATCCTGCCGTCCTCACCTTGACGTATGGTTTTACACCCAAACAGTGACTAGCTGTTCTCACTTTTTCATTTTGTAAAATCAGCACAAGCATCTTCCTCCTGCAGGAAGGTCAGGTCCTGCTTGCACCCTACAGCATGGGCCACACCCCAATCCTGCATCCCTCAAGAACGCACGTGGAACAAGCATGGAAGGCCACCATGTCATGGACGGCCACAATGTCACAGCTGTCAGCTGCCACATCCCTGTTATCCGTGAGCTGCTCTAGTACTTCCCAAACTGCTGGGATGTTTGTCCAGCCGCTAGAACTGGGAACCTCACCAAAAAGCGACAGATCCCACTGGGAAGGCTCAGATCCCGCTAGCATGAAAGAGGTCTCATTGGAGAAAGACCCCATCAGGAATGGTCAGATCCCGATGGGAAAAGCCAGATCCCACTGAGGGGGAGATCCCATCAGGAGATCAGATCCCATTAGGATGGGGTAGATCCCACCGAGGAGGGGAAGATTCCGCAGGAAAACGGAGGAAATCGCGCTATAAAATCCCCCGGGTGGGAAGGAGGAAGGGTCGGCCCGGCCCCCCGGTGTCCCCCCCGTCCCGGTCGGTACCTGCGGGGTGCTGCAGGGCGGCCCGCAGGGCGCGGCAGGCGGCGGCGCGGCACTCGCCGGGGCAGCCGGGGCTGTACCGGGCCGCATGCACCGTGCCGGGCGCCGGGAAGTGCCGCCGCAGCGCCGCGTCCAGTACGGCCGCGTCCTCGCCGTCCCCGCCGGGCAGCAGGACGCCCACGACGGCGGGCGGCGGCGCCGCGGGCAGGCGGCCCCGCACGTCCCGCACCACCTCCC
>NW_020897729.1:2061705-2229604 GCF_003984885.1 Neopelma chrysocephalum | reverse complement strand
CCAGCATCATCAGCGATACACACATGTCCCATCAAAGCACAAATGTTTGCAGGGGTAAATCTGGAGCGTTAGTCAGGGCTTCAGTGCTGGCTCTTGTTACATGTATCCCACAAGCTGGCTCTGCCGTCTGATGGTGAATGAAAGCCTCTGTGCCCAGCCCTGGGACTTGCACGGGGAAGCTCCAAACCATGGCATGTGGTAAATACTTCCCCTCTGCCATATCAGAACTGGCTCCTCCAAACCGGTAACGGTAACATCTTATCGCAATAACCTGGGAAGGGATAAACAGCTCAAAGGTGCAAACGGCCAGAATCACCTTGGCCAGTCCCTCTCTGAGGCTGTTTGGAGCCAAACCATCTTTCACTGGGGGGTGAAAGCAGAGCCGAAATCCATGTGCCTGCCCTGGATCAGTGATTCCCAACATGTGCATAGGGGCACACTTGTGCCAGGAAGGTGTCTGAGCCAGGTGCCTGCTCCCTGCCCTTACCCGTGGCCATCTGTCCCCAGAGCCCAGCAGATCAGCAGCCACAGCAGGAGGGATGTGCTACAGGCTGGTCCCCAGGCTCAACAGAGGTGTGACAGCTTGGGAAGGTCACTGTGCATCACCAGTTTTAATCCTGGAAAACATTTGCCCCAGGTATGACAATCTGAGTAAATGCTACCCCAGGCCAGCATCGTGGGGCCAGACAGCCCAGGCAAGGGCTTCAGAGTGACTTTCTGCCCTGGGTCCTAGCAAAAGTAACTTACTCATTACACGTGCTGATAAGCAAATGGGGAGGGAAGAGGGGAGATAAAACAGAAGGATTAGGCTCCTCTTCCAAAGATCAGGGTCTATTGTTGCAAGAGCCCATGCTTCCATGCCAACATGATAGCCCTCAGAGCAGCTGAGGCAGGGCTAAAGTCAGACATAACTCAACAGCCAGGCCTGGCCTTAGTATCGTCCAGGTTTGTATTAACAAGGATTTTTTTCTCATCTGTTCAGAATCCTGCTCGTGGGCCTCATGGTCCAATGGGGAACCACCCAGGTGTAATCAGAACCATGAGCTCTGCCAGCAGCAGCAGGAGGGGACAAGAGGGTGTGATGGTCCCAGAAACCCTCATCTCCCTGCAGACTGCCACAAGAAGACCCACAGAGTGTTTAAACTCCTTATGAGCTGCCAGCACAGCCTGTCCTGTGCCCATTACACCCTCCCTGATGTGCAGCCCATTTACAGTACAGGTCTCACAGGGTTTTCAAGCAGTGCTGTGCCAGTGACTAGCCTGGAGATGCCAAAATGCCTCAGGCATTGGGAAGTTGGCTTTCAGGCAGGCAATTCCCAAGATTTATGAAGATAAATCTTGCAGAGAAGGTATAGAAAAAATTGAAGTTATCTTCCTAACTCAGCTCAGAAAGCACACCACTGGCTACTTTTCTGCAGCAGCCACAATGTTGTAACTGCCAGGACAGCCACTAAAAACTAATATTTGGGACTACATAGAACTGTTCTCCATGGCCACTGCAATTCTTTAGTTAATTTTGGGTACACACCAGCAAAGGCTGGTTAGAAAGGTGAATGTCACCCACAATACCCAAACAACCTTGTTTACATTTCTTTACTCATTAACAGAGGTAAAATTTAATAGCACATACAACTTTATCTCCCTTTGTGTTACTTAAAGAGGTACCACTCAAACAGATCAGAGGCAATCATGAGCTCAGCAGCGTTTGTAGTCCCCCACAAAGTGTCTTCAGAGCCCTGTCAGGAGTCTGAGCAAAAACACAGATATATTTAGAAGGCCTGACACTCCTTCAAGTATCCATCTGACAGTCACAATGGTAGAGTCACAATCACAGACAGCCCTAAATGAGAGTAATCACATCTCTTACGTCTCTTACATATGCCCATAGCTGTTTGGAGCAGACACAACAGCTGCTCATTTTGGACTTCAAAGGAGGAGAGAAGATGCTTTGTTCAGAGAAATAAATTTGGCATGTGTATTAGTAGTGTCTTGAAGTCTAAACAAAATCAAAGGTCCACTGGATTAGAGCCCCTAAGAGGTGCATTTACCAAGATTAACGTGTCTTCTAAAGAGAGTAGAAAGAGGACAGGAAAAAGGATTCTCTTGCTAATTTTGACGATAGAAGTGCAGAGAGGAATTCTGTGGGAGTAGCTCTGAGCCCAATGTTTAGTGACCCAGCTTAGCATTGGTGCTCACAGGAGCACATGGAAAAGCCTCTGAGCCAGCCAGGAATGGGAACTGGCTGCTGACAAGCTAAGCCTTAGCAAATCTTTGCACAAGTGCTCTGTCACAGACCTGTTCTCCAAGACTGCTTCAATTTACTGCTTTGGAAAAACACGTCCTTATGAGTTGCTGGAAAGCATCTGCTTTAATTGTGCAGCACTACCAGGAGCATTGCTGCAGGGCAGCAGCACTCACTAAGCTCTTCATCCAGGGATATCTGCTAGGGTCCCCCAAAGAAGTAGCAGAGGAGGTAATTGTGAGAGAAGAAAATACCCCAAACCTCATCTATCCCATTGCCCTGAACATCCTAGTTCCACTGATACCCTTCTAGCCTGTCTCCTGTTCACTCCTCCATGGCTCTTCCCGTCTCCTCCAGTGACCTTCTCCAAAACTCCTCTCCATCTTTCTGGCCCCTGAACACAAACCCCTTCCTATTTTTCATCCATTGGAGCTTGAACTTTGTATCAAACCAGCCAGAACCCTTTTTGTTACAAGTTCAGTCACAACGAAATCCAAGCTGGGTCATCGCTTTGTTCTGCCCAGGTCCCCTTGCCCCAGACCTCCAGGGACAGCTGGGTCAGCCCCAGTTTTGGTCCATGGCAGCCTGTACCAACTCAGCCCTGGCCTGGATCCATGCAAGTCATCACACTTCTTTGAGCTCCACTCATGGGAGGTTACACACCATAAGCAAATAAAGTTGGGAAGTTCCTGGCTGCCCTACGCCTGGGACACACCCTGGCTTCCTGATGGGGAACCTCAAAGATTTCCCTGCCTCTCTTCTCCCAAATCCTGTTCTCTTTGAAAGCTGTGCCTCTTCCTGCCCATCTCTGGAGCTGTCTTAAGTTTCCTTATGTTTCCTTAAGTCATCATCCCTTTCTGGATGGCAAAGGGGCATTGGAAGGTATGTCTGAAGAGGAGGATGGGAACCTGGCACAGGGCCATGTGCAGGGAGCCCAAACTGTTGTGTCAGTTGTGATCACATAATAGGAGAGATGCCTGTGCCTGTCACCTTAGAGATGGATGGAGGCTGCCCCTCAGGCTGCTCTGCTCTTTAAACCTCCACCGGAAGATGTTGAAAAACTGGCAATAAATATGAAATCAGACCCAAGGACCAAGCTGCCTCTTTCGGTCTTTTTTCTGGCTGTCCTACCAGACCCTCATCTGGACCTTGCTTTTGGTTTGACACCAGGACCCATGACTAGCTGTTCACAGCCACCAGTCTCCATTCTTTCCCAGTACACATGTGCCTTTGACACCAGCAGCCCAGCTTTTCTGTGCTTACCTTTTGCAGCACCTCTTAAAAAATCACCCCAAATGTCACCAAGATGGAAACCAGTAGCTGGGGACCACTGCAGGCAGATGCAGCCCCTCCTGCCTCCCTCACGGCTCCCTCTTGCCTCCTCCATCCTCCTCCACAAAGCCTCTTCTTGCCACAGGCCAAGCTCTCAGGTTCTCAGAACTGCTCTCTTTAAAAAGGCAAAGAAAGGGCAGATCATCAGCTTCCCAGGCTGGAGTTGCTCTGATGGGCAGAGCAGGCGGATTTGGTTCTACTTGTGCTGACACTGTTGAGCCCTGAAAGAGGCCACAGAGGGGCCCTTCTGGTACACTACATGGCACCAAAAGGCCATTGGGCTTTGCCTGGGCACATAGTGCCAGATCAGTGAGGAGCAGGGCTAGGCAAGGGTGTTTCAGAAATGTACAAGCTTGATCTGGACAGCAAAGCTTGGCTTACGTGCTGTCTTGAGCAAGATCATCTTCCAGAGGTTACACACAGATGCTCAGGTGCCAAGAGCCCACAGGACAGCTGCTCTCTGCTGCTTACAATGTGTGATGCCAGCTGAGCAGAGCAGGTTGTTCTCTTCTGTTCTGGGAGTAGAGCTGTTGCCCTTGGCAGACTTCTGGGCCATGCAGCAGTGCTCCTTATGCCTGCTGGTGCCTCCTCCTTGGGCTGCAGCTGAGCTGGGTGGAGAGGGTTCAGGCCACAGCTCTTTACTCCTGGCCAGCCTGGCAGCAGAGCTGTCATGTGAGAACCCACCAACCCTGCATTAGTCAAAGTGAGAAAGGCATTCAGCATTTAAAGAGGAGATGTCCCATGACTTGCCTTTGTTGGACTACAGCAAGTTGGGGTAGCAGTCCCAGCAGCAGAGCAGGGAGCTCTAAGACTCCTGTATATTCGCCCAGGATTAGATGGAGAATGAAGCAAGGTTGCAGCTTGAGAGCATCCATGGCATTCTGCCTCCTCTCCTCCTCATCCCAGCCACACTTCCCTGTGGCTACATCACTTGCCCTTGCAGGGCATTCCTGTGCTCCCAGGCCCTGGCCAGGATTTCAGCCTCAAAGTTTCTTTCCCCTTTCACCAGCAGTGCTTGGCAGTGCTGCACATCACCCTGCACAAAAGTGCCTGAACACAGTGCAAACATGCTGCCAAAGGAGAAACTTGAGAGCTGCACAGCCTAAGCCTGGATTTTGCTGGTTATCCATGCATTTCAGATGCCACAGGAAATAACAGAAACACAGGATCTCATCGTGGCTACTTGCTTTAAGGATGTCCTAATGCGCTCATCAGGAGGCTCTTAACACCAACCTTCCTACACTCACAAACAGCCTGAACTACACACGTCTTGCATTAGCTTCATCCATAAAATAAAAGTCAATGTCCTCGCTAGTGAAGGGCGTAATTCCTCTTCAGATGCCCAAATGCTCGTGGACAGTCTCTTCCACAACAGAGCAATTGGGTCACCTCATCCAAAAGGCTGCCAAGCACCAGCACTACCCGAACACCCACACCAAGGTTTTTTGTTTCGTAAAAGCACATGGTACTTAAGGATGTGGAAAGAGCCCATATTTAAAAAATAAGCTGGAGGATCCTTTCCCTGAAAATTGTTGGTTCAGAGGCTCTGTACCACCCCCAAATCCCAACCCTTCTGTACCATACTGCACAAACCTGCAGCTTCAGCAGGAGTTTCGTAGTCTTAAATACAAGCTTTAAAGCTTATAGATACACACAAAGACACACAGAAATGACATAAATATCAAGCTTTTAATCCTTCTTTTGATGATAATGAAGACCTTAGGGCAAGAAAAGATCTGTAAAAAAAACCAGAAAAGAAATACATTTAAACTCCCAATACAAAACCAGGCAGCTACCCATAGTGCCTTTCCATGCCCAGAGAGGATGGGAAATAAGTTCAGCTATTATATGGGTAATTGGACTTAATCTACTGCTCCCACAGTTCCTTCCATCTAAAATAACCCATCCCAATAATTCAACCTGCTGGATGTCTATTGGTATCCACTTGGATGTAAGGTCAGCTCCCTGCTACAAAGAACCCTGGGGAGTTTCAGGAGCTTTGTGTTGATGGGAACTACATTCCAAAGACCCCTGCATCCAGGCTTTCTTGGGAAAACATGGTCTTAGGTCTTAGCTCTGAGTTTCTTTCACTATCTCAGTTTTGGGACAGTTTAAATCCAGAGGCCTCTGGCCTGCTCTGATTCCCTCTCTGCTGGAAGCTGGTCTCTTAGGGACAGGTTTCTCAGGGAGATTTTGATAATCAAGCAAGGCATTTTATGCAAAGCAGAAACTGAGTGATTTTTGATAGAAGTTTCCTGGGGTAGATTGTTCGGCCAGTGCAGCAAAGAACTCTGAGGTTTGTGGCAAGGACAGTGTGATGCTGAGGGCGCAGTGTCCCCTTCTGGCAGCAGCCGCAAAATGAATTATATCCATGCAGAAGGCCTGGGCAGACAAGCAAGGCACCAGGAGGGAAGTGTTCTGCAAAAGGACATCCAGGTGAACAGTGCTAAAACCAACCTGACAGGTTCTGCTGCCCAAGGGAATTCATTCTCCATCCGTCTTTGATACCTTGTCTTCCCTACGTTCAGGCAGAACACGGCAGTATCTGAGCTCCGGGAGCGAAATAATAAATGGCTCCTGGGAGTCGACTTCTAGGGGAGGAAACGCAAATGACAGAACAGTTGGCATCATCCTATTCAAAGCTTTGGCCTATGGCTCACCCAGAAAGGTTGACACATCCCTCCAGTGAAGAACTGTTAACATCATCAGAGAAAGTCCCAGCAGTGGAGTCAGAACTGCAGCTCTTACACTGAGCAGCATTTCTGTAGCCACGTCTGGTTTGGGGCAAGAGCCACCACCATCTGACTTAGAGGACACAGTTGGCTCAGACACATTGTTCATCCTCATCCCTATGCTTAAGCACTCACTCTTTTTTCCGGCTCACATTGCCTGCAAGGTCCAGCTTATCTTCCCTCCTATATCTGAATCCAGCCACCAAGCACCACTTCCATCTACAGTGTCTCTCAGACTCCTCCCTGCTCCACGCAGAGCATGTTTTTGTTTCCAAAAACCCTGTCTGTCCCTCAGCTACGTGTTTAGCTGTGTCACCAGTTACCTTCATGGCAGTTCAAGGCTTCTCTCAGTGCTCTACAGGCAGCTCTCTTTGCTTCCAGGACACTTCCAGGCTGGCCTGGGCTGTAGATCGCTGTCTCCACAGGCAGTTGCAGGGCCCCATCCAGCACACACTGCATTCTCCTCATTGCTTTCACTGCCTGGTCCAGCTGCTCCTGGCGGTCTGGACGGATCATCACAAGCACCAGCACATCCGGCAGGCAAGGGAGGAGGTTCCTCACATCCCGGATGGCCTCATCCAAGTGATCCCACTGCATGAGCCTCTTCAACACACTGGCTTGCCACAGCATAAAGATCAGATGTGGCGGGATCACATCCTCCTCTTCCTTTCCCTCAGTCCCTGCCTGCTGTGGCTTATGTTTGATGTCACCTGTGCCACACAGGTCCCGGGTAAAGTCCACCAGCAATGAGGGGGCTCTTGATTCGGCATCGTCCACCTCCATCACTCCCACCCGTCCATTCCGCCTTCCCAGCATGTCCAGCAGGTTGAGGAGCTCCCAGGTGGTCCGGTCCACAAAGGAGGCAGGCTCCTTTGATGCCATAGCTTCCTTCCACACGTCAGTTTGCTGTGCTGCTGGGGAAAGGAGTGGAAGGGGGTTGCTGTAGCAAAGGCAGTTGCACAGCACAGTCCTCAAAACAGGCAGCACCTGCTGCTCTGAGCAGCAAACGCTCAGTTTGGTGGGACCAAATGAACATGAAAGGAAATAGCAGAGTTTTGACACAAAGATTCAAAAATTGCAGCCTTGTGCTGTTTGATGTTGGACCTCCCAGAAACAGGCTTTGTACCTCAGCAGTCTGGTACAGTAGAAAAAGATGACAGGAGAGAGAAAAGGGATCATTATGTATTTTTAGGCATCAAACTCAAGAGGACTTACTACCTTCTCCTCAGCAAAATCCAGCTACATGGTAGTGACCACAAGCCTACCAACCTGTTGTTACAGTCAAATTTGCTCACTATGTTTCCTCCTCCTTCTCCTCTCATGGCTAAATCTGAAAATTCCACCCATCTTTCTTTGAATCCTATGTGTAGAACCCACTGGTAGTTGTGGAAGGCCAAAGCCCTACTTGACTTGGCTCAACATCCCCTAAGCTGCAGTTTCCCCGTGTTAAAAAAATGCAGCTTTCCACAGCAATGGCCCTCCTGCTGCCAGGGACAGCACTGGCAGCAGGATTAGATCTTGAAGCAAGTCCAGCAAAATCACTTCTATACCACAGCTAAGCAGACAGGTCCAGTTTTCTAATTCCCATTCAAAAGAAAGTTTGATTTACCCAACAATGTACTCTGCACATACAACTACTCCAGTTCCTTCAGAACGAAGAGGATTAGCTGTGAAATACCAGCCCACTGCAGGAGACACACAAAGCCAACAGCTCAGAGGGCTCCCTGACACATAACTGGCAGCAGGGCCAGGCAGGGAGAAGGAAGCTCACATCCTCTGGGAAGGAGGGACTGCACTGGAACAGGCCCAGGGAGGGATGAGCCAAGGACTCACCTGCCTGCCTGACTAGGGATGCATTGAAAATGATGGATCTACACAGAATGTGTGGAATTGCCCACCCAGGGTATCCACAGGTCATTTTGGGACTATGACATCAGCAGCAACCATGACAACTGGCAGTTGTCTCATATCTCCCTTGTGTTTTGGGGGGATGTACTCAGATACTCTGAGCCTCACACTTCAAGACTTAAAACTCATTTTTCACCACCCTTCTTGTTCAACAAACCTTAGACAGCTGTGAAAGTGATGTGAAGATCCTCGCCTCACATGAGACAGTGGGATAAAGCCAGGAATCCAGCCAGTGTTAACACTCAGGCACTACAGAGCTGTGATGAAAACGGGTTTAAATAAATTCCCCAGAGCAGACACTACAGGCACGTGTGCTGCCCAGGTACACACGAACTCATTATTCAGGATTCTAGTGGAACTACTATCTTCAGATGTGAGAGAGAACTTGCACCTGCTAGGACTTAGTGTCCCACCACTGTGACATCCCACTCTTAAGGGCAGGATGTCACAATTACAGTTTTGTCCCACCAACAGTTCAGCACCATGTGCAGCAAGTTCCCCTCTACTATGTCAGCAAGGAAACACTTCTAGTGTTCTATACAACAGTTGTGTGCAGTTTGTGAGGTTGCAAACATTTACTGTTTAGCCCTGCAATGAGCTAAACATGTGTGATATTGATTCCATGACAGGAAGCACAGAAGTGGCAGTTATTTATCTTCAGAGTGCAGCCTGCTCTACAAACACCTCACCAGGAATGTATCCAATCCCTGTTCCACTGTGCAGCTTTGTGTCCCAACAGCATCTCTGTGCTGTCAACTCTGATACACTACTGAGAAAGAAGTCCCTCAAAATTGGTGGAGGGGATAAAAAACAGAAATGTACAAAAGTTAAACAGATTCTCCATTTTATTTTCAATAAAAATTCAGATCCTAGATGGATACAGCATCTGTAAAACACAAAACCAGATAGAATCATGTTAGATATCTTGTTTTTAAACACAAGTTTTGCAGTCACAATCTAGACCATCAATCTCTTCAACTGCTACAAAAGCAACCCCCCAGTTTACAGAGAAGAGGTGTGACAACGGAAAAGCCCAACAGGTGGTTCAGTGCCTTGTAGTAGCACTTTGCCAGCCCTCCTGCCAGTCCCATGGCTCTAGATTCAGGATTTAACTGTGCTGCTCCTACTGTGCTTTTTCTAAGGCACAGGAAAGAGGCAGAAAGGAAGGGCTGCACCCCTCTGATACTCCTTTTGACATCATCAGTATGAAAATACTGCATCACAACTCTGGGTGAGGGACCAAAAGGTACAGTCTCACTGAAGCCCTGTGCTCCACTGACTGTGGAGCAGGTAGCGGGGGACCCGTTAGGACACCATTCCCCTCAGTTACAACATTTGGGAGGTAGTAGAAAAATGAACAGGTAGAAACTGGAGTAGAAGGGTGCAAAAATACATGGAAAAGATCCAGAAAAAGAAATCAAGGTCGCTTTGGAAGGGACCTGAGTCCTGGAACTTGAAGAGCCTTTCCAGACAACCCAAGCAAGCACACAGGCCCCTGGCAATGACACAAATCCCCTGAGCCCAAGAAGCCAGGAATAAGCCTCTCCTGGCTCCAAAAGGAACACAATCACTAAGCCATGTTGAACACGACACCAACAGAACAAAACCACAGTTCAAGTGTTCCCTCCTCCTATGTGGAATAAAAATGCACCCTGAAAACTGCCAATAAATATCTTGTTGCCAAAATAAATCCACTTACCACCCGGATTCTGTGTCCAATGGCCTTGGCAGGAAGGTTGGAGCGGAACTTGGCACGGACCATGCCACTGTTGCCATGGGCCCGTGTCACCTTCCCCCAGATCACCCGTGTCCTGTTGGGCTTCCCCCCGGGAGTTACGGTGTTGCTGGGGAAGAGAGGAAAGGAACAGCTGAGCACAGCAGTCACAGCTCTGCTGTCACCATCAGCGACAGTGCGGCCTCTTCAAGGCACCTCAATAACTTTATTCCACAGCCTTCTTTAACCAGACCAACTTCCACTTTCATTTACTTGTGAAATTTGCCAGGCCTGGAATTTTCACTGTACCTCTCAAACAGGTAGATATTACAGCTTGTAATTTGCCAGAAGCTCCACTGGAGAACTCTTAACAAGTTACCAGGCTCAAAAATTTGGAAAACTCTGCTGCTAATGTGTTCATACCGAAAACTTTCAACTCCAAAGAAAATACAACACCTTATTTATAAGATTTCTCCACACACAACAAAGGCAAGGAAAGAATAAGCCACTAGAAAAGATGGCATAAAGTGCTTTAGATGAACAGCCATGTGCCATACGTTGGAAATTATGGTGGTCAAGTTAACAATCTAATCAATTTTATTCAAGGCAATTTTGAATACTAACAACTACACTCAACAAAATAAAAAACAAAAGAAGTGAAAGGTAATAAGTTGCTGTTCTCAAGGCATCTATCTTCCAATGGCAGCAGACCAGAAGTGACAGAGAGTGCTCTGACATGGCCACACAAAAGCCAGGATACAAATTCCTCCAGGCTTCACAAAATCTATTGTTTAAGTAACTCAAGAGCTCATAGTGCTCAACTCCACACAAATGCACCTCATCTCAATTTACTCTATCAACCCACCTTTAGTTTTCGCCACTCTCTGGCAAAACTTGCTTCTCATCCCATTTGCTCTCTTAACACACCATTTAAGAAGTGAATGATTATTTCACAGAATATAATTGTCTAAATTAAAACATATCATCCAACTAAAGCAAAAATAACCAAGAACTTTTAAAACAAAACTAAGCCAGGAAACTGGTCCACAAAGCACTCCACGGACACTCTATTCATAAATCCAGCACAATTAATTTTTGTTTTAACAACAGCTCTGTGAACAGCCTGCTCACATCCTGGCAAGTGCAAAAGCTGACACAAGAGTTGGCTAATTCAACATAAAAATAAAAAGTGACTTACTTTTTAGCTTTGTACACATAGGCACACCTCTTGCCCAGGTAGAAGTCTGTCTCCTGGCGAGCATAAACACCTTCAATCTTCAGAAGAGCCGTGTGCTCCCGCTGGTTTCGGAGGCCACGTTTGTAGCCAGCAAAAATGGCCTTGCACCACAGCCTGGAGACATGAAGAACGTTTGCAAGTTACAATTCACTCCAAGGTAACAAAAATAAAAATAAATCACGTGCTATTTCAGCAGAGGAAAAACCCCACCTTTACAAATCACTGCAAATCCTTACATTCAGTGAACAGAGGAAACCCAAGTACCCCGTCATGAAGTATTTATGAGAACTGTGCAGCTTTCTGACACCACACTACAGGCTTTACACTAAAGCTGAAGTGTTTCAGCATTAGCAGGTGATGTTTCCAACTGTCTCACAGGTGATTCCCTGAGCCAGCGGAGATCTCCACCCACTGATGTCGGAAAAGTGTCTCGATAAAGACATGTAGGGGACCCCTGGTGGCCTAGTGGTTAGCATGCGGGACTCTCACTGCTGCGACCCAGGTTCGAATCCCAGTCCCCCGGGCAGATGGAGCCCGTTAGGCCTGTGAGGCCATCCATCTATGAGAAGGTCACTCTAAACAAACCTACGTCCTGAGGACCTCACTGCCATTGTCCAAGCGCGCTTGGCCCCGGCAGATGAACCTTAGGATTAAAGGGTGGGCTCAGTTCAGCGCAGGCTGTGTCTCACCTAAAAAATCCATTGCGCAGGCTGGAAAGGTAAAAGACCTTTCCCAAAATCTTCGTTCGCGAAGACTGGCCATTATCTTCCAACTGTCTACTGATACTATGATGAATAAACACAGCTTCTTGTCTACACACCATGAAAACAGCCTCCTGTCTTGCAGTAACTCCTACAAAAAGTACAAACTGCTCCTAATTTGTAGCCTCAAAGGAATTAGTTGCAGCCTCTGGAGGCAGCCAGAGACACAACTCCACATCCACTGGACACAGACTCCACAGCAACTCTTAAGGACAAAGTCCTGTCTGCACTCCCCAGGTAAAGCCATTATAAGGCTGCTCCACGCACCGTGTACACAGCACATCTGTCCCAACTGCATCCACCACCTGTCCCGGGATACAGCAGGATCAAGCTGAGATATCCAGTTCTCCCTGCCACACATGTATAACAGGAGAGGAACTCCATAGATAAACGTCAAGACAAAGCTGTGATTCACAGAACCATCGAATGGTTTGGGTTGGAAGGGACATTAGAGACCACCTATTTCCAACCCCCTTGCCATGAGCCACCTTCCACTAGACCAGGTTGCTCAGAACCCCATCGAACCCGGCCTTGAACACTTCCAGGGAGGAGTCCACAACCCCTCTGGACAACAGAGTACTCAGTCAATCCCCCCCATTTACAAGCTCAATCCCTACATCAACAAAAAATCTCGATGGCACAATAGCTCCCTTACTCAAGAGAGCAAGATGTCCAAGCCTCTCCTGCACACTAGAGCTCCACAAACACTGTACTAACAAAACCACCATCGATATCCTGCATTTAGTGACAGGCCAAGGAAAGCGTGGCACACCCTTACAACAGCTGTAACAGCCCGTGACAGCAGCTTCGGAATAGGGACACATATCTGTGGGTCAAGCAGGACACTGGGCAGAGTAGTCATCCTGGAAAACTAGAGCAGCCACAGGAACACGGATCACTGCCCACTGTTTTAACACTCCCAGAAATGCCCAGGTGAGCAGCGAGCGGAGCCCCCCCGGACAGTCACTCACCTCCCGGTCATGGCGTCCTCCCGCAGACCCGGTCCCGGCAGGCCTGGAAACGACACACAGCGATGAGCGGTCACTCGGAGGCCACCCTGAGCCCCGTCACCCTCCGCTCCCCCACAGCGCGGCCGCCCCGGGCGCCTCCGGCCCAGGGCCCCGACCAGCGGCGGGCACCATCCGCCGCGCATCGGCGCCATCCCGCGCTCTCCCCGCCCCGCACCGCGCCATCTGGAGAGCCCCGGGAGCCCCGCGCCCGCCGCCGAGCCCCGCGGGGGGGCGGCCCCGCCCGGCCCCGCTGCCCGGCCCGAGCCCCGCCGGCCCCGCTCCGCCTCACCCCGAGCGCCCCAAGATGGCGGCCAGAAAGACCCGCCCCGCGCGGCCCGCCGGGAAGCCCGCCGCAAGGACCCGCCAAGGGCCGCTCGGACACCGCCTGAGCGGGCGGCACCGAGATGATGGTGGTGATGGTGGAGGGGGTACAACGGCCTCCGCGCCGCCCTTGCCGCGCCCCTCGCCCCATACTCGCGTCCTCCCGGGGGCGATCCTGGCCGGGAGATACCGGGAAGGGCGGCCCCAGACCCGCCGCGCAGGCGCCCGCCTGGGCAGCCCCGCGAGGCCCCTGAGCGTTGTGGTTGCCATGGAGACGGGCGTCGCGTCCCGGTGAGGAGGGGAGGGAGGAGCGGCACCGGGATCGGGGGTTGGGAGCAGGGAAAGGGGGAAATCCCAGTGGGAAGTTGAGGGGAGGCCCGGCTGGGCTGGGCAAAGCGAGCGAGAACCGGCCGTGGTGGTGGAACGAGTCGACGAGCCCGCGGAGGAGAAGGGCAGCGCTTGGTGTTCGCGGTGGGCTCCGGGCCCTGCCCGTCTTCCTCTCTTCTCACCTTGAATTAGTGAATCATCTCGTATTTATTTTACTTCCGATATCGCCTCAGTGACAGAAAACACGTTTCTACACTCAAATCCCTGTAATTAAGTCTTACATCCCAGTGTTTTCTAGATAAGAACAGCTGGCAGCACGTAGTCACCGTTTCCTCACATCAGGTCATTCACTGTCGATTCCTCTCACTTCCCTGTGTGACATTGCCACACATTCAGGTGCATTTTCAGACCGCTTTAGGTGATTTAGGAACTTCCTCCAATAGGTCAAGTGCCCTGGCTGGCCGGGCTTTCACTGTCACCTTGTTCCTGAGTGCTTTGGAATGTGTGCTTAGAGTGCTTTTATGAAAAAATGGATCTCGAGCAAAATCTACTGATGTCTTGTCACCAGCTGGGCTTGGAGACCTTGAACGTGAGGGATTAATGAACCTGAGGACTTGGAGTGAGGAATTAAATCCCCATCCAGGAGGAGAGTTAAATCTATCTGTACTTTGCTGGGCAAATGTAGAAGCTCTTGATGCCTCGTAAACATGTAGATGCAGAGTTTTTTTCTTAGAGAGATTAAACCGTTAGAAAGTAGGAGCAGAGAAGTGATGGAATATAATGAATTTTCCAAATTGTCTGTTGGCTTCTACTTTAAGGAAGAGGTAGAAAGCAAAGCAACACTCAGCCATCTACGCAGGTAACAGTATAAAATATGAGCATGGAGCCTCTACACAGAGAAAGGACACAGTCCCTGCTTTGAGGAGAACACAGTGTCTGTGAAAACACTCCATGCCAATCACTTGCCAAAGAGAGCAAAAGGAGATGTGACATCCTCAGCTATGCATTTTCTCACTGGAATTCACCAGAATCTCTTTAGCTGACTAAAAGGGATGCTGCACAAAATGCTGCCTTTGAAGCCATTTTCATGTATCGGGCAGCAGGGTGGGAGAAATGAACATCCAGGGCTCTCACACAGCAGAGGGAGTTGCAGTCCCCAAAGGAACAGGGGGCCAGGCCTTTTTATACAGTTGTTTTAAAAATTATTTCTTGATTTGTTTTCCTTTCCCTTTATATCAGCAGGGAAAGAATGTCAACCAAAACTCCTGGGGGAAGCTGAATCCTTCACATACTTTTTTTATTAATTATTATTAATAGAGTTTAATGAGGGAGTTCAGCAAACACAGTAATGAAGGGCAGTGCCAGTGGCTGCATTGGGAGTGTCTGTGGGCACTGCACTGACACTGAAATCCAGAGCAAGCAGCTCCTGTTTGTAGTGTTTCCTAATGCCCCAGACAGCGGTTTCCTTCTCACTTCCAAGTCAGCAAAAGCCCAGAGCCTACTGGCTTGGCACGTGGATCTCCTGAGTGAGGATAGGGATATAAGAGGAGATGTACAGGAGGAGCAAAGGCTTTAGAGAAACATTCCAGCAACACTGATATCCTGAGTTAATTCTCTCTTGGGCAGAAGCTGCTGATGAGAAAGAGGAAAAGCTGTTGCATCCTCCTTTGTTTCCAAATAAGTCACTTTTTCCTATGAGAGCTGCATTTTTTTTCTTTCAAAAATGCTGCCATAATCATCTGTCATGGCTATCTCCCAACACATCTTTTTTCATCATATTTTTAGCATTAGGACTGCACATGTAATAGATTATTCTCATGTTGTTTAGACTCAAAATATGGATCTTAGATTTCTGGAAAAGACAAAAATGAGTAAAACATTTAAAAATATTTTATTAGTGCCTGTGGACTGGAAAAAGACACTGTCTGACTTTCTTGATATAAAAATACTTAATTTCTGCATCTCCACTTCTATCATTGATTCCAAGGTTGAAAAGAAAGGAAAAGTGATTGGTTTAGTTTATTATACAGATTATTTGCTATTTATTTGTTAATGCTATTATCAGATTCCTATCTCAAGATGTTACTTTTCTTTATTTTAAATTAAGATAAAGGAGAGGAAAAAAATCTCAGAAGCAAAGGGACGAAATCAGTTCCATCTTTGTCATCAAAAGCCCTGCACAGTGGGATTAATTAGGTAAGTGGGTATAAATAATACAAGGAGGACAGTGAACACAATGTTCAGAATCACTGCTTGGCTGTTATCTTTTCCTGCCATGATTTAAGCAGCTTCTTGAAATAAATCAGGGTGCCCCTACCATTACCTTGTCTGAAAGGCTGTTCCATATCTTCATCCATCCAGAAGTTAGAAACCTTATCATAATTGCTTGGCTTAGGGGAAATTACACTCCTTTGACCCTGGGCCAGTATTATCCTTTAACTTAAATACCTCTGTCTCTCCCTGGTATCTACTCTTCCTATGTATTTACAGAGAGCAATCCCAGTCAGTGCCCCTGGCACACTTTCCAGCTGTAATCTTTTCCACAGGGAGAGTTGTGTCCTGTTACAAAGGACAGCACATTTCAACACATGTTGCATTAAACAACTTACTGCAACAGAGGGACACCAGGAAACAAATATGTAAAATCAAAGTTATTTTTGTTTCACCTATTCTATACTAACAGACATCAAATAAACCTGAACTGAGAAGTGGCCCTTTTTTCCTGAACACATGAAATTAACTTCGTGTTCCAACTGGAAATTAATATATTTTCTTCAACAAAAACAACAAAAAAGTATCAGGACAAATGATAATGGCTTCAGAGAGGTTATAGCAAGTATGCATTTTTTAAACATTTGCTTATGAAGTATCACTGACTTCCAGTGATCCAGAGCACAGCTGCATCCAAACCTCTTTAATTTTCATAGAATTGTGGCCATGTCTTATGCTAACAGGCACTGTCTGATGTATTTCCTTGGCACACTTACAGATTGGACTGTAATATTCTGCAGGCCTAGAATATGTTTATTCAAGGGTTTTACAGATGGCACAAACCCACTTGTAGGTACAGCAGCCAAATGAAGGTTTTGTTAGTGGATGTTGATGCTTCCAATTGCAATGCCACTCAGGATCTCAGCCATCACAAACTCCAGTTGTGCCACACGTTATACAATAAATATCTGATTTGTACGTGCAGGCTTTGGAGGTATTGTCCAATGGCTAAAACATTATAATTCTCAGATAATTTCTCCATTGTTGTGCATGTGTTTTCTTAGGTATTTTTTAATAGCAAATTTCCACCTTTCCCTCCATGTGCTTTCACAATATTCCATCTGTAAGCAAGGCAAAGGGGTGCTTAAGTGTATGTCAGAGTAGTTTCATGTTTGAAGAGCAATTTAAAGTGAAATAACACAGAATGTTAAAGATAGTTTATTTAGTTCAAGAACTGGTTCTTGTTTGACTTTCATCATCTTAAGGTGGTAACGCTTCCTGCTGAGGGGACTGGGATCATAGAATTGTGAAGGCTACACAGTAAATAACGAGGAATGATTAAGCCATGAAGGTTCACTGTCTGTGATTTTATAAGACGTCAATTAATTTTTTCCTTTCAAAAAAGGCACCTTCGTTCTGTTGTTTCCCAAAGTCCACTATGAAACACTGCTCCCTCTTGAAGTGAAGGATGAGGCACCCCACCCAGTTTGTGCCCCCCGTATCCATTCCCTCCCCAGCCTGTCCACCCAGATCTGCTGTAGGAGGGACCAGGACCTCTTTGTTTTGCGAAAGCTAAACATTCCCACTGTCCCTGAATGCAGCCATTAGCAGAGCAGGGCTCCTCTTATAAACAGTGTATGGAAGGCTATAAACAAAGCCAGGGAAGTATATGTAAGGCTGCAAATAAAGCTATTTCGGGTCTACCTTTAGTTTAAACTACTGTAACTAACATTACTAACACCACAGTGTTTTTCTGATTGGTATCTTTTATCTTTGTTCCTCCTAGCAAGGACACAGAGACTAAACAAATGGAAAAAGTCACTCAACTGGAAGCTCTGCTGTTTGCTGCTGTGCTGGAGAACTGTGTCGATCAGCTCGAAATTCTTGGATATATCATGCCAGTTTCAGATGAGGACAAGATAGACCTCAGCCATGTATGTGCCTATATCCACCCTGCTTAAAGAAATATATATCTTCTTTTTTTTTTTTCTTGTCTTTTACCAGCATTTTTAAAAAAGCAACTCAAATATTTTTTCTGTAAATGCTCCATGACCCCTGGGTGAAGAAACACAATAAAAGTGCACAGATGACCTATTTTAATGTTTATACTGCAGCATCACTGAGAAGCCTTTGTCAAGATTTTGCAGAGGACCCTACTGACCTGTAATGAATTTCCTGGGCTAATAATTTTAAAATCTTGGTGGTTAGATGACTAGCAAAGGATTAGGGAAAAGGAAGCAAAACATATGTAGGTTCTTATGGAGATGCACAGCTATTTTAAAAGTAGAAATGAATAGGAGGTTTGAAAGTATTCAAACCCAGGGTAATTCTGTTCCTCTCTAAGTCCATGATAAAGTTCCTTTTTTTCCCACAGACAGTGCATTAAGAAAGATGCACTTCAAAGTATATTAGTAACTACCCTTTCTCAGTGATCACTAATTATTAGTTGATTTCTAATAGGCATTGCAACTAAGAGAGTTAGGGCAGAGATATGAAGAGAGAAGGCCTAATGCTCAGGCAGAGGTTTGTTGCTGTGGGGGAAGGTGTTGTGATGTTTCTGGTGGCTGTTAGACATAGGAAACAGGATGGGACCATCCTGAGGGGTAACTGGTTCTAAGTTCTGTAGTCATATATTTTAAGTGACATAGCAGGCTGTTTCCAGTTTTAGCAGGTTTGAAACTTTAAGATGAACTCAAGAAAAAAGTGTGAGACTAGGATGGAAATAAAAACTGGGATCCGAGTTTTCACATCTAATGATGTTCACTCTGTCTAATGTACCACTTAAGAATGCCAGAGGAACGTAAATAAACATGTTTTTCACGTGTTCCCTTGCCATACTACCTTTTCAAAAAACCCATTGCAAAGTAGCAGCAGCTGGAGTTACAGGGAATTTCAGGGCGGGAACGATGCTCAGACTGTGCCATAGAGGGCACTCCTCCCCTTAAAGACTCCTATGAGCCGGCGTCAGAGAATGCTTCTCCCTCTCTGAGCTGGTGGGAAACCTCTTATGTGCCAGCAGCAAAACACAGAGAAAGAGCGTTTCTCTGGGACAGTAGGAGTTGTCCTTCTTGAGACACACAGATTTAGGCTGATAGACCTACTGAAGGTACATTTAAATAATAGAGAAAATACCTTCCCTTTTCAATCACAGATGCTCATTTTTACCAAGTCACTGCTTAGTACACAACTTTATCCCAGATAATAAGCCCTACTTCTGCTCTTAAAGATGCCAAAACAAATTGAGAAGGAAACAATTTAGAAACAAGAAAATGTCTTAGGGAAGCGACTTTCTGACTTTGGTGCTCTGTAATTTGTTATTCCTCCCTGTTTCTCAGTTTCCACTTGCCTGTTTTCATTGTATTTGTAGAAGACTTGTATTTCCAAAGCACCCTGGAGCTCTGTCAGTCAAACAAATCAATGGTATTTTTAAAGACTGACATCTAAATGTCAATTGATGACATTTCTGAGAGGATTAATCACAGTGTTGGCCAGCACCTCACTGATTTTACCAAATTAGATGCTCTTGTACACTGCTTCACACAGTGCATCCCCCAGAGGGAGGCAGCTTTTCTATTTGCTGAATGTTGGGCAACTGACAAAAATTCTGTTAGGAGGTGGTAACACATGCAGTTTACAAACTTCTTGCTCTTACATAGTTATTTGGTCATGTGTAAGTCCCTACTGTTTACAGACAATCCAGTTATTGCCTGTCTTGAATTTTCCCAGACATTAAAAAGCATCTGTCAGAATACTCATAAAATCTACATGATATTAAAGCAGTTTGTTTGCCAAAATTAGTTCTTTCTGAAGTACAGCCATTGCCAGCCAGCTATTTAACTTTTTTTTTTACTAATTAGCTATGTAATTTTCATTGGTCTGGGTATATTTTGCATGTGATTCATTTACTGTAAATTTAACTGTCCAAAAATTAAGCATGTAGTCACTTAGCCTCCTTCTGTAGTCAGTGAGGAGTCAGGCACTACCAGAGGCTGATCCCTCCCATCCAGAGTTGTCCAAGACACTCATAAGGAAGCAGCCCTTTGCAGTACCCTCACAGACCACTAAAGTAACTTTTTGGAAGTACTACTGGCATCCACAGCTGCTGCCCTGACCACTTGTTTTTACTCTGCCCTCTCTGCACTCTGTTGGCACAAATGTGTGTGTGTGTGGTTGTTGAAGAATCTGGACTGAGAACTGGTGCTGCCAAAAATAACCTTTTTTTTTTCCTCTTTTTTTGCTGGAAAATGTTTCATCACAGTGAGCTCTTTATCCACTTCCCCATGCATCCAGGGTGGGGAGCAGGCAGCTGTGGACTGGGATAGGGTTGGCAGTGACTGTGTTAGCTGGTGTCAGCACTGCTGCTAGGAAGTATTCAGCCACAGAGATGCCGGTAGGCAGGCAAGAAAAATTTCTCTTTTAGTGTCCCAGAGTACACGCCTGCATTCTCACCCATAGCACATAAAGCAGAGAAATTCCTAGAAGCAAGAGCTTAGCCGATTTTAGAATTTTTTTTTTGCTTTTTCTGGGCCTTTGCCTTTTATTAATAAAATTGTACACGTCCACAAGATAACTTTCCATGCAGAAAGAGCTGCCAATTTTTCAAATTTCATTTTTGAATTCATGCTACACTTCCTCTGCTGCCACTCTCTCAAAAAACCTGCTAAGCAGATAGCTGATGTCTGTCACTTTTATTTCCACATGGCTCTAGTTATAACACTAATACTGTAGGCAAAGGTCGTGGTGACAGGCAGTGGGAAATGTCTAAGATGGAGAGAAGGCAGAGGGGAAACAGGCTAACAGTCTTCCAGTGCATAAAAGCTGCTGCAAAAAAAGGAGGAGATTTGTTCTCTGTGCCTACAGAGACCAGGACAACAAGCCAGGGGCTCAACTGCTGCTGAGGAGAAAAAACTTTCTTACGGTAAAGATTGTTGAGAGGTGCTGGCACTGGCAGGAGGGTGTGTAGTCTCCATTGCTGGAGGCCATTAAGGACTATGTCAGGAATGACAATAGTCTGAACCAGCATCTCTTGGAGCGGATGAATTCACCTTTTGAGGCTTCTTCTAGTCCTGTTATTTTAGGGCTTTTGAGCCCATAAACATCAATAAGCTACACTCTGTGCTCAAAGCTAAGCAACATAAATGTTTCTGCTCTTCCACTCTTTGCAGACTGTAACAGGCACTATCAACTGCTCTTAGTAGAGCTTTATTCTAGTTTATTATTAATCTTTCTTCTTCTCACATAATGTTGAAGAGGAATTATTTCTACTGCTCAGTGTGCAAGCAGATCTCTTCTTCCCTTTTAGACTGGCATCCAGGAAATGAAAGAAATTATAGAGACCCAGAAGGAGCCGGACATTAATGACCCAGAGCTTATGTCAGCAAGGCAAGAGAGTGAGGAAACAGTTACCTCCATGGCCCTGAAAAACACTGAACCCGAGCAGCAGACGGGGAAAACTGATGATGGGAAAAGCACCCATCAGCCTTCCAAAATGGGCAGGAAACAGAGCGCTCTGACTGTAGAGAAGCTCAGAAAAATTGAGGCTGACAGGTGAGTGAAGCACCTGTGGAGGATGCTCAGGTGTAAAGTTCTCAGTCTATCTCTTGAAAGCAAAAATACAAGCTCCCCACTCTTCCACCGTCAGAGTGCTTCAGTCTTGGTCCTCTAAGGAAGTTCCTCTAAGGATACTAGTGGGATCTAGGTTCATAGGCCATTTGGTTCTGGCCATTGCTTGTCTCTGGATGCCCCATAATGACCAGCAGTTTATTTTGAATGGAGCTGCAAAACATTACCCAGTTGATAATGGTTGCTTGGGTGGAATTCATGCCAGACACTAGTCAGTGCTGATATTCTGGTACCTGGAGTCAGATTCCCTTAGAAGATCCCACAGGCAAAGTCGGATCTGAGCTTTCTCCTGAACTCATTCTGCAGGGCATACAGAGTTTCTGTGGCAGTTAGAGACATTCTCCTTTATAGAACAGATAAGACTAAATATTTTCTTTCTTTTTTAAAACAAACTTTATTCCTGCCCCTAATCCAGTGTCTTGACTTACAGAAATACCAGCAGCCTTTGGTTTAAAAGACAGACGGGGGAGCTGCCAAAATATAAATGCCATATGCACCATAACATGCACCATAATAAACTGGACAAGCCCATGTTATTTGTTAAGATCAATTTAGGGCTGTACTGGGATATTTTGGCATCCAGATATCTCCCCACAGACACAGTTACTTGCATCCCCAGGTCTCATTTTCCAGGACCCACCTATCTGTCACCACAACTGCAGGCCAGCAGCCTCCTTCCTTAGGGCAGCACAGCTAGCATTTTTAAATGATAAACTTCAACCAACTCCTAATACAGAGTTTTTCAGATGTACAAGAAGCAGATACCATGGGAAAGCACTCCTAGGTTTGGTAGGACGTAAGAACAGAAAAGGGATTCTTTTTATTCCTTAACTTTATCTATAAACAGTAATGGATAAAGGTGCCAGACACTGTAGTACCAACACCTGTAAAGTACTGTTGTGTTCCTTTTGTTCCTGACAGGCAGTATACAAGTGATGTAATTACTGTCACCATGAAAAAGATGCAGGAATCAGGAATATTTGATAGCCTAACAGAAGCTAATGAGAGAGAGAAGGAAAAAAAGAGCAAGTTTTATGACGTCCTCATCAGGTCAGTGTTGTGTTCAGTTCTTCTCTGCTTAACTGCTGAAAGCCAAACCCATTCCCACTCGGTACATGCTGAAAAGGAAGACTCAATGAAACCAAAATACAGAAGAGATTCTACTTTTTCAACTTGAATTGTTCTGCTTGCTTTACAGTCTGCAATTCTTTTCCCTTCAGAAACAATTAGTGAATGGTTCTGATACTGATCTGAGCTAGGAATTGCCTGAGCTTTAACCACAGTGGACACATCAGTGTCTGCATTAATGCAAATGCTGTCTCATTTCAATTAAAACATAATGTGATGTAGGAGCTCCCTGATCTTTGACTCCTGTCCCCAGTGAAAGCCAGAGCAGCAGAGAATCTGCTCAAAACAGGGCCAGCAACATATGGCCTTTAGGTTATCTGATGCCCAGGAGAATCTGCTCTAACCCATATGCTAATATGCTCCCCTTTCCCAGCAGAAGTGAGGGTTCAGCACAGATGGTGACAGAGGAATTGTCTTATTTAAGGCTAATCCACCAGCCACTGCACTGTAGATCCTCTTCTGCCCCAAATCTTTCAGGGTACAGGTTTGTTATCATCCTAGCACTGGTGGTTCCTTACCTCAAATTTCTGAGCACTAGAGGCTTGGAGTTTTTTTAGCATGCAAAACTCTGGTTCAACCCCAAGACTGTCAGAGAGAATCACAGTCATCAGACAAGCATTTGACCACTTTAAAGCTACTTTGCTCTGTGTAGCAGCTCAGGCCCATCATTTAGGGTGCACAGCAAAGCTGCTCTAAGTCATGATTTGTCATGAGTCCAACCTACTGGAACAGCTCCTGTGATGGCTCAGGGGTCGCCTCCAGGGCAAATCCCCAGCTTCCAGTGGAATGTGTGATTTCAAGCATGAAACCCAACTCTTCCACTGTCTAAAACCAAGGGATTTATTGTTTATCCGTGAAAGGGACAAAAAGCAAAAATGAGAGTAGCAATTGGTTGTGGAATAACTATCCAGTATTGGAGGGCAGAAAGAGCAGACAAATTATAATGAGAAAGTACATAATGCTTTTTATTCCATTCTGTCAATCCTGTCTAGCCACTCTGTTCTTCTATACATTCTTTTCATGGAATGAACTTGATCTGTCTTTCAAGATAATAAATACTTGCCTGGTTTTGTGTGAATACACTATGAAAGGCGTCTTCAGTGACACTGGGACTCCTTATCTGGAGCTTTTGTTCATCACAGTCAAACTAGCTAAGGACTCTGAAAATTAAATGCATGTGTGAATGTAAGGTTGGGATAGGATACAAAGTCTCAGGTGCCAACTGTAGTATTTACTGGTTTTAAATCAAATCCTGAGCATAAAAGCTTAGATAAGTGCTCTGACTGAAATAAGATAATACCACCTAAAACATTACTGCATCTGCTTTGTTTTAGACAGATGGACCTCTCTAACTTTTGGCCTTCACTTAGATCCATCCCTTCATGGACCTCAGAACCTAAGACAGTGTTTTTTGGAAGATTTTAAGTCTAATATGAAAAAAACATTCTCCATACATATAATGACACACAAACTGGCACTCTGCTGCTCAGACACGCTTCTGCACAGAATCAGGGACGTTTCTGCTGAAATGTAGAAACTGTGACTCAGTGACAGGCATCTTCCCTTTCTGCTATAGGAATTGCATCATCCTTAAATCCACTCCAGGCTTATAACAAGAGCATCCCCTGTTTTTTGGCTCATTCTCCCTTTCATCCCCATCCGCCTTGCTCAGTTTGTGCACCTCTTCTTTCAGGATTTACTGAACAAGTCAGTAGTTTTGGTGAGAAGTTTCTGTTTATCATTCCACAATGTATCAGGAGACAGGAAGTTCCCTTTCTAGGTAAACAGCTCTTGTCTTTTTTGATACATTGAAGTGATTGTATTTTCCCACTTTTCTTCAGGGAGGAAGAAGGAAAGAAGGAGATAAAGTCACTCCAGAAACAGCTGCAAGATGTCAAGAGACAAACTGCAAAAGACCTTCAGGTGAGAGCACTTAGCACTGGGCATTGTGCCAGGGGGGAAGCCTGTTAGCAAGCTCGACTCTACTGCCCAGGATCTCAGGGAGGACCTGTGGCATCCAGAATGATCCATCATTTAGGAATGTAGAAGTAGAATAACTGCAATAAAGATTTGTATTTGGAATTAGCTCACTAATGACCTTGAGAGCAGTGTCCAGAGGTTTTCAAATGGGAGCTCAAAATGCTCATAATCATCATGATCAAATTGGAATACCCTAAGAACAGCTGGGAGTGGCAAAGCACAGATATCTGCAATCAGTGAGAGAAAGGTTATCGGCAGATAGCAGTATCTAAGGTTCTCTCATGCTCATGCAGATCATCTGGCACAGAAGAAAATGTGACAAAGAAGGAATGAGAAAGACAGACACCTTGTATAGGGGCAGGTCATTTTTCTACCTACATTTTTGTCTGGGAAAAATGCCATTATAGTATTTTTCTAGGCTTCCAGACATTAGAAAATCCCAAACATGCCTACACAAGGGCAGATCAATGTTATTGCACATATGCTGTCAACTTGATCTTTCTGGAAAGCTTCAGCCCTTCTGTCTGCATCACGCAAATAGTGTGTACAGGAGCAGTAAATCTGGGGCATTCTGGAAATGTCACACTTGCTACACAAGTGCAGATCAATTCAGTGGCTTATCACTGGTCACTGTGATGCTCACCAGACAGCTCAGACTTGATGCTCACGCAACACGGCCCTGCTAGGGCAGGAGACAGTGTGTGATAGCAAACGAGCAAAAGGCAGGCTGGGTCAGGGCTGTACAGGGGCTGGAGGAAGGAACAAGAATCTGACACTTTGTTCAGTAGTGAGCAAGAGGACAGCAAGGGCATCTGAGGAAAGAATTGGTATCACTGAATTTTGTCTTTGGACAAAAGTGTACCCAGTAATCAAGCCAGGATATAGTTGACCACACAGAGAAATTTTAAGCCACTGACATGCTGGTGAAGTTTGGTTTGTAGAACGTGAAGGTTTTGTGTTGGCAGCCTGGATGCATGTGCAGTGGAAAGTTTAACTGTAAATACAAGATGGTTGTAAAAATATGAAGGATCTTTTTGCTTCTGCACATTGTCCCTTCTTAGTCAAGCTCTGATGACTCCTGAGAAGTTTCTGTTCTCCCACTCCCCAAGCTAGTGAATGTGATGAGGGAGTTCTCCTTCTGTGCAGTGCTCCTCAAACCTCACCACGTCTGTGCACACAATATATATACCCAGTTCTGGTTTAATGCCTTCCCAAGGTCTGGTATATGGGGGGCTGTAACCATCCCACCTTGCACCAGCAGCAATGTCCTGGCACTGTGCAGACAAGGGGGACTTCTCTGTGTCCTGACCTGCACCTCTCTTACCTCTTGCAGTCATAAGAACGTGCATAGCTCCCGTGCCGAGAGGAGGCTCTTCTCCTTGTTCTTTCAGTGCTAATCAGTTCTTGGGTTTTGCCTCATCAAGTGGGATCTGCACTCATCTGGTATTTAATATTTTAATCTTAGAAGTCCTTTTCTGGGCTTCCTTATAGTTTCGGCTTTGATAACAAATCAAAGACAAGACTGCTTTCAAGTACTGCTTGCCTCCCGTGCCAAAAATAATGGTGTCTCACTGCATCTCCCAAGGGAGAGTAATTTCTATTTGCTTCATATGGGATTTTCCCCTAGGCAGTTTTACAGACACTTGCATGATTTGTCACCTTGCCAACAAATTAAAAACAAAAATACAGCTTGCTGATTTTGGAGTACTTTGAACAACAATAATAATGCACAGACCTGTAGACAAAAGCCTACATGATTGTCTCCAGCCTAGTGGATGAGAAAACAAAAGCAAGCAAATCTAATCTTGGAACCAGAAAAACACGGCCTTTGCTTCACTCATGTTTCCTGTGTATATATATTTTCATTCTTGCTACCTCTTAATGAGATGCTAATTAATACTTTATTAGCCTGCTCAGCTCATTTTTCTTTCTAATGGAACACAAATCAAATGCTAAATGTTCTTGTTTTGTTTTCTTTCCTCTTGGAAAGCACTGACGTCTGTAAAGGAGCTGAAATGATCTGTCTGGTTTTGCTCTTACCCCTCCATGCAAGGAGCAGCACCGGTAGCTCAGGTTTGGCTGCAGGGCTCTGTTTGCTGTTGCAGTGTTCATTTTATAGTTTGTATAAAAATACTCACTTTCTTGGGTTTCCTGGACAAGTGATGGCAGTCTGTACAGGTTTTGAAACAAATTAATACATAGAATTATACACCTTAACATAAAAATTTAGGAATGTAAACTTTAGCATTCCTGCACTGCTCTTCGCCCAAGGACTTTTTATGTCCTGCAGTTTTTGTGTACACTCGTGCCATACACGTGTGCAAGCAGTGGTGTAACAGGCAGAAATATTGCAGCTACCAACCAGACAGGAATCCAAGCCATTGCACCACGGTACCAGTGAAAACAGATCCATAACTTCAATTCCGTGTGGGCTGTCATAACACATCCAGCTCCACTGTATCAGTGCCCCACCTGGTCGTGCTTTTAGTAGTATGACTAAAATCCATCATGTTCCTTCCCTTTTCCTCTCCCAGGAAATGCATCAATGGAGTGTTCTAGGGAATGTATTTAACATATATACACAACCACTGGTGCGTGATTCTACTGGAGAAATGCACCAGGTGATTACAATAGAAGGCACAAGGTTTGTGATGGTCCTGAGCTTCTGCATGACTTCATTCCACTGCTGGCAGAGCCCCAGGGAGTGCAGCAGGGCCCAGAGCTGGTGCACCAGATCCAAACCTGGCTCCAGAGGGGCACGACTTTCCACAGGAGTGCTGCTGCCAAGAGGTCCTGCTCCCTCTGTAGCTGCCTCTCACCAGCTCTCTCCTACAGTTGCTGGGATCGAACGTGAGCTGGCAGAGGGCTGCAGAAGCTGTTCTGTTGAAGCTGGGTGACCTGCCAGCCCCTCTGTCCTTTGGGCCCTGACATTCCTTGGAAGTGTGCAGCATGGGAATGTTCTGGAGCTGGGACAGAGATGCAGGCTGTGGCCTCATTGAAGTGTCTGTAGGGCCACACGTTGTGGTTTCAGGGGGAGCGGGTCCAGGCTGCAGCAGGTGTGCAGATCTAAGCATATCTCCAGGCTCTGCAAGCTGAGATGCTGCAGCTGCCAGTGAGAGGCTTGAGCTCCGAGGCACTGGGTGTGGGAGCAAGGCAGAGGCAGCAGGGCTCCCCACAGGGGCTGAAGGCACGGAGCACAGCACCCCTTCCCCTGCCAAATGGCAGCAAGGGGAGTGCTGCTGGCGGCAGGAGGTTCATCTGACTGCTGGGGAATTCCTCAGACTGTTTACTCCTGTTGGCTACTTTTGTAACCAGATGTTTTTCAAATGACTGTAAACACTAATTGCTGTGGAAGAGCTGGGAGATCTTAGTGGCACTTACAAGAGAGATAAATCAAAGTAAATGAAAACACAGGAGTGCAGATAATGTCTCCAGCTAAGTGCAGTTGTTTTTGCAGCCAAACAGCATCTGTGGGGCAGACTCCTGTGGCACCGGGTGACAGCAGACAGGCCTCTGAGCTGATGTCTGTGAGCTGAGAGATCAGAGAAAATCAGCTTGTTTACCTGCTTGTGAAGCAGACTGGCTCCTGACAACTATTTCCTGGGTTTTGATCTTGGTCACTGACAGTTTTCTGATAGTTTTGGACACGAGGAATGATTTTGCATCTTTGGTTTGGCAGATTCAACACTGAAGTCATCCCAAATAGGGGACCCCTGGTGGTCTAGTGGTTAGGATGCAGCGCTCTCACCACCACGGCCCGGGTTCGATTCCCGGTCAGGGCTAGTCCCCCGGGCAGATGGAGCTCGTCAGCCCTGTGAGGCCATCCATCTATGAGAAGGTCACTCTAAACAAACCTACGTCCTGAGGACCTCACTGCCATTGTCCAAAGCTCGCTTGGCCCCGGCAGATGAACCTTAGGATTAAAGGGTGGGCTCAGTTCAGCGCATGCTGTGTCTCACCTAAAAAATCCATTGCGCAGGCTTGAAAGGTAAAAGACCTTTCTTAAAATCTTCGTTCGCGAAGACTGGCCATACACATCCCAAATAAGCAGCCCAGAGATTTACTGCATCAGCTATGAAAGCGTTCTGTGTCCTGGCGGGGACCTTTGCTATGATAAACCAGAACAAATAAATATTAACTCATTTTCCCAGTGCCTGTCCCTGAAGTTCAGGGAACAGCACACTCGGCAGATGGTGCCCACAGCTTGTGGGCATTTACTGCAGCATTTACTCCCTGCAGCTGAACACTGAATGTGCCCAGATCTGCAGTGCCAGGTCCAGCAGCAGGAGCTGCCCTCATCCCTGCAGACGACTTTCCCTCTCCAGGCAGACGCTGCTGTAAACCACCAGAGGGGTTTTGCATTTCACTTCCAGAGGGGTTTTGCATTTCACTTCCCATCTGCTTTGGGTTGTGTAACCAAGCCCCCAGACTCCCCACCTCTAACCAGGATGTTTTACAACACCACAGACCAAATCCAAACCACAAACATGCCATACAACAGGGAAAGCAAACAGAGCAGATGGGCCCCCATCCCGGCTGAGGCCTGGGGTGCTGGAATCAAAAGCACTTTTTGCTTTACTCAAATATGAAACGAAAAAGAAAATAACCTGGTGAAATGTTCATGCTTTTCTCATATCTCCGAGTGCTTTGTAACCTAGGCTGAACCCTTCTTTTCTGGCCTGTTTGCAGATCTTTGGCAGATAGGATTACACACTGACATCAGCAGCACTTGACTTCCCAGAGGCTCAGCACCACAAAACATTGGGTTTTTTCCATTAGCATCTCCCCATTCTCTCTGCCAGCCCCTCAGTTTAGACACGATTACACCATGACCCAGGAAGACAATCTCAAAATAGAGTGTTACACTCACCTCCCATGTCTACAGACTGGGAACACAACCCCTCCCAATAGCCACCAAAATTCCATGCCAGGGAAAATAAAGGCCATTACCAGAAGCCTTAATAGGGCACAAACAGCTCATGTCTGTAGCTGTCTGCAGTCATATGATGATATGTCTGTAAAATAGTATCTGATGTTGGAAACCTTCAAAAGCATGAGAACGCCTGACCTTTGAACCCCCAAAACACTATCAGCCAAGGGCCCCAGTTGTCCTGAGCCTCATAAATGTACTTTACTCTTCCTAACTGTGTCAGACAAGGAGTGCAGAAGTAAGGACTTTCCTTTTAGCTGCTCCAAACTCTTCTTATAAGGAAACCTTTTCCAAATGAGTCATGCTGCAGAGGCTTTCAAACCAAGCACTGTTGAGCTGGCTTCTTCCTGTGGCATTTTTCCATGTTTACACAGCTAAGGAATGCGAGGTACTTCAGAGACAAGATATGTGGGCTTCAAAAGGTTTAAATGCCAGTACTTTGGCATTTCATCTTTATCTTCAGCTGTGAGGTTTGGCTGATGAATATCAAACCCATCACAGCATGGCAGGAAAGGCTGTGACAGAGCAATTGGGTGCCAAAGCAGAGGTGTTCACGTTGATCCTGCATAATTGCACAGGAGGCTTTGATGACCTTCTTAACTCTTGATACAAAGTCCAGAGTTTTTCATTTTACAGGTGGTTCTTCCAAGTTCCAGCCCTGAAATGATGAACTTTTATCTGTTACTGAAAGAAATTAAATCAAAAGGAGTAAACAAAACAGCAATCCCAAATCAAGCAAATGTGCTTTTGCTTCCTGAGCATGCTCCAAAAGCTGGACAAACCACTCAGGATTCTTGCCTGTGGGGGAGCTCTGGAGAGCAGAAATAGAAAGGGAAAGCTCAGCTCCATCACAAAGCAAGACCTGGGGAGAGGCTGGGAGCTCATAGTCAGCTTTTCCTTGACACTTCTTCCTCACCCTGGGTGTATGTTTTTATAACAAAGTGGGCACCATCTACCTGGTAAGATTTCAAGAAATAACTGTTTAAACATAAGCAAGATAGGATTAGATTTGCACCTGTTCCTAAGTTTGAGTTTATACAGTTGCTGCACAACTAGAAAAAAATGAATACAAGGAATAAAGTTTACTTCAGGATAACAGACTTTGGCTTATGTGGGGCTGAGCCATTATCTTCCTCCTACAGATGTTCACTCACTGATATGGTCTAATCCAAGAAGTTAGTAAAAGTAAAGCCTAGCTTTAAGTGGTTAAAATTATTTGGCTTCTTTCATGTTTATACTAAACATGTCTGAATCCATATCTGCACCAGGGACCAGAAGGCCTGGCTTCTTGTCTCACTCTGTTCATCACTCCACCGTATCCGTATCCAGAGGTAATCACTCCTTGCTGATGGGTTTATTGCCATCTATATGAGTTACAAATCAAACTAACCTTTGAAGCAGAGGTTGAAATGGAGCAACATTCAGGGAAAGTGTGAAGCCTACAGCCTTGTCTCTTCTGAGTTTATCATTCTGACCTCAGTCTCCAGGCTTGCTTTTGTGCTGCTTTTGTCTCCACCAGAACCGAGATAAGATAATTGATCGCCTCAAAGACAAACTCCAAGAGAAGACAGCCAAACTGGACACAGAAGGCTCCTACATGAAGAAAGACACAGACCTCCAGATCCACCAAACCCAGAAGAAATGCAGCAAGGAAGAGAATGCCCTGAACAACGAAATCCAGGTAAGCCCTTCCCCATGGCCCATACTGGAAGGCATCTCCAGTCAGTAAAGGGCAGAGCCCCCTCTTGCTCCCCAGATGCCCTTCCTGTTCTTCATTATAGTCACCAGCACAGCTGTTCGAACTGGATCTGGAAACTCATCGGGGTTAGAAACCTTTATATTTTCCATTGCTTCTCTGTATGGTCCTGCAAACAGCAACACCACAGAATGCGTGGCTGAGGAGACAGTGAATGCTTAAAGTAATGCCACTGTCAGAAAATCAGACCCATAAGTATGTCCAAAGGGGTAGTTACAAGGGTATTTAGCACACAGGCAGCCTGAGCTCCCAGCATTGCCCCCATCAGACTGTGCTGATAGAGCTGCTCCTGTGAACTGGACTAGAAAACTGTTTTGGTTTTGCAAGCATCTTTTTTTGACTGATCAAGGTCTGATCTAATTGTCCCTATTTCATGGATGGCCCAGGGGCAAGGACTGCCTCAGTTAATTTTGTCACTGGAAAAAATGTCTGTGGACTACACAGAGCTCCAGCACTGTAACTTGGCCTTCAGCAGCAGTGTGTTACACACTAACATTGACTCTCACATTTTCTGTCTTCACTGATCACAGAACTTGAAGAACAAAACTGATGAGGAGATTCAGCTCCACACGGAGACAGAAAATTTCCTCAGGCAAGAGTATCAGGTATGTGTGACTGTCAGCTAATGCTTAAAATAGCAACCTATAAACATTGTATCACCAATTAATACCTAAAGAAAAGCAGTTAATGCTCCACAAATGTACCAGGTTCATGGCTGCTGCAGTTCGAATGATTACTTATCCTCATGTCTTAATTAATCCAGCTCTCCCAGAAGTGAGATTTGCTACATATAGGTACATTTTCTTAAAATTAGTGTTTATGTAATAATTGGCATTGTTTATTCAGGTGTCACAGATTTTTCCTCCCTCAGGTAGTTATATTTGGCTAATTGGAATGTTATTTAGACCTTCCTTGGCAGTATCTGGGGCTCCCAGCACCTCGGGGAAGAGCACCTACTGCCCAAGGGCTGCACAGAGGGGACACTGAGGAGGGAACCGCATAAAGTGCCAGACCAGTTTTGCCTTATCTTTATCTGAGGAAGAATCAGGGTTGGAGAGTTGCTAACCCACAGCTATTGTGCACATTCTCAGCAGTAACCAAGCATGAATGTCCCTGTGGTGTTAACATTGCAAAGCCTCTCATAAATGATATAACTGGAAGAAAACCTGTACTACTGCTGGGTACCTGACGTCACTGCCAGTACAAAATTTAATAGGAGATAATACATTTTTAAAAATGTAATTTGAGTGCAAACCAGTGCTGTATCTTGTGAGCAATTAAACACTGCTCTGTACCCCAGAGCCTTGCTCTGATCAACGCTCACAGCAAGGGGACTGTCCAAGCCCACGCTGCAGCCTGTCTGACCTCCAGCACACAGCCAGGCACAGCCCCTCAGTGCTCACACAGCAGCTGGTGGCTTTGCAGGGGCCCGCAGAGAGGAGGATGACTGTGCCCTCCATCTCCCTTGTGTGTCCAGCTGTGATGCTGTAATAAGATTGATGCTTTTCCTCAGATTATTTTTCCATGGAAGCAATCACGGTTGTTGCTATGGAGAAGTCATTGGTGAATGGCAGGAAGTCATCTGTGTGACTGTTTCAGAAACACCTGCCCTATTCACGAGTGAGACAAAGCCAAGTTCACAACCTGAAACAGTGTGAAGTGCTGTCCCCTGGGACCTTATTCCTGGTGCTTAATCCAGAAAGCAGATAGGGAGTCAGGCAGTTTTTTGCCCCCCCCATATACACACAAAGAATGGCTTCTGCTTGTCTCTTGCTTCACCAGGACTGACTGTGCACAAAACTAACCCCCAGTGCTTCTCCATCCCTCATGCACCCCTGAAAGCCTGACCCAGTCTCCTCATTCCTGGTCCAGTGCCATGGCTGCTGTGGTGAACTCCAGTGAGGGGCCTGCAGGCCACCAGCAATTTATCCTGTATCCAGTAATTTTGTCCCAGGGGCTTGATCCTTCCAAGATGAGACAGAAACAGTGACCGTGCACCATTTACAGGACTCTCACCACTCTCCTGAGAGCAGGCCATGTAATAGTAGCAAACCTCTCACCTGTGCACTCTTTGTACCATGCTGAGCACCACTTCCTCCCCATGCAGAAGGTGGAAGAGAAGCTGGAATACTGGATGCAGAAGTATGAAAATGACACTGATGCGAAAGAAGTAGAACTGGATGACCTAAGAGCATTGAAGGCAGAGAACTTGGAAACAATGCAGAAATTTGCCAAGGAGGTAAGACATCAGCAGCATCTCAGTGCTCAGCCACGCAAAACTGCACTGGGCTTTTTCCTACCCTCATTCAGATAAGGAACCAGGACCATGGGAAAAAAAAATAAATCAGTAACTTTGGGGCACAGGGCACAATTATAAACATTGGTCCTGGGAAGGCAGCGACCGAAATGTCATCTTCCATTTGCCACCTGTGACATCAAGGAGGATGATGATATTTCCCCTACAGCTATTTTCAAATACCAGCAAGTACTGAGAGAGCTACTGACAGCATTTGTGAGGGGCAAAGACACTGTCCCATCCCATCAGTACACCTCACCTTAGTTTGCTGCCTTAGTCTGAACAAATCTGCTTCTTCCAGCTCCTTCTAGCAACATCAGGGTAACACAGGCTGGAACTGGAAAAGGCAGCTCATCCCTTCCTGCAGACACACACATTCCCAGCTGCACAATGCTGTTATCAGGGAGCTGATTCCAGTTAGAACCATTCCTGCCCCACACTGGGTTCTTGGTTAACTACTGGGCTCTGATCACAGTGGAACAGCAGCACAGGGCAGAGAGAAGTGTCTAGAAAAACGTGTGTTTTAAAGGCAGAAGGAATTAGCTTGTAATCATTCCTTACCGTCAGTGGGTCTGAGATGATGGGACTGGGTTTGATGTTTTCCTGCTTGTGGGCTCATTTTTCACTCTGTGCACTGTCATCTCAGAGTCCCAAGTGCATTTGTACATCCTCTGCTGCTTAGCCTGAGGGACCACACGTCCTCCCCACCACCAGCTGTTGCCTGGGACGCCATCAGACAGCCATTTTACAGCACGGGATCAGGGGGTTAATTACACCCAGGCCTCGAGAGGTTCCACTTTGGCAGCAGCTCGAAGTGCCTGAGGACTGACAGTGGTAATGAGCAACATTTGCCATCTGGATTCAGGAAAGATCAAACAAAGGAGGTGGGGGAGGAAGGTCCACAGTCACACATTACCCCTGCGCTGCCCTGGAGCTCCCTGGTGCACAGGGTGGGGACCCACCCCATGACCCACAGGCCCCAGCAGTTCTGGCAGGGTTGTGGGAAGTGAGTAGCAAGGATGAGAAACGTAGGCAGCCAGAGGAGAAGAATCCTTGCACCAGGATCCAGGTGAGCCCTGCCCTGCCCTGCCCTGGCAAGTGGCTGGGCACAGTGAGCCTCAAAGGCTGGCCCTGCAGTTTAGGGGATGTGTTTGTCATGTGGCTTTTGCCACCCCTGTGCTCTCTTGCAGTGCCTGATGTTCGAGGAAAACATCATCATTGACCGGACAGAAAAGAAGAATAGAAAAAAACAACGAGAGCAGGATGCCCTGGAACTGAAGAGCGCCCTGAAGGTAAAGGGGAGCAAAGCTGAGGTGATGCTGCTCCATCAGCAGCTGGGAGTTAATAATCTGTGCCACAGGCTTTGTCCAGGTAGAAAACGGCCCCATAAAGTTGGCTGGTGTGGGGTGGCACAAGCAAAGGGCAAAGCCTGTCCCTTTCTGACTCAGAGCCAGCAGTTGGCTCCAGGTTTGAGATGGGAGCCAAAGGGGAGAAGCCAGTCTCCTGGAATGATCTGGGGCTGTGCCCATTGCATCAGCCCCACTGCATGGGTGACACAGGGAGGGCCATGGGGCAGTGCCTCTGCTTGTCCCTTGCCACCAGCCACAGATACCCTGCCCCAGCTGTGGGTGCTTCCAGTGCAACCAGGAAGGTCTGACGGCTGCTGTGTGGGCTGGAGGTTCCCTCCTGTGTCTGGGGAGCACAGGAAAGACTCTCTGGCATTGAGCTGTACCAGGTACCCCAGCAAGAAATTTCCCCTGAGGCCTCTCTTTCTCACTTCCAGGTGCAGGCCTGGTGGAGAGGCACGATGGTCCGCAGATTCCTTGGCCCTTACCAGGAACTCGAGAAGCTTCTGAAGGAACAGCCAGCAGTGCAGACAGAAACAGGGAAGGAAAAATCTGGAGGAAAGAAAAAGTAAAGAAAGTGAAGAAAGTGCCCACAGATGTGCTCCAGGTCTGTTGCTGGGCAGAGCACTGCAGTCTGTGTATCTGACAGGACAAAATAAACCAGGTAACAGAGCTTGGGCAATTCTGGAGAACACAGTTTGTGACAGACACAGTTAAGGTGCAGCTGCAGTCAAGATCTTGAAGCTGCCCCTGTACAGCCTTTGTACAGCAGAAAGACAGTTTCTCCAGCACAAAGGGGATTTGTATCAAAGCAGTGAGAAACACAATATCCCCCCAAAGTGCTTGATGGGAACAAGACAGATAGTGGGAAGTAATCCTGTTACCAGCCCAGTAGCTTGCTGGCATGGGATGCTCTGCACCTGAAACCTCCTCTGCAGCCCTCAAGCACTGGCCATGGCTGGAGTGCTGGTGTTTGCTGTGGGTCAGGCAGGGAGGTCGACACACCCACGTCTGGGCTTCAGCTGTGCTCTCCCTGCTGCCAGCGCCCGTGTCAGGTCAGCAGGGGAGAACGTGGGCAGTTTGCAGTGCAAACACAAGTGCAGTCAGAGCACACAGGTTTCCATTCCCACAGCCCTGCACAATGTCAGCACACAGACAGAGCAGCTCCTTCTGACTGAGGGGAGGAACAATGGGAAAAGACAGCCGGATGTGTTGCCTACAGGAGCTGGTCTGTCACACCGTCCCCACCGCCCCAACCACCGTCCCTGCTCAGCAAGATGGGGCTGTAGGCAGAGAGTGGATCTGCTGGGGAGCAGAACTGCTTTTTAACTAAGAGGGCAAGAGGGGAACCCCTTCTCCTGACACCACTGTCAGTAAATCATGTGCAGGTCTGAGCAAAAAGCCCTGCAGCTGAACTGGCTCGTTTCTGACTCTCCCAAGGCAGGAGATAAGCTCAAACCATACAGTTTGCTCTGCCCTTTGGGTCCGTGCTGGCCCCATCCAAACATCCTCATGTCCAAGCTGAACTGGGAGTGAAATAAACCATGAGCACAGAGCCTCTGGCTCAGAACTCTGAACAGGGAAAGGGGCTGGTGCCCAACTGTCAGCCAGAGTCGACTGTCCAGGAGTGCTGCAGTTTCAGACGCTCCAGATAAACCTGTGTTAGAAGTACTGGTGTTCCCGCTGGAGCACGGCCGCTTGCTTGACACCTGAACACGTTCCCATTCCAGCACTGGTACCAAAGCTGTGAACAAATGCACTTGCTTCCCACGGTCCCCACACAGTGCTAAGAACAAGGGTAATTCCAGTGCAGTGTCAAGCCAGGACTGTGCTTACACCCTCCTGCAGGAGGCACCTCAGTGCACCCCTGGGAGTTATGTTCCTAATTTTAACTCTTTATGCATTGCTGACTCAGTACATTTCACCACGGACTAGTGTTTTCCATATGTGGTGGGTGTTAACAGGTGACCTTCTTGGGTGGAAGGAATGAAGTTGATCACAAACTCTCCAGAGGGTTTGAGCTAAGGAAAAAGCAGGATGGGGGGGGAGGCAGCAGATCTTTGCTGTTTATATCAAACTCCAGGCACACTTAAGTAATGCAGCCAAATACCTGAAACCTGATGCGTGGCCTCGGCTGGGCTGCGCTCACTTCTCAGCAGAAAATGAAACAAAACTCTGGAAACAAAAACAAAAAGGCAACAGAGGAACAGGGTTTGCTACTCCCATAAAGTGGGGTGTGCTGAACCTCAGGTCCCAACACGATTGTCCTGGTCACTGTGGGGTCACAACAGGGGCACAGGTGTGTGACCTGACTGAACCCCGTGAGCTCACACCTCCTGGGGAGCTGCCAGAGACTCTTGCCAGGGGACTGTGGCCACACTGCCACCCCTCCAGTTCCTCCTGGCCTCCTCTGCTGCACCAGCCCATCCCAAGGGTGCTGCTCTCCGAACCAGCCTCACCTCGATCCGCAGAAACCACAGGAGACTTGTGTTTCTTGGCTGTACAGCTGCCAAGCAACTGGGCACATCCAGTGACAGGAGCAGTGTCCCAAACCCGGCAGTTCTGAGGAACTGCTCCATTTTCCCAGCTATGGAGAGATGGGATCAAAGTGCACCTCCACGGAATTTTCTGCAGGGAAATTGTGAGCCCTTTGGAGAAAGAGTTTTCCTGGGAATTAAATGGATAAGAAAGGCTGGAGATTGGGAAGCTGGTTAGGAGGAGGCTTTAGACTGAGGGGCAGAAATAAACATCTGGAGAGAGCTGGGCAGCCCTGACAGAGGCAGGAATGGAGTTCTCCCAAGCGACTGATGGAATCACCAGGTCAGACAAGGATGCTGAAGCAGCTTGGTGAGCAGGGAAGAGCAGCATAGGATAACACAGCCGGTACAGGCAGGGAGGGTCTGTGGATCTCTGGCAATTTATAGGCCTTGCGTCCTACTTTTTGTTTAAATAATACAAACTAGTGGTGAGGAGGGACAAAAAGAGAAATAAACATTCTGGCTAAGAACAAACTCAGAATAGTCTCAGTTGGAAGGGACTCACAAGGATCTACGAAAAGTAGAGAACCAAAGCAGGTCCATCAAATGACAACTGTAATGAAGGGGAATAAACACCCGACAGAGAGGATGTGACATTCATTGATTCAACGGAAAAACATCAGGAAGAAATACTGTAATTCATGTGAGTTTTAAAACTTTATTTCAAATATCCATGTTTTCCTTTTATATTATCAATGTGCTAGACGTTCACACTACTGGCAGAATACAGGCAATTTAAAATATACAATATTCAGACACATTTATATGTAACAGAAATTATGGAATGTATTTACAGACATACAGCACAGGATGAAGCTTTAAAATCCTTTACTCTATTAATTACACGTTTACACTGTTTTCAGAAATAACAAAATTAGATCACTTTGTAAAACATCACAGTATCTATACAAAAGCATTTTTTAGATGTCCAAATTCACCTTTCAAGTCCTCTGTTTCTGAAACAGTTTTTCAAAGAACCATTTATAGTCACAAAAGGGTAAAAATACCGTTTGCCATCCTGCTGCTACCAGAGGTGCTACAACAGAGGTGCTCTGGTGCTGTAAAGAGTTGTCTGTGATGGATTTTAAGCGGGACACCGGCGGTGGGGCCTCTCAAAAGCCTCCCCTTCAAAGGGGGAAGACCCAAACTCTGTCCTGCCCCGAGCCCCAGTGGCCGGGATGTTCCATCTGGAGTGAGTAACCTCCTGAGCTTCAGATGCTGCCCAGGGCTCCCCAGGTTTGAGGATGGATGGTGACACCACACAGTCAGTGCAGGAACACGGAACACACATCCTCCAACACAAAAGCCCCAGAGAGGAAAGACAATCACCTCTTTGCTTTAACAAAGAACTTTATACATGTTTTCTTTCAAATATTCTTTTCATGGGATACAACAAAAATTGCACATAAATACATTGGAAAATCCCAACCCATTTTGCAAGAGAGAACTGAAGTCAGTTTGGTGTAACACATTAAATAAACCGTATGATGAAACTTCAGGTTTGGATTTTTGTCCTAAACATCTGGACCAGATTTAGTGCTTGCCAGCATGAAAACACAGGATTACAAACATCAAACTAACACGATCCCCTACACTGAAACTGCCAGAGTGAACATTGCTTAGAACCAAGTACCCAGTGCTGGGGACCCCCCACCTGCCCAGACACAGCCCTTCCTCGGGCTCACACAGAGCCACGGCTGAGAGCCACAGGCAAGGCAAACAGCCCTTTCTTGCTGGCCAGACTCGAGCCCCCATCACATTAATTACTAAAAACTAGTATTAATGAAATGTCAAACTTCCACCAATCTGAATAGTATTAAGTTTCATTCTTTTAAGTGCTGGAAGCTGGACTGAAGCAATCACCACACCCTTGCAATTCCATGAAGGGACTGGTTTTCTTCAAACAGGGATATTTAAATAGCCCACGAGGGGTGTGCTGCTAAATGCAACATGTCCCTGTAACAATACAGGTGACCTAATGTTGGAAACCAAGATGAAGTCAGTGCCCCCCTCTCTCAAATGATGTGCAGAGACAAACACACCAGGAACACCTGTGTCTGTGCCTGTGCTGTTGCCAGCAAGTGGCAGAACCTTCCCCTCAGCAAACTGCAGCAGAGCCTTCAGACACCTCTATGTAACCCTTTGAGAATGAGAACGCTCCTCACAAACAAAATTAAGTGAAACACACGAGCTACTTCAGGGGGAAAGAATGCCTGTCTGGAGCTGCTCTTCCTGTGCATACTGTGAGTTACTGGCACTTTCATTCCTTGCAGGGCTCAGGAAGAGCATGAGGAGGTTTCTCTTTGCAGCCGGGCAGTTTTAAACACCCTCCAGGTGTTTTCTCCACTTGCAACATGATAAATCAATGCCAATAAGAAGCAACCAAAATAATGATGTGAAATAAGGGATTCAACAGTCACCACAATGGACCTTGAAAGAAATACATGGAGCAAAACAAAGTGGACACAAAACTGCAAATCAAAAGGGAAAAAACGCAGCTAAGACGAGTCCTTGGCAGCTCCCACCACAGGTTTACTCCTGCAAAAATGACTTTTAGCTAACCTGTTCCCATTTCTTCTTTCTTTATCTGCATAAAATCCTCTTGGTGTATTCTGCTTCAAATGCATCCCCAAATGGAATACCACTGATGCCTGCAGTTGCTTTCAGACTCCAAGCACCACGTATTAGTAGCATAACATTCTGGGATGCCTGAAATTGGGCAAAACCTGACAGAGGAACTGCATGGGTGGAGAGCTGGATTTTGTGAGGTCTTTTTTTAGGGAAAAAAAAATTACTGTAATTGATCTGATAGTGAGTTTGGCCTTGTCACTAGGACCAGAGCACACAGAGCTGTCCTTGTTTTGCACATCAGTTTTCCAAGAAAATGCAAAACTTGTCGGCTGCCTCTCTCCTTCCTGTACACTGAATTTCCATTTTTATGTTAAGGAAAGAGGAAGTAAAACCACCACATCTCTCTACATAAACTCCAGTGATAAAGGGCTTTATTGAAAGCCTTGTCAAACCCCCAAAGAGAAGCTGTGTTTGCACAGGCCCTGCTCTGACAACATGCAGCCCACCTCGGGATCTCTTACCCTAATACATTCTGTGCCTGCAGGGGATGCTTCAGCCCCTCATGAGTTGGTTGATAAAGGGCTCCTAAAGATCAGCAAGGCAGGCTGGGATTGTTCACACTGCAGAGAAATACACAGGTGATTCCCTGAGCCAGCGGAGATCTCCACCCACTGATGTCGGAAAAGTGTCCCGATAAAGACATGTTAAATCCCCAACAGAAAGTGAACCCAGCGAGAATTCTGATGGGATTAAACACTGTTTGAACAGATCTGATTTAGTATCTTTTACTAATGTGTTTTTGGTGGAGAAAATAGGCAGTAATTTTTCCCTTGGGAAAAAACTTATTTTCTTTTTCTTCAACTTTTAGTAATGAGGACATGCCAACATGAGTTACAGCTCTGTGAGGTTTGACCCTGTTACCCAACACTGCAGGTTAAGATTGTGTGATGCAATTTTTTAAATATTATAATAGAAATAGCGGTTGTTCCTTGGAGGCAAAGAAACTCCATTTCTTTGCACTCTGTGGGTAAGGAAAGAAATTTAATTCCCCATATGCCCACTGCAGCAACATCCTTTTTTTTACAAACTCCCCTAGGAACTGCTTTCCTAACTCTACATCCATATCTTCCACCTGCAAGGTCAGTTTCTACAGCTGGCTCCAACAGCCAGGCACTGGAATTCCTTGCCCTCCTCCCAACCCTCATTTTTTAAAAATAAGGGGCAAAAAAATTGGTAGTAAAAAATGTTACTGGAAACTGTTGTGATCTCCAAAAAAAATGGAGAAATGAAGTAAAACATTCCTGTCAGGAATCACGGAAACTCATTTCCTTAGAACAGAGCTCTGTGTGTTTGGATGCACTGCATGGGCAGTAAAGTCTTCAGGTCCTTCTGCTTAGCCAAGGTAACCCAAAAGGTCCCGGAGGTCTTTACACAGCAGACAAGTGGTGAAGTGGCTGCTGCTTTGGGGGTGCCAGCTCCAGGAGCGCCTGGACAGTCACAGCTACCTGTGTCAAACCCTTCTCTTCTAAAATATGCAGAGGCAAACATAATTGCTCCTGAATGGGGAACAAAACAAAGACAAAAACAAAATGGATGAAAACCACTCAACTGAAAAGAAAAAAAAATTAAGCAAAAGGTGACTGAAATATGAAACGTTATGGACAGGCAGCACACACACACAGGGGTAGGACATGAAATTTCTGCTTGTGACTAAAGAACCATGACCTTGACTACTCAGAGAAGGTGGCCTTCAGCTAATCCCTGTGTTCATTTATTAAAAAACTCTACAAATAAGAATTTGAAAAGGGATTGTGGGAGAAGAGGGAAATAACAAATTGTCCTCCATCTCTGCCCACACTGACATGGCAGTGGTTTATGAAACCAAAAGCAGATGAACTTGAGGAGGCGGAAGCTTTGCTTCAACACGATGAACCTGCTGCAACACAGAACAGGAGAGGAACCACAGCAGCACAGCTTCCTTTCCAAATCACACCTCTTTTTGAGGGAGTCCTCACGGGACAAGCCTTGTCAGCTACAGCCTGAGGGGAGCCCTGCTGTGAGCAGGGAATGAGTCACCACCACTCACTCATGTCCCAGAAGTGCCCCCGGCTTAGCGGGCGACCCCCAAAATCCTTCTGAGAAATAACAGGAATACGCAAAATGCAAAAAGAGGTTTCAAAGTGTTTATTAACAGTTCTGCTATTCTCAGTCTAAGATGTACTTAAAGCCTCATCCTACAGAAGTCCTTGGCACTCCTGGCCATCCTCACTCCACAACAGTCAGAATACATGTCCAACAGTTCTCTGTATCTGTAGAAAACAACCCAAGTGTGTCCTTCCTATAGAGCTACAGAGACTATTTTTCATGTGTTATTTTCGCACCAACTGGCATTTCTCCACTCCTTGAGTCTTTACTGATTTCTGATGTTAAAGAAATCCTTCAGCACAAACAGTGGCAGCCAACACTCCTCCCGCAAAGCTCCGAGTGGAGAGAAAACAAGTGAACCCAGACTGAAATTCTCACAGGAAGCCACATATGATCAGGCTAAAATACATTTTTCTTCCAGCAAAATTATGTTACTTTGAAAAAAGTGTGCTTTTTAAGAAAATACTTGTAAACTTGAGGAAATATGCCTTATCTTTTTTCCTTATGTATGCAAACAGATAAGGGAAAAAGCTTTGGAATGACTCCATACCACAGACAGTAATGACAAACAAAATTTAAAAACTGGAAGGCACTGTTAGTGTAAAACCCCTTGCAGCTTTTATCACAGTGTTCACTAGAAGTTAAGAAACATAGGAACCGAGTTCATTCTAGTTCATACCAGTAAGCAGTGCAAAAATAGCTTACTCAAAAATAAAACAATCTCCCCCTGTCAAAGTTCCCCTCTTTCCTCAGCGATGTTTGGCTTGGACAGAACACTTTGTGTGGCTTGGACAGAGAGCAGCAGCTTTTTGACTTGCTCCTTTGTTAAATACTAACTTTGTGGTACAAGAGCTTGTGAGATCCACGTACACATAACACATTTTACTGGTAGTGAACACATTTGCAACTGAACTCTCGTGTATCTTAAACTGTGCTTCAGAGTTGTTCCAGGTTATCGCTGGAAGGCCAACACCACTTGCATTGGGCTTACAAGCCATTTACTGCACTTGCAGATATAACAGAAATTTATTGAAGACATATTTGGAACAGCCATTTACTGAACACTTACCTGACACTGGTCTCTGAGCAGAGCTCCCTGAATCAATCTACACTCTGAGGAGACACGGTCTGTTACACACACACCGGGAGTGCCCTGAAGCTCTGAGGTGTCCCTGAGACATTAAAGCATTAAAGCACCAGGATGCTTTCCCTGGGGAGGGAAAAGCTGTGAAGCTCTATGGAAGACTTCCTGAGTTTTGTAAAACAGTGAAGAGTGCTTGTGCAGCCGGGGCTTATATTTCTGCAATTGCATGATATAAAGGTTTCTGAAAATGACAGGGTAAGAGGAAGAAGGGAATAAGCATGGAACAAGCTTATGTTGGGGCGCCCACGATCCAGCAGCAACTCAACAAGTTTTTGGTGAGTTTTATCCAGAGCACAGTAAATTGCTATGACATTCTGTAGCATCTGATAGAATCTTTAAAGACTTCTTTCTGTGCCAGAAAACTTAAAGCTGTTGAAGGGCTTAATTTCTCTGAAAATTTCCTGCTTGAACTGTTGTGAAGTTCAAGCAGCTCAGGATTCACTGACAGTTATTTTAAAAATCCTGAGTCAAAGCAATAAAACAGAGTCTATAAATTTGAGACATCAAATGCTCTCAGAAGCAGGATAAGGGACTGGGGTTAAGAAAAAAATAAAGCTACAAAGATCTGTGGACAAAACTTACCAGACCGTGTCTCCTAAGACTGTGAGATCTCATCAAGAACACTGACACTGAAAAAAATACTTCACATTGTTTAACATTTTTCATCAGAAAATCCTTGGGAAATTTACCAGAGTGGGTGCAATTCCCATTATACAGATGGGGAAACAGAGGCACAACCTGACAATGCAGTTTCCTAATATGCACCATGGGTCAGCAGACTACAAAATGCAGCCACATGTCCTCAGCTCAGTCTCAGGTCTACCCCAGGGACTGCACCTCCTCCCTTGTAAAGCACTTTTTCTGCTCAATGTGACACAGCAAATACAAATGTGAATGAGGTCACAGATGGTTGTGTGGGTGCACCAATGTGTTTACACACTGTACTTGTCACCTCTGTCCCATCCGTGGGAAACAAAGCACTTCATACACACAGTCTTGACAAAACCCAAAATCTGTTCCCAAGCACCGGAGTGATGGAGGGAGGAAGCAGCACCACTATCCCTCAGCTAGAGAAAACAGACCCAGCGATAGAACATACAGAGCGTTAGCATTAGAGTACAGTAAAACACCACAAAGCCCCAGAGCTGAACGGAAAGGGAGACAAGACTGGATTCTTCTGAATCTGTCCCCAGGGAAAGAAGAGTCTCAACTGTTCTTTTAACGCTGAGGTTTAGCTGAAGAATGTCAGAAGGGGAACAAAGATTGTCCTGTCCAGAGTGTGTGAGCAGGAAGGGAAAACAGACAGAAAAAAAAGGTCAGTCAGTGAGCCATAGCAACATCCACGAAGCAGTCAGTTATCAGACATCTCAGATACAACCTACATGTTTGAGAAGCACATCACAGCTGGTTAATTCTCACACACAAATCTGCAAGACTCCCATTGCAAAGAACTCCATGTCAGTGAGGTGCCTGTCACTTGCACAGCTCAAACTATTCCTCGTTGTTAAAAACAGCAGTTTACACACGCTTTAGTGAAAATCATTTTTCTCCAGAAATGAAGAGGTTACAGGTTTCTGAGATGCTGCTGGCACTGAGTACTCACCAAAGCTCAGCCTCCACATGTAACTTAGTTAATGAAAACGGCAGGACAAGGAATTATTTATGTGTAATTGATGCCTGAATGCAGCATCCTGCAGAAATATCTATTACTAATTAGAGTTTAAGAGTTCTGTAACTATTCCCACTGTGTGTTTTTCCCCTCCCTTTCCCACAGTAGCTGCTGTAATCAGTGAAATCTAGATGCATGTATCAATCTGTTCAGCTGCCAATTTCCTTTGATCCAAGGGCTTTAACCACAAAAGGTCCTACAGAAATGGCTGCTCCACTGTAGTGCCTGTAATCAGCCTTTTCTAAAAGTAGCCTTCCCCTTAGAAGGTAAGTATTCCTACATAGATCCATGCTTTCAGAAAGCCTTTTATTTTTGTAATTAGTATTAAAATGAAAGGAAATATCTGCAGGCATCTTTTGAAGAAAAGCACACTAGGCTGCCACACCACTCTCACGTACAGGTATCTTACATTCACATCTCAGTGGATATGTAATGCAGAAGTGAGAGCAACTTTAGAGCTCAGGTGAGGGTGTTCCAGGAAGTTTTCCCAGAGAGACTCTCCTCAAACTCTTTCACATTAAAACAAGATATATGAGAAAAACAGGAGAGTCCCAGACAGTAGATGTAGCAGCTAGAGCAGCCTGGGATTACAAGGGACTTTTTCTTGATTGGTTTTTGTTTGTTTAATTGTGGGTCATTCCAGGGATCTGCTCTGTACTGCAATCCCATAAAAATTACATCTTCATACTTGAGGGAGCTATAAATAGGGAAGCTGGGATGGAATTGCACAATTTTGCCCCAGATGAATTTATATTGTGCAGCTCTGCTGGGATCAAAAGTCCAAAGTTTCTTAGGGGACCAAAATAGTGCAGGATCTCAAAGTAATAACAATCACTTAGAACTCCCTACCACATTCCAAGACAATTCACCACTGAGCCACGTGAAATTGCCACACAGCTCAATAAACATGGCATCCTAAAATGCCAGTGGCTCAAATGCCTGCAAATGAAACTACCTGAAAGCACCAGAAAACCCTGCATGACTGACTGAAGAGCTGCCTTTAGATGTATCTGGCACATGAGCCACTTTTCCCTTTAAGAATACTAAAGAAAGAAACCACCACCTACAACAGAAACAACCCAAAATCAATTAGTGCACTTAAAGAAAAATTCAGAAAGACATGATGTATTAAAACTATTTCTACTGAGACAGCTGCTATGTAAGACAAAGTGCAAAGCATAGGACAGCATAAAACAGCATAACTGGACTAACAGGGTAAGATGGACTATTTTATAGTTCCCACCTCCTAGATCTTCCAAGTTTCAAAAGAGGACAAGGAATAGCAAAGACAGACTTGTACCACTGGTACATAAGAAAAGAATTAGGATCTATGCAAAGACAGCTACCAACCATCAGAGAAAGGCCCATAAAACTGCAAATGTTGGTAAGACAGGAGAGACACTCATGTAAAAGAATTATTGTGAAAGAATATGAAAAGCTTTGGAATATAAACAACACATGCAAAACGTTATCCAAATTTTATCCCACTTTTAAGCTGTCACATATCTAATCTTAAGAAACTGGTTTTTGAGAAAAACTTTCCAGTTCTAAAAGCAGAATTGACCTGCATCAGCTATTATGAATTTGAGGCACAACAGTGACTCAGACCTCTGATAAACTCTATCTGACTTCATTTTGCTCTGGAAGACCCTGCAAGATCAGTCTGATCACATTGCAGGACAGCTTAGACTTGAACCCTCTCAACTTTTGATCATTTTGTTTTAATCCAAACTTTCAAAGAAGGTTCTATTTTCTGAAGCCCATACAAAACTGCATCTGCAACATTATATCAGGATAGCAGAAATACGTACCTGAGGCACTCCAATCCTTCTGCAAGCTTCCAAGAAATTCTCCACGTTTCGTCTGCATTTTGCCATTGTAAGTTTAGGCTGCAAAAAAGCAAAGGCATACAGTGTTCTTAACTGGCAAGATTTTAAAAGATTTTTATTTTTAATTTAAATAAAACTCTTAATAAATCTCTCCGCCAAAAACATACTGCACTGACATAAGCTTGTCTAACTCAAAGCAGGCTCTGCTGAAGTTTGCTTTACTTAGAAAACCAAGCCCAATTTTCAAAGCTGTTTTATAAAAAGCAAAGTTATGAAAGTTGAATGTTTTTTAAAAAAGAACAATACTAAGCTCTGCAATATTTATATACACAATGTTATATAAAACTGGCTAACACTTTTACATGATTATTGCAAAAAATGGTTTAACTCTACTCCAGCCAAAACCAGCACACTGGCTTTCATGCTGTGATTCCAGAGCAATTTCATTATATGAAGCAATTTAGAGTCTATAGAGGATTACTATAATGCAAAAATATATAAATATCAAACCCTATTTCAATTAACAAAGAGTTAAAAAAAAAAAGGTTAGATGAAACCAAAAAATAATTGAAGCTTGCTGCTTGTCAGCCTCTTGTAGATGTGTTTGATGTAGCTGTTTGAATTGCACTCACTGGCATTTTTTCAAGTGAGGGTTTTTCTGCAGTCAGCTTTCACACCTCTCCAGACATACCACAGCACAGGCTCTGTCTTGTTTCTGTTCTCGAAGCTTATTCCTTTCTGGTTCAAGAGACATAAGCTCCCTGCTCCCCTGGACAAGCTACTCAGTCTGTGTAGCAGCAGCCAGTGGCCTCTGTGAGTTCAACACTTCCATAAGTGTTGGGGCTTCTTCTCTCCCCTCCATATGCTGCATTTCCCCACCAAGGAAGCAGGTTAAAGGCCAGCACTGACTTCTTTCTCCCAAAGGATGAAGGGAATACAAAGATCACATTGTGCCTGGGGAATGACACTGTGTCTCTTCTGCTCCTGGAGCCACGCAACTAAAGGCTGCCTCTTCCTTGGGATTCATATGACAAAGCCATGATTTAATTCCTCACATAGAATATTCAGGAGCTCACAAAACCAGGCCATTGAAAAGATCTTCTCAGTGATGCAAGTCTTCTGAGCAGTTGCTACATGCCTTTGCTGTGAAGGATTCCACAATCTGCCTAAAATGTTGCCGTGTCCAGTTCAATCCTTCTCAAAATAACGAGGGCATCTGCCTGCTCCCATCGAGTCCCAGGGAGAGGAACCACAATGATACCGTCGGCAGCCCTGTAAGTGCCAGTTCAAATTCCAACCAACACAAAGAATGACTCCAAAAGAAGGATAAGTGAACACTACATGCATATTTCAACTTCTTCCCCCAGTCTTCAGTTTTTTCCTTTATTCATACAATTTAAAGGTGCATAACAAGCAATTTGTCTGTTCATACTACTTTTAAGTAGCTGATCCTAAAGATTTTCACTGAACTTTGAATTCTTCAAACACAGATTAGGTAAATAATCTGCTGTTATCTCGCAGTTTTTGACCTTTCCCCAATTCTGTGCTTTCCCTAAATGATACACAGTAATGTGGCCAGAAACAGATCACCCTCAGTGCTTTCCAGAAACACTGAGCCAGGCAGGGTAAGAGAAACAACTTCAGAAATTTTCAAACTTCTCTGTGTGCTTCCCTCCTTGCTCACAACAGTCCCCGGACACAACCACCTTTTTTTCCTGTTATCACAGAGGTATGACTGGATTTGTTTAGTTCCAGGAGATGCTGTTCTCCAAGTAGTTTGAGTGTGCTCTACTAAAATTCCTAAGCAGAGGAATTTCTAGTTGCTGTGAAGTGGACACAGGAATCAACTTAGTCCTCTGTCTGTTTTCACTGTCTTGTGTAATGGGATCCTACTTGCTGTAGAGAATGCTGTAATTCCCCACTATCTGTTTTCCTGAACTTCTCAGATGTTTTGACCTTTTGAAATATCCTATTTCAGTTTCCATGATGATCTCTTACTTCGCTAGTCTTCAAGTTAACATGTTTAGGGAGGACTTGAAAATGTTAATGTTTGCTTACAATCTGTGTCAGAAGTAACTTCATTTAAATGAAACAAACCCAAACAGAATTTCTTTTAATGACACTACAGACCTTTTTCAAACAGGACAGATGGTTATTTTTTTGTCATGTAAGTTCACAGAGAACACTCGGTTTAGCATTTTTGTCTGGATCACAGGACTTTGTTGGATGTTATTCTGGACAGCTATAAAATACTGTCATTATTACCCACTTACCACAGCAGGGGAGGGGACGTGAATGCTGGGGACAGAGCGGGGCCGCACGTGGTTGGCCAGATGGCACAGGACAACACCGTCGGTGAGAGCGGCCCCGAGATCGCTGGGCAACGACACCTTCAGCCGTGACTCGATGTTCTGCAGAGAAACGGACACGAACACACACAGGGACTGAGGGCCGGGTTCCTCCAACCCATCCATTCTGCACAAGTTTGTACAAGGCAGAGCTCCTGCATTCCAGCTCTGTCCATCCTCATGGCATTTCCAACCAGCCTTCTGAATAACCTCAAGGGAAGCTCTGTGCACTGCTGAGGCCCAGAGCTGGCCGCAGTCTGGGAGCAGCTGAGTTCAATGAAGAACAGTTTCATTGTACAGCACAGTGGACTAATACAACCATTATTCAAAAATAATGGAAATCAGGATCTAGGAACAGTATTCCTAACCCTACACATTCTCAGAGAATAGTTATGCCAAGGGAAGTGAAAATAATTGTCTTCGTGGCTTGGAGGACAACACAGTCAACAAAAGTCAAGACAACATTTTTGCCTTTAAATAAAAATCTGAACTACTCAGCATAAACAGTCCTTTAAGAAGGAGGTAGTTATAGCATTTGTGTAAGAGAATGAATAAAAATTCAATTCAGGCTTTCAAATGATTTAAAACAATGCTGTGTGAATTTCACTTTTAATACTATATCTAAATTTTTAAGTATTAAAAAAAGATTTAAGCTTACCTGGGAAGTAGAACAAGAGACAGACTACATACTGAACATTCTGGGATAAAAGAAGAGAGGGTGTGCAGACAGCACCAAGTTTTGTTTTACTTAAGGTAACTTTCTCCTTTTAGACAAAGATTGTCCTTACTTTAACAAAGAGAAGAAATTCTCTTTGTCCATCTGGGATGCTTATGGCTTTTAAGGTTAGCTTCAACAAGTAAATTCTTATTTATTGGGAAAATTCCAACATTTAATGAGAGCACTTCAAGGAATCCCTTTATGTTCTCCAGAAACAAGTCTGCGGCAAAGCAGGGCAGTACCTTAATGCCATGTGGCATTTTCAATATTCACATTTATTGTCATTGTATCTGGACACAAAATAGGAGCGTGGTGGCCCTGGACGGACAAAAAGCACAAATACAAGAAACATTTGTGCCTCAAATGTTCTGCACTTAACTAAGGATAAGGCAAGAATCAATAGACAGATCCAGAACACACAAGGAAACCATGCTGTCAGCATGAATGGCAGCAGTCTCTGCACTCCATCTGCTTTTCTGTGGGCTTTACAGCAAAGAGGAGTTTTAAAAAACGGATTAAAAGGGGACAGTGAGGCAATTTTCCAGGGAGTTTCTTACAAGTGTAAAAGCTGATGAGGAAGAAAGGAAGCACAAATTCATGTTAAAAGCAGAGTTCACTGGACACTCAGAAGCAGGAGTCAGCATACTTTATCTTAGAGAATTTGAAGATGACTTTATCTACCACAAACAACCAAGTGAACACCACTGCACCCATCTGAAGGAACCACACAGACTGTACCATGCCACTTAATTTTGGTCAACTATGCACCGTATTGGGTCAGTGAAACTGGTGCAGAAGACAAAGGCAGATTGAGCAAGGTCACACAATTACTACAATGTCCACGTTCTGGCTCCTGGCAGCACTCACCTTGCGAAGCTGCTCTATCAGCTCCAACTCTTCCTCTCGCTGTTTGGAGTTTTGTCTCACTTGAGGGTCTGCAGAATCATTAGCAGGAGACAAGGCACGGGTAGAGGATGAAGCTACAGCTAGAAGAGAAGCATGAAGAAAAGAAAATCACTAAGCACTGTTTTGCTCCATGTCATTCAGTGCTGCACCGCACATGAAGAACAGGGACAGTACATTCCTTTCCACAAATCTTTCTTGCCTTTAATTATTAATCAAACTAATGCTCTACTAATCTAAAGGAGGTGTTTTTTAACACATTTTCCTTTCTGCTGAGATTCTGTTCTTTCTGTTGGGTAATAGTCATGCACAAATGAGGACAAAGTTTTGCCAGATGGAGTATGTTGAAGTGGTTCAGGCTTTCTCCAGAAACTGCAATTCTGGTGTATGCTACCGTGCAGTGCAAAATTTATCAAGCTGCCTTCATCAGTTGTTGAAGGCTTGTGTGGCAAAGGTGTAAGCACAGACCAGGAAGAACAAATTCTCATATTTCCACAGATATGACAAAGGAATATCTGACAGCTCTAAATAAAACAGTTTGTTCACAAACTATGTAATGCCACCTGTCTACAAACGGAACTCTAAAAGCAGTTTGATGATAAAGACCTGAAGTAACCAAACACTGCAAACCCCAGGTAATGCAGATGTCAATATAGTGTAGCAAAACTAGCTGTTTTCTGAGCTATATAACCTACCTTTCTTGGCTTCATCCCTGACAGCTGTTCGGAAAAGGAAACTCTCAGGTCGCTGGGAAGGGTTTCTATAGGAAGGCAGGGCTGCATGGCCAGCATATGGAGGGGAAAGGTGGACTAAACAAATGTGAAAAGGCACAGGAAAGGAAGGAGGAAGAAGGAAATGGTTAGAGTTTAAATAGGAAATGGGTTCAGCATGTGGTAATTAAAAAGAACAAACCAAAAATTTTTATGTAATAATGACAAAATAAATTACAGCCATGCATGATAAAAGCACAGAGCAGGAAAAGGCACTTCCAAGGACACTTGCATGCAAAGCACATTCCACATACCAATTCCAACAACTGTTCTGACTCTTGCTGAATGCATCTGTGTGCCAAAGCCTGCATGAAGGCCTAAACCAGCCAAACCCTAAGCTCTGCCTGAGGACATGCTTCATCCCTGTTGTCTCTTCCCTCATGTTTTTCTAAGGAGACCCAAATAACTTGGTAAATTCTCAAACACAGCAGTGCCACATACAGAGATGGGAACAGATGCTCCCTTCTCTTCATAGGACAAAGAAGCAAGCAGGCATTTTGTTCTTATGTTTCAGAAATTTTTCTTCCTTTCCCTGTTACCTGTCTGAGCGGTAGGTGAGCCAGGGGAGATGGTAGATCTGTCATCACTCTGTGAACAAAAAAGCAGAAGGGTATAAATGGTGCTAATCTGGAAAAGCTGTGACTACATTTTAATTTGCTGTGTTTTAAAAAAGCTCCATCATCTAAATGTGTTTAAGAAAAATAACCAGATATGTGAAAAAACACAGTATGTTGTTCCCAAAGTCTCATCTCTGCAGAGATAAAGCTTTTTCCTTTGCAGAAATGACACAACTGCTTTTTTCCAAGGAAATCAATGATGAAACAGCACTGACTGTTCACTCTTCCTTCCAAGCCAAAGCGAAAAAGTATTCTTTGCAAAGGGAACACCAAACCCCAGGTATTTAGCAATATGCAAAACTGGCATTACAGGGGCCTCAATAAAGATACACCTCTTTGACACCTTTGTTAATGCAAAACTGCTATTTATTGAACATCCCTCCCCAGTAAAACACACTGTGGTTTTATCACAGTGCTTACACAGACTAATGATTTCTTGTGAGAAATGCATTCAGTATAGCAGCTTCCACAGAAGAGCAAGAAACAGGTAAAGAATACAAGTGTACTTTTGATGAACTCAACTTGATCAAGAGTAAATGATCTTGTACAGAAAAAGCAACATCAAAGACAACCAAGAACCCCTCCAAGCAGAGACTGGTCACCATGTTTTTATAGATCAGGCCTCCCGTAGACACAGCCTAAAGCTAAGATGAGGTAATACCTACTACAGTTTAATCAGGTGAATCGGATTCATACCCTACCTGAACTTTTGATTAGACGCTGACAGACTAACACCTGTTAAAACAGATGTGTGGATCCGAGATTTTTTGTTGGCTCTACTGGTGAATGATAATAGCAAGAGATACCTTGACAGGACTGAAGGTAGAGGCACTAGGCAGGGTAGTAGCACAGCTTTCTTGGTTCAACCCTGAGAGTGACTGAATGCAGAAAGAAAGAGAAGGCAGTAGCAGAGTTAGAGAGCAGCTGACAGGTCATGCACAAAGGTGGAATGCAGCAAAGTTCAAAATGAAGAGGTGACCATGATCACATTCTCAGAAACACTCAACAAGCAACAGATCCATACTTGCTAAACTACATTTAAAGTCTTCCTATCCTTCTGAACTTTCTGGCTAATAAGCTTGGGAGGTGCAATGTTTCTTTTACAGATAACACAGTGACATTAAAACAAGAATTAAGAACAGTAACTGAGGCAAAAGCTTCTTTAGCAACACCTATGCCATCAGAAAAAAGGAAATTTTACCCTACAACAGTCCATTCTAGGCCACTATTAAAAATAAATAGCTTTCTTTTTAATGTTTTGAGAATGCTGTGCATTTTTAGTCAGTTATTTTCCCATCAACTTTGTAAAATCTGAGAAACCCGCGTATAACAGGGTCAGTAATACATGCCTTGTGTTTGCCACAAACACCTAACGCTGATCCTTGTGATTACACACAAAGTAAATGAGATTCTGTGGGTGGAATCTACCTCTCAGGGAAGATGTCAGTGTCAGGATTTACAGTGCTGCCATAAATAAAACACAGCCACATTTCAATTATCACCAATATGAAACCCAACCAAATAAACAACTTTTCCTGTTTATAGAACAGGGACTCCAGTGTGCCCATCTGTCACTGACAAGTCAATCTAAAGGGCCAAATTCTGTGTCTTCTGTTTTCAACACAGTAAACATTTGAGGACTGAATGGCTCAAGAATGAAACTATACTTTCTGAAACTCAAATAGCAACGTGAGGAAAGAGGAATGTTCTTTCACAGGAAAAGAACATCAAATGACACCTAGAAACTCTACAGGTAGTGAAAGACACACTTGGGAATGTTAGTATTTAAAACATTTGCAACTATTCTGCCACTTCAGAACAGGACAGCACAACCAGGAGGACTTGAAGAGAGGTTTATACTCAGGGCAAACCTTGCACACAAACATCTTTAAGCCCTGTGCAGATTTAACAGCTGATCCTCAAGACAGCCTCTTTTTCTAGAACAGGGCAGAGCCAAAATCGTGGGTTTGTTTTGGTTTGTCTTTTTTAAGAGTTTCAAAATATCACTTGACTTTCACAACACATTAGCTAGCACAGAAGAACAGTAAAATAAACCAGAACTGGGTGGGCTGTAACATTAAGGTATGTGTTTATTCCTGCATGAAAAGAGCAGGGCAACCTTGACACAGAGTAACAAGAAGTCATCACAATGCACGTACCCAGCAGTGGGCGAAGGGAAGGGGAACACGGCACAGCACAGGGCAGGACAATCACAACAGCAACACACCACATGCTCTTCACCTGTTTGCGAGTCCCTGGCCTCCTTTTAATGGTATTGGTGTTATTGTCAATCTCAAACACAAAGAGAGGCTCAAAGCCATTCTGTCAGGGACAGTAAGGAAAGAAAGAGAGGGAAGAAAGGAAGAAGTAAGGCAAAGAACAACTGTAAGAAAAGGCAGCCAGAATACTAGAGGAGCCAGGATGTTGCAGTTCAGACTCACACCACCCTCTGCACATGCTGCACGTGGCTTTTAGGTCTAGCACTGAAGTCAGAGAAATCTCCCTGTGCCAGGAACAATTGTAGATACAGGGAGTGCCAAAGCAAAGCCCAACCAGCACCCTGCACAAACCAAATAAGGATATTCTAAGGGAATTCAGTTATTAAACATTTGCATACACAAACAGATACCAATGGTCTGAGAGAAAACTCCAGGATACAATTTAGCATAATTCAAGTTCTGCTTACTTTACCCATACCATTATTATTTATAACACTCTGGTGCCTAAGAGCCTTAACTTACAATGTTTCTGAGATCCCATGTGCTAACACTAACATGACAGCCTCAGGCCATGTTTGAGACCACAACAAGAAAACACAACACAAGGAAGGGAGCACAAGGCAGCAATGACACAAAGGTTGTGAAAGGAAGAGGTCACTGCAGCTGCCTGATGCTTATTAAGCACCTCATGGGCTTCACAACAGAGAAATCAAGCAGCAGTTAGAGAGGATGTTTTGGGTTTTTTTTCCCTTCCATAGTGCTAACCTTGTAAGGGACAGTATAGGAGAAAACAAGAAGATATTTAAAGAAAAGTGAGATTTAGAAGCAATGAAGGCTGAAATCATTAGCCAAATCTAAAACCTTGATACCAGCTCAACAAGTAATCTCAATTGTAATGAATAGGACCACCCTTCTGAGAACAGCAAGAGGATATGGCTAATATAAAACTTTTATTTTCTCAGAGAGGCCAGTGATTACATTTATTCAACAACATGTTACTTAGTCTGGCTATCACAAGTCAACACAAAGAAATCCACCACAGCGTGCAATGAAGTACTACAGCCAGACTCCACTTCAAATCACAGGTAAGCAGAAGGAACTACAACTAAACTGAACCCTTAACATTCATAGAAGGTAAGGGCAATCATTTTGGGACTTCAAACAGACTATCCTGGAGTTGTTTATAAAAGAAGGAAATGGTCAGAGTAAACTGTGCAACATGAATACATTTTAACTTTAATTACTGATAAAAGACAACAAGAACACAACCAAACGAAACATTAAAGATTTTAAAAAGGAGATTCACAACTTAAGTTTTCATTTTAAGAAGTTTCTGTTAAAGCAGTGACAATACCAGAAGAGTGAAGTAGTAAAATAAAAGAAAGCTCACTTGTTTTCTAACTACCTATTAGACTTAGTACTTTTAAAAGCCTTTCCTTATGTCCTCATAAATTAGACGTAGCTAAATTTCAAATCTGTTAGGGAAAATGTCAAATGAAATGCAATAAAATATAAAAAGGTAAAAGTAATTTCAAGTCTAAAGACAAACTTTTTTTTTTTAAAAAGCAAACTGATGAACATTTCCTTGCTGTTTTTACCATATAAAATACATTTGTGGAAACAAAAAATGCTACAAATTCATGAGCTACTATGGGCTTAATGTTCCAGTTCCAGTAATTGCCAGAAACAGCTGCCCTGGCATATGTCATCATTAGACACAGGGTGTATTTCCACTACAGAAAAGAGCTGCAGATCATACTTCGGCAGTTCAGAAACCCCAGCATTCCATATACTATTATAATTTAGCGCTGCTGAAAAGAGCAAGGAATTAAAAGAAAAACGAAGAGAAATGATCACTTTCAATGTTTTCCTGCCTTCCTGCCTTCAATTTTTTTGTGAAGTGGAAGGAGGTAACTTGGTTAAAGACACAAAGCAAACAAACAGCAATGGAAGCCAGTTTCAAAATAGTTTCTGAAAATTCTATCTAGTAATTTACAACAAAAGTCACGTGATCACACAATCAAATAGAAATAGGGTCCCTTAAAGGTATCTTTAAAATACATTCCAAAGATGAATTCACTGACAACAGAGTATCAACTCTTAACCCAAACCACTGCTGTTCTCCTGTTTCTTATTATCTAAATACAAAAGCACATTTTAATATGCTCATTGATTGTGATTTCTCTAAACAGGCACATGATCATTAAATCTCTCTCCAATATTTTAAGCTTTCTTTCTGTCCCACACAGTGCTAGTCATATGAAAACAGGAAAACGAAAAAGTCTGAATAAATACACAACAAATATCTTGACCAACATGTTCAGGAGAGAGATATTCTAACTGAGAGCACTGCCTAAAGAAAATTTAGGCAGACAATTGGAAGCACATAAATTAAGAAAATAAATTCTAGGCATGCAGTCATGCAACAGCAGGCAAATCAAGTGTATTTTTTCTTTTATAGACATGGATTATGGCATTATATTCTTTAATTATGCTACATTGCTAAGATGCCATAAAGGAAGAAATAGCATAAAACATGAATTATGTAGATAAATGTTTTTATTTTTGGTAAGTGGTGAAAATAGCTGATGTTTAAGACATTTTCATCAACAAACAATAAAATGGTATGACGAATATTTCATGATTTGTAGCATTCATATGCAGAGCAGTTTTTTCCTGTGCCAAGTATTTCTAACCCCCATGTGCAGGATGCAGACAGGTTAAAGTAGAAGGCTGTACTCCAAGCATTAAAATTGCTTACTTGACACTGAAGAGCACATCAATTAGGAAGCAGCTGAACAGAGAAGAAATCAAACCAGAACAACTAGAGGTGAATTTTTCATTTTGGAAACTGTTCTTTACTATTAGTAGTTTTCTTCTGCTCTCAGCAAAAGACAAGCTTAAATTATTTTGTGGAAAACCATAATTGTATTATTAACCAATAGCTGACAGCAAAAGCGTCAACATATTCATAACATTAGAGTTCACAGCTAAGCTACTTTTCAGTGAAGATGGTCATGTTTTATGCTATTTAGATTAGCTCTAAATCAGTTGGTCTAATCTGAGACAATCACAACACGTTATTTCTATGCTCTAGAATCTGCCACATAAAAAGGCCGTGACGTGCAGGATCTTACCACTAACAAGGCACTATCATCAGTATGCTGAGACCTTCTGGATGGAAAGGGACACTGGGAGGTGGGAGAGATGGAGTAATGTCAGAAACACACACAATGTCAGAAACACATGGTATGTGAACAGACAGACAATTTTGGAACATGAACTGCTTGCTTATCGCACTGTGAGGCTTTTTAAAACAATCCATGAAGTGCATGAAACCCTGCAGGAACACACAGCCATGTGACCCAGGAATTACAGTGCGTTCGTACTAAGGAATCAATTATTCTGCTTTCTGTGTTGTCTCAAGCAAATACAGAAAACTGTGCATTGACAGTCCTTACTGTGGTGGAACAAAGGACCCCTTAAAAGAATAAATTAAGAACAGAAAAACATTAGGAAGAAAAAGGAGCAAAAACTATTTCAATTACTCCATGTTTTGGTAATTTTCTAACAAAAAAGAGTTAGTTGGAAAATGCTGCTAAAGAACGATTATATTCATTATATCATTAAAAGTTTTGATCTCATTAACACTACCAAGTGAATTATCTTCCTCTGGATGCAAGTGGGGATGGCAAGCAGTGGAAGAGCTATTACTGTGCAGAAATCTGATGCAGAGACTGAACAGATGCCATTGGCTCAGCTCTGTATATTCTAGAAGACTGAGCCTTGTATGATTTGTGTTCCCTACTGACTTACTGGTTTTGATTATAAAACTATAGTAGAATAAAACTTTAAAAAATATTTGTTTCTCTGATAGCCCTCAAAATTCTAATACTTAATATTTCTGGGATAACTTGTGATCTAATAACAGGAAACTGGGAGAACACTGATCAGTGAAGGATGACTGTAACACAGTAACTTGTCTGAATACTCCCGTTAGCAAATAAACTGCACTGCTCACAAGGAGCACGTTAAAATGGAATATGAAATCTATTTTCTGCAGAGAACATAGAAAACATACAAGAAACAATAAAACAACACACTTGGACAGGCAGTCTACATGAACAGAAGGAAATATTAGACTGTTCCCATAAGCAAAAAAACCCAACCCAAGGCTTAATAATGCATGAAAAAACTATGCTATAACCCAGTTCTGGAGAATCCTCCACAATCAGGAAAATACCTCTGACATCCCTAGTAATAATCTTACTGGACTCTTACCTCACTATCCAGAGGACTTTGCTTCTGAGGACTTAAGGATGCTTTTTGCTATAGAGAAAAAAGAAAAATGAAAATAATAATACAAAAGCTCAGAACCAATCAGCATAATTTAGAAGCGTTTTAAAACAGAACTCTTAGTTTTTAAATAAAACATGCATTGGGGAAATTGCTAGTTTCCACTCAGCTGAAACTTCACTGTTAGTTAAAAAAAAGCCTTCATTCCACATAAGACAAACCCCCCAATTTAGAAAAAAATTATGCATATGAAAGATGCATAAGAAATCCAAAATATAACCCAAGGGAGGAATTTAACTGCTAAGTGCTCATGAATAACAAAGGCAACCAAAGGAAAAAAATCCAACAAATCCAAACCAAAAACCCCAAGAGGCTCATCAATGAACAAAACACATCCTATAGAGCTAAGTCTTTAACTGAAAGACTGAGCTGAATCTTTAATAAAGCAGCTTTACTACAAAATAGTGCCAGGGGCCTGAGACTAGCTGGTGCTAATGAAGAGCCCAATTTCAGGCAGTTAAAACCCTTTTTGTAAACTAACTTTACACATGAAATAAATGCAATAAACCATTCTTTGCCTCTCTGCAGACCACCCTAAGCCCAAAATATTAACTGTAACATTTCTTAAATTTGTGATGGTGAGATTTGGGTAGGTTCCCAGAGCAGTAAACAGTAAAATAAATTTAAGTCAACTAGCATGTTAAGCAGTAGACTACTTCATACTGACTGCAGTGACAGAGAAAGTGAAGACCCAGTGTCCACAGAGTCTGATGTACCATAAGTCTGCACCCATGCTTCACCTGGAGGTAACTTATTTTATTATCATAAAATAGCAAAGTAGATCAGGTAACATTACATTTTTGTGTGTATGATTCTCTCTTCCCTGACAAATTTGCCTTCAAAATTACAGTGCCTCTATGCCTTCTCAGATAAAGACTCCTTCTTTCTTATACCAATCCTGTCACATGTATCCAAATGAAAATTGAGTAAATGAGGAGGACTATGCAAAACCAGAATTCTTTGCAACACTCATATTTTGGGTGAATCTTTCATTTCCTCCCCAGTTCTAACTTTGCTTATGTTAAGCTACAGCATCAAGACCGAATGGACTTCAATGTTAGTTGACGATTTTCTTTATAAAGCGCAGTGCACGCCCAGGAGCATAATGTACAAGTATTAATGACCTTGGCAATCACTTATAATTACAGGATTCAGTAAAGATAAAGTATCAAGTAGGTACTAAAAGGAGGTACCTTAACAAAGTCAAGGACAGCTTCTCTCTGGATCTGCTTTGTTCTCATCCTCTCCTCCTCGTACTGAAGCGCTGCCAGCTGAGCCTCCCGACGGGTGCGCTCGATGTGCCTGCGGTGCAGCTCGGAATCTGTGCTTGGCACCTGGAATAAAACAGTGCATCAGGCTGTAAAGTCAGAGCTGCAGATAGGTTATGGAGTAACAGTCCATGTCTTATGGATAACATCAGTTTGGTATTGCATCAAACTCATCAATAGAATTAAACAGTGGAGGTCAATGTGTGTTACCTGACTGTGGTGACTTGACAGCGAGAGAAAATAAGGTGAATCAGGCAGGGGTCTGACAAATGCAAAAACAGAGAGAAAGTAGACTTTTTATCTTAAATATAAAAATTTTGCACACATGAATTGTCAGTGACACATAAGTATCTTATCAAATCAGAAGAGTAACTGTTTAGCAAGCAAAGCTCTTTAACTGCTGTGACTGTGATTTAACTGACTGTGCATGACAGATTTTGTGAAGGCATTTCTATCTCTTCTCCTTAATTGTGATAAAATTTTTCTACAGCCCAAGATGCAGAAAGCACAAGATGTACCAATGGGATTGTAATGTATGGCCTATTACACTCCGATACTCAGTACTTTGTACCCATTCTCTAAGAGTAATCAAACCAGGAACTTTCCAGATGATCCTCATATAGAGGAACAACTGGCTATTATGGTTATTTTGGGGGGAAGGGGAAAATAACAAAATTAATCAGTAGAAACTATGTTTCTTTTCCCTACCTCTCTGTCCTGTCCACATAACTCCTTAGTACTTGGTGATGCTCTTTGTCCTGCATCAAATTTAGAGTTTCAGGTCTTCGTAATTCATCTGTATCCCTGCAGGTAGACACCAGGTGGAAGGGGGATTGGCCACTGATGCATATAAACTACTGTCAGATGAATTCTTCTCTAGATTAAAACTGTTTTTCTAAGAGAATTGCCTAGACAATTAGCTTCAGATAATCACAAAGGTGAAATTTATTATGACTAAAGAAATCACATTGTGATACCAAGTCAGATGACAACTACTGCGGTTTATAATTAAATAAATGTAACTTGCTTAGTTAACAATGATGTCAAAATACTCAAAGATGGATTCTCTCTTTTAAGATTATATTTTGGTTATTGCAGGCCTTATTCTGCTCTGGAAAGAACAAAATTATTTTTAAACATCAGTACCCTTTGACATTTTCAGAACAAATCTGCTCCCTTCACCGGTCAGGTGATGACCTCCTAACTGCCAGCAATACAGGCCATCAAAGTCACGAGGTAAACAAGAACCCATCTGTCTCTTATCCATCTTATCAACAATAAGAGAGAAATTTTGCAGTCAGTTCTTTGCTAGAAGGCAGCTGTTAGGACTGAAACAACTCCCAAGGTCCAGAGTCCACAGCATGTTCCCTGCCATGTTGCTGCCTAGAAAGAAAGTTGATGGAAATCAAGGAGTTTGCTCTTGACAGCCCAAACTCTGCGACCTTTGCTCCTGGGACAACTATGGAACAGAGACACACTTAACAATGCGTTTCCAAAACATGTCAGTCCAGCTGCCTGCGTGTAGACTTACGACCTTTTCTGCAGGGAGCAGTTTAAGAGATGTGGAAGACCCACATGTTACAGGTCTCCCTGGTTACTTAAATTAGCACTGAAGCACATGACAAATCCATTACTGTGCTGTTCTGAACTGACAGCACTGGGTCCAACTGAGTGCCAAGAAGTGTATTCAGAGCTGAGTACACACAGCTTTGTTGCAACAGGAATGCACCACTGTCTGTCCAGAGGCACAACTGTATTTATTGAATTGAACCAACTAATAGAAGCACTCTTGAGATGAAGTCTGCATTACATCCAACTCCAAGAGTTTTAATGGCTCCAGCATGCTGAAGAAAAAAAACCAAAGAGGTTGCCTGCCAAGGCATTTGCAGAATTATTGTGGAAGCAGTTTACAGCTTGTGGTTGCCACAAATGAAGTATTTGCCTAATACAAGCTTAAAATATAAAAAATTAGTCATTGTCATATGGCTGTTTTTACACAACTTTGAAGGCAATAACAACAGGACCTGTTTTTTATTATTAAGAATTTCACCCTGCTGCAGCATAACATGAATAAGCTAAAATTCATTTAGATCGTTAATTATTTCCACATGAAGACCTGCTGCTATCCTTCAGTTAAATTTTGAAAACACTGGTACCCCAGTGAACTACAATTTCCTTTATCATTAACATCTGTCTATGTAAACAGCACCTCTCCCCTGGCTAACCAGCCTTCCCGCATTTCCTTCAGATGTTACGTGGAAACCAGTGTTTGTAAAGTCTAATTATTTCCATGCTGACAACAAATGTTCAAATAGAAAAATAAATAAACAAACAAGCAAAAAAATCAAGTCTTTCAGACCAAGAGCACCCACTTTATTTGGGGAGAACATGTCAGACTGCTCTTTATGTACCTTACTTGTGGACATTACAGGATAAGGAATGCCGACATATGCTGAAGGAGTTACCCTCCCTTATATCAGTGCAGCTACTGTATCTACACATTTACTGTACATTTCAAAATGTCTACTAAAACGTTGCCAAAACTCTGGAAAAATTTATACACAACTCTTGGTTTAATTTTCTCTTTCAATACCATTTTAGAATCCATTAAAAATTAACTTCTACTGACAGTGTAAGTAATGACATACATAAGACTAGCAGTTGTCTTTCTTTTTTTCCCAAACAAGTACAACTGGGGTGGTTTTCTGTGGAGTCTTTGCACATTCACTTTCCCTCCACAGAATACTGAAATGCTTCAATGGCATATTAAAGGTTCTATGAATTTTGATTACAGTTTCTTATCAAAAAGCTATACATTTGCTTATCTTCTGGTCTTTTAACTAGACACCCAAAGGTCTTTTCTTAAACCTAACCACCCCTCATTTATACTCTGTCCAACTCTGACCCTTATTTTACAGATAAGCATTCCCTCCAATAAGCTAAATCATCATTCAAGACAATGGGCATAGTCAAAAAGTCTACTTCATTAAACTAAGTGACCTGTTTTCAGGTCTGACTCTAATTCTATCCCTTCTTCTTCTGATGTAAGCTCATGATTATGGCACAGAAAAGCACATTTTAAATTACACTGACCCCCCACAGTACTAGAGCCACCAACAAGTCAACCAAGAGTGTGACCTCATGGCCCATCACATACTCCATAGTAACCCTATGTTTCCACTAAACCTGAAGCACATTTATCCCTTCAGTCCTTTATGTAATACAGCATAAGTCAAGTATTTCATCAAAGCACAAGTTACATCCCAATAAGCAGATATTAAATCAGTTTAAAAGTATACGCTTTAATTAGGCATATTTTTTTAACCAACTGATTTAAAGCTGAGCATTGGCCTAGAACAGCCACGCCTTTTGCTCACTGCCATTATTAGAACTCAAATTCCTAATCTGGAGCAGCAACTTAACAATAAAGTGCCATGTACATTTCTGGTGAAGCAACAGAAAACAATGCCTTTTTCTAAACATGTTCAGCAAATATGTGGTCTGCATTCTTCATGAAATTCTGGATAATTACTGTTACCACAGTAATTCTTACCTGTTTTGATGTAAATGCCGTCTTGTATCCTCTGTTCTCTGAAATTCTCTGATGGATGTAGGTTTTACTGGGGAGCTCTAAGCAAAAAATCATGAAAGACTAAGTTAGCAACCTATTCAGAAAACTGTATATTAAGGTCAATCTCTTGGCAAAGCTACATTTGTAACCACTGGTAATTAAAATACCTGACAAAGAAGCACAAAACACAACTCCAGGATGTTCATTTCCAACTAGGCAAGCCCACTCTTATTTTTTTCTCCAACTTAAATAAATATTAGTTTCAAGATTAAATATGCCTGCTGATAACTTCAGGAGCTTTAAAACCCCCACTGTTAAGAATCCTCCAGAGAAGTTCATGCAGGTAGAAAATAATTACTGGAATGTATATACATTTTTCAGAGTTTAACTCTACAAATGCACAGCAGTGCAGAGTGGATTCTCAGAAATACAGGATACAGTAGCCAATGATCTTTTATGATGCTGTAAAGACAGGTCCCAGAGGGACTAAGAAAGCAAAACATGGGATGAATAAGAACCCCTTAGGTTTAATTTGAGCTATGGAATCATTTACCCCATTGGGAACAGAGACACATAGCCTTTAGTGTTACTTAAAAACTTTTACTGACATCCATTAATGTAGGAAAAGAGAAACTTTTCAAGATGAACTTGCCAATTTTAACTCATGCCTGCGTGCACGATGCTATATTGCACAGTTAGCCCTGCTAAGTAGTAGAGTATTTTGCACTGTCTTTTGTGCCCTCTTTTTAGAGAAACTACTGCTTCAGCTAAAAGCAGTTTAATCTTTTTGAATAGAGAGACTCCAAGGAATAGCTTTTTTGATGCTGACAATGCCTTTTCCATATCTACAGCAAAGAGTCCTTGGGTTGACCTGCCAATAGTTCTCTTCTCTGAGTTTTGCTCTTGAGTTTGTGCTTCAAGTGTCATCAGCTACTGTGATTTGATATTGAATTTATGAGATTTACAAAATGAATTCACCTTTCATATCTGTTTGACTGATTTTAAGCATAGTAAACAGTAAAGTGGACAAAATAGGGACCAGGCTCCTACATGAAATATAAAGATCTGCTTTTTTTTTTTCTTTCTTCAAAGAGCAAATATCTTTCTGCTTTAAAACACACAAAACTTTGAAAGGACACATTTGAATCACAGCACAATAGTTACTCTTTAGCAGATCAGCCACAAAGATTTTTTCAGACAAGTTATTCATGTAGTCTGTACAGTGAGCCACTGAACTGTGTAACTGTGTACATAGGTATTAATTAAGACTGACAGAACACAGAAGGAAACATTATGTGGCTGAAAATCTGTTTCTATAGGTTTGATTTTTGAGGACACTCTCAAAAAGTGTTCCATCCCAATGATTTAACAGGGAACAGTTTTCACAAGGGCTTTCCCGGGGTGTATGAATTTAATTAATTCAAGTAAAAGCACCACCTCATTAGAGATTCGCCGCTGGTCAATATATGCCATGAACTGTGAGCTGAGGCTGTCTGAGTCCATGCACTTGGGCTGCCTCACCTCTTCCTCCTCCTCTTCCGTGGCACAGCTGTCAATATAGTCGATCTGATCGAGATCATGTTCCACTTGACACACATACACAAAGAAAACACCCATAATTAGATAACCCACAGGAGAGGAAAAGACCCAACAAAGCAGCAACGTAAGGAACTGAGGCCCTACTGTTTTTCTTCCATCTGGGAAAGCTCAGTCTAAAAGCTCTTGGATTTTGCCAGGCCCACTTTGAGAGAATGATAAAATTTATGCTTTTTAAAAAGCAACAATGAACATGTATCAAACATGTAGTTTTATACTGCTGGTTGCAGATACTTTTGCAGTGACTGAAAAAGTAAAGTAAATACTGTGATTTTTTTTCAGTACCGAATACTATATATCAAAAGCTTGTCAGCTAACACCAAGACTGTACAATGATCTGTGTAAATTTTTGAATAATTTCTCTTGGTTCTAATTAATCTCTGTCAGAAAAAATAGAATGGATATAACAGATTCTTCTACTAGTTTTAGTACTACAACAACAAAATAGAGAGCAGCATGTCTAACTTATATTTATTGCATTTGCATCCAGATAAGAAGTGTATGCGGAAATAATGAAGAACACTACAGAAAACAACAAAACACCTCTAAAACTGTGTAAAGGCACCTGCAATTTTATTTTTAAAAGAGGAATTAAAAAAGACATTAGGAATCACTGAAATGAGAGCAAGAAACAGCACAGTTTGGCTAGTATTGATTTTCCTTTGTGTGGGAGATATTATGTAGGGCAGTTTTTTCACTTGTCACTGCTTTTACACATTCTGCCCAGGGATTCTGAGAGTCATGACATTGAGCAAACCACTCAAATGAAAAATACTGTGAAAAATACTGTGCTGGGGAGGCAGAGGAAAGCATAAGCTCCCTTTCAGAGCACTAGAGCTTTTTTTTTTCTTAAAACTCTCCCCCAAACTTGCTCCACTCTCTTGCAGACATTCTTGTTCTACTCCCCCGCCCCTTTCCTGCTTGTCTAAAACAGACTTCTCTTTGCCTCACCACACAATCTAGCAACTGTTACTGCCAAAGCCACCTCCTCTGCTACTACAACCATCCAAAACAGCATTCCTATATACTTTGGCTTCACTAAATCTCCATCTCAGTTACAAATCTTAAAAAAAACCCAACATGCCAAATTTCCCCTTCTTTCCAGCCTTGCTTACTAAATAAAAATAACACCATGACCAATAATGATGCAGTAGAGGATGAAAAACATTAGTATCTGTGTTAGGAACACAGAATTGGAAAGCATCTGGGTCTCTGACAGCCACATGTGCCCCCCTCAGATACTCCTACTCATGAACTGACCGTGCTCCAACTTAAAAGGCTACAAGGCTTTCTGAAATCCCTTGTGTGCAAAACTCAAAGAACAAAATAAAGTTAGTCTTGGAGGCAGAGCTGGCAGCTCTGTTAAATACCTGTTATTAAGGCTGCCCAGAGCTTGCCATGACACCATGTCTTCAATTCTTTTAACTGCCAGAATTTACCTGTTTGAACTGATTTTTTTCCTCATGAATGTATAAAAGAGTGTGAGTCAACTAAAAAGTTTAAGATATTTCTAAAAATTGTGGCAGAGGAGAGTAAGACCAAGAAAAGAAGATGGTAAAAGATGAAGATAGGGAGGAGGAGGGAAAAGAGAAGCAAAAGTGGGAGTTTTGCAGAGGAGACTAGATGTAGCTGGGAAGAGTGACACTCAGATAAAGAAAATGAACTGTAGCCATTAGGAAGAATTAAAAACAGAGAGCAGCTGAGGAAGAAAAAAAATTAATAGAAGTATAAGGGGATGAGAACTAATTATAAGTAGTGAAGAAAAATTGAGAAGAAAGAATGATTGAAGAAAAAAAAATCTGGAAGAAGGTTAAAGTTAGGGCCTATAGGCAAAAAGAGACAGCAGTAGCAACAGATTATTGGAAGTTAAAATGGAGGAGGACTGTGGAGATCAAAAAACATGGAAAGTACCACCACCTCTTGAACAACTATGAAGGTGCCACCGTAAAGACTGCAGGACACCAGTTGAGAGAGTGCAACAAAGCAATGTCACTCACAAACACCAGTCCCTCCTGGACAGCTTGAAAGTTTGGATTAAAACGCAAGACTGCTGAACGAGACACTTGTGCTACTCGGAAATACAAAATTCCCTGATAAAATTGCTAATTCCGTTCCGAGAGCAGTCGGCACAGAGCAGTGACAGCTTACTACTGCTGTGAATTTTGCCCAGTAGCTCAAACAGCAAAACTCCCTGCACCAAAATTCAATATTCCAAAATACTGTTCAAAGCAGTTGGAGACTTTAACATAGTATATATGTAAAAGCTGACACAACGTTCTCCAGAAAATCCTAATTCTGCTGCTGTTTGATTTTGCCTTTAACATCCTTAAAACAGCAGTGTTCTTACACTGTTTCCACAACATTGCTTTTGTGTAATTCTACCTAGATGTTTCTCCTTTTTTCCCTCTTTAGACAACCGTTTAGCAAACATTCTGGAACTTTAACGATGATGACAATACATATCGTTACCAAGGGTCACTATTTACCTCCACCATTAGTTACAACTGCGCTCCCTCGGTTTTCTTGATACTGACTCTCTCTGCGCAGTCTCTGCTCCTTGGTGATCTCTGCCACACGTAAAGGGAGATCTGAGAACTCATCTGTTGGCTTTGGAAAACAAACAGTGAAGTCAGGAAATCCTTTTCTTCAGAAATAACATCTTTAAGCTACTCTCTCTTGTGTTTTTACTTTAATTGTCCTTTTTGCACCTACAAACCACTAATTTAAAGAAAATTCGGCTATAGTGTATTGTTTTAAGAAAATATGTAGTTAAGCTTTCTTTAAAAACCAGTTTGGCTACAGTTTTGCTTGCAGTATCTGCAAGTGCTTGAAAACACCCCAGGATGGAAAGCCCTAGAACCCTCTCAAAAACCAAGCTGGGAGTGCAACCAGACATATGGAGCAACGGAGAATAGCTCACTGAGACACTTTAGGTCTTGGCTACTGCCTTTTCTAGTTACCCCAAGAGGAAAAGAAAATCTCTCTCTGGGAAGAATAGTTGACAGTCTCTTTGCTAAGAGATCCCATTTTCCTGCTTCTAAATAGCAAACAGATTTTAACATTTCAAACAAGGTGCAAAGAAAGGAGACAAAGTTTCTATTTGATTTTTAAAGTTTTCTTTTCATGTTCAGATTTCTTTCATTGACTCAGCATTGTTTATATGATACAGTTATAAGCTTTTTTAAAATGAGGAATGCCATTTTCCTCATCTTTTATTCTCCAGTAAATTAATCTGTCATGCACTGTTTTATACATTTCTGTTATTATTTCAAACTTTGAGTCTGTCCCATATGAAATTATGCTTGTTTTTCTCCAATAAAGCAGGAAATAACTGTGGCTCAAGGCAACCTGCACACTAGCATACACATGTTACCTATGGATTATGCTTCCAGATGTATATGCTTAGTTCTCTATCTGTTCAACACTGCACTCAACAAAAACAAAGCTGCAGCACTTACTTCATTCCCTGACCATCTTTTGTCTCCGCTGTCCACACTATTGAAGCCAGAATCAAGTGCTCCATACGGACGACTGGAATAGAGTTCCTCGTGGCTGTCAAACACACAGTTTTAGTTACTGTAATATAAACACCACCAAAAGCTTCTCAGCTATTACAGAACAAAAGCAGAATAAGCCACCAAGCACAGTTGCAGTGTGTTCACAAGCTCAGCATGTTTGAAAGCCTCACACTGCATTTGCCACATAGAGCAGGAGGCGAGTGCTCACAACTCAACATCCTTGTCAGTCAGCTGTCACCTGCCACTGCCTGGCCTTTTAAGAGCTAATCTGATCCAAAGTATATATTCATACTTTAAACGTTTCCCAAGTAGAAATTATGACAAAGAAAGCTGCAAAGTGGTCTCATATTTCACTGTTTAACAAGTCAAATTTTTATTTTCTACTACTCGTATGTTTTGGTTGAAAAACTGTCCCACAAGCTTTTTCATAAGTAAGCATAAACCCTTGCAATATTACTAAAATCACAGAATATACAACTTCTACACAAAGTACACAGCATGTATTACATAACTGACTTCTGTGTCATAGTCACTTACCTAAGAAACTGTGCAGAAAGATGGACAGTACTTCAAATATTTCATAATGTAATAAATATAGAAATACAGTTTCCATCTACAAGCTTTGTCAATGACATGTCTAGACAAAGGCATTAAACATGTGCCCAGTGCTACAAGACACACAACCAAACAGCCATACAGTTCTTCTCTAAATTTCTGGGATTAAAAACTACGTAATTCAGCAGTAAAGCCATCACAGATGTCAAGTCTGGCAACTGCTGCAGATAGCTACAGTAAAAGAGACAATGGGACTTGTCTGATCCACTGCAGATGGCATTTCACAATGGCTCAACTGTCCTACTGGCACTCGATGCCCCAGGGAGAACTGCAGCAGTAATTACTACATAATACACAAGGAAGAATGAATTTCAGGAAGCTAATTGCTTCACCCCATCCTCACTAAATTGCAGGTCATTTTCTCACTGGTATTGCTCTCAAGTTGTTGCTCCCTCTGAAATCCTGCTTTCAGGAAACACTTATTTTCAAATTATTATTTTTATTATTATTATTAACACAGCACAGTATGTGTGCATGAGACTTTGTAGAAGAGTGACAGACTATTATCCAAGGCTATTTTAATTTTCAGACAGACAAGAAAGAGGAAAGAAGTTCCAGGAGGGATGGTGGGCTACATTAGGCTATACGTGTGTTTTATGCAGATGTACAGCAAAAAACAAGCTCTTGTATCTGCACTGAGTTTTAACTCAGAGGAGTTCCACTTTTATGGCCCTATATTTGAACAGAAAGATCATCTGCATAATAAACCTCTAGAAAGAAAGGAAAAAATAACTCTCTTCTTTTGGGTGGAAGAAAAAAGAATGACCATGAAACCACCCACTGCAGTTGAAGAGTTATTAACTTGAATCACTGACAACAGAACCCTACTTATGCTAACAGTTCATGGAATTTAAATACTGTATTTAAAACATGGGTGGACAAAAAATATCCATCTGCAGTATATTTCCATTTTAAATGAATCAATGTTTTCAGAATCTACTGAGCACCCTGTTGTAGGCTGAACAATCATGGCAAATTGAAGATCTCAAAAATGAGGAAATATTTTGATAGAAATTTTCTTTCAGCCTTCCTTTTCAATTAGAGATTTTGAAAAGCTGTACACCTTTCAGGTTAGCTGAAAGCTCAAAAAAATCACTGTTTCTAGGACTTCTCCGTTTTAACACGAAAGCTGCTTTCCCTCTTCCCAGCTCTCACAACTAAAACCAGCTCTTCAATGCTGCACATTTAACAGGTTTATAATCCTACAGCAGCCATCCTGAAATCAGCTGAGACTTAAGACTTTTATTCCTCCCTGACCAACAAACTACAAGGAGCAAGAATTAGGCATTTGAATAAATGAGAGCATTTGGGGGCAACTACAACTTACGTGGGAAGCTATGTAAGTCTTGAAATCAAAGGATGAGAAGCCAAATGTCTGGTAAGCCCAACAATCAAAGGAAAGACAATACTTGACAACATTTCAAAGGCACAGCTCCAAAGCTACACTAAACCACTTATTTTTTACCTCCTGTAAGAAAGAACAGTTGCCCAAGTCCCAGAAAATCAACTACATGAGTACTTTGTATTTTAAACCTTCTAACTCCAGACTCTGCCCATTTGCCTCAGTGCCAAAAACTGCTACACAGCTTCAACAGTTCTGCCTCCTCCCAATCACATTCATGCCAGCACCAACCTGAGCTGCTCTGAACTTCAGTGCTGCAAATGAGAGCCTGGCTGAGCAGAACAAAACTTGCTGCAGATATATTTCACATAGCTTATGTTTAGACAAGGACTGCAACATACCAGGTTTCACTCTGGTAAGACAATTTGATGTAATTCGGCAAGGCTAAAACAAATAATTAGCTCTGCTAGAACCTCCAACCCACACTTTCCATAATCTTTCACAGTATCTTCTTTTATTGGCAGTATCAACAACCTTGCTATTAAAAATGTTTGATCAAAAGTGAACTGACAGCATGACACAAACTTCCTTAGACTTTAAGAGTCTCTATCACTCAGTTCAGATTCTTAACCTCCATGGCATTACACCCAGTTTATCAGATAAACCAGCAACAAAGTCTGGGTGGACTGACTGACACATTATTCCTATTGGTCACCTCTGAAGATAACAAACATAAAGCTCCTGTGACTTGTCTGGAAATATTAACTATATCAGAGCTGAAGGCTTTTATTTCTTTCATCCCAAGTTTCAGAAGGGTATCATAATTCGGGATCCTCTCTTTCACTGGATCATTCTACCGCTGTCTTCTGACAGGTACTCTGATCCATGGACAGTTCTTCCACAGGTACATGAAGACGGGAGGAATCACCTACAACACTAAATGCCCTAAACAGCATGGTAACAATAAACAGATCTATCCCCAACTCTTATCTCCTCTTGGGTATGGAAACACAGTTAAATGAAAGCCTGTTGAAGCTCATTCCATACTGCTGAATCCGGTAGCAATTCTAGAGAAAGCATCCTCAACCAGTTCTGCTCTTGTTTTCACATTTATAATTTCAAGCTATGATTAAAATACATTAATTCTTCTCATTTCACAAAAGCAATTTATGAGAACTTCCATATTAATATACAGCTACAAAACAATAAATCAGTAAGCACACAGTCCACTGATTTTGTTGGTATTTCTCTTAAAAATAAACTATGTTAGAGCTAAACAGATCATGACATTTTATCATTTAGAGCCTTTTATTTCCAGTAGCAGGTCAGTATCCTCAATATTATGCAGCAACCATCTGCCACAGCTTGTACTGGAAACTGAGTAACCCTCAACATGTTCGCATGTTGAGTTCATCTAGAAAAATAATTTAAGACATTCAGGGCTGATGAGGAATCCCTCTGTCAAGTCCCTCATGCAAGTTATTCCTCATAAATCTGACTCACAATGATTTATTGTGAAGCCCTATCATTTGTGTTTTATTGCTGCTAAGGCAGCAGCACATCCTTTAGCAACTTACTCCTCCACACCTTATTACCACCTTCCACGATGACTGAGGTAATTTTTATACATATTCAGTTTCACACTTCACTGACTCCCTTTCTTCTGTTTCATGTAACAGAAATAAATCTTAACTCCTGCTTTTTGCTAGACATCTTCATTTAGCAGCTGATATGGCTGACTGTTCCAATATTTGTGTTACAATGCCAAGCAGCAGTGCCAAGTGAAAGCTTGCCAGAAATAACAGTTTACTGATGGGGTGGAGATCAGCATTTACACCTGTGGTTTGAGCACAGCAGTCACAAAATTCTGTACAAAAGGTTAAAAATCACAGCAGGGATATATACTCCAGGAAGTCTGTGGAAAATATTAAGGTCTCATAAACTGAACATACATGTTAACAACATGACAGCACACTCTGTGTACTATGAAGATATCAACACTCCCTTTTTACTGTGTGTCAACTCTAACACTGCTTTTCACATGATACTGCCCAGGTCTTCTGAACTGCTCCTCACTTCTTATACACTGGTACCTTGTTAGAATACACCATGACATAACTCAATATTTTCAAAGCCACTTCCATCAATGCACTTAGCAAAGAACAATCCTTGGATCTATTTTTGTCATTAACTCAGACAACTGACAAAATTTTCCTGAATGTCATCAAAACTTGGCTTGTGCAAAACTTACCATGATCCAAATCCCATGGGTCTCCTATCATAATCAGGTAAGTCTGGAGCTATCTTGCATGCTTCTATGTTCAGGTATTTAAATATATGAATTTTTCCTTTTATACATATCTTTAAAAAAATTGAAAAAATTAAATCAGTATAATTTGACAACACATTTTCAAAGTAAACTACAGACATTTAACATGCAGTTGAGAGTGATAAATGAGCATGATTACATCAATCAATGTATCTTTTATTCTAATCTCACTGCATTTTAGAGAAACAGCTATAGTGGAGCATCATGGGATGCCTATGAGAGACAAATGGAAGCTGTCCCCCAAGTACATCTGGTCTGTAGGCAACTCTGTCAGCTGGATGCTGAAATTTCATCATGCAAACAAGACATAAGCATTTACAAGTACTAGAATTTATACCCTTGGCATCAGAACAGATGCATCCCACCCATGCCCAGATTTGAATGGCAGTGGCAGACTGCCAAAGCCAGCTCAAATTTATAGTGGATGAAGCCAGTAACAGCTGCCTCTGCTTTCAAAAGGGAGGCAAAACCCTACTGAAATTGCAGGACTCAGCAAGGGCCACTCTTGACTCAGAAGCAGCAGCTCAGAGTACAACCTGTAATACTCAGGGGCCTGTACATCCATTAAAGATCAAATCAGTCACTAACCATATTGCAGTTTCTAGCTCAAAGGCCAATTTGAGCCCTCTGCTGCAAAGTGAACCAGCAGCACTGAGGCCTCAGTCAAAATTTTGACACCTGAGTGGCACAAAATCTGTCTTGTCTAACAGATCTTCCTCTCTCCTATGCTGAAAGCAGGAATGTTCAGATAACAGTGGAATTCTTTGCAATATCCCACAGGTGAGACTACTAATACAGTAAAGTAAGAAAAGCAAAAGGGATTTTTCAAGCTCTGCTGTATATTTAACACTTTTATACAATAGAATTTATTTAAAGTTCTCTTGTTCTTACATAAAGTTTGTAATATAATCCTTCAGTTTTTAACTTTGTTCTGCCCTTTTTAACTGAACTAGTAATCTGATTTCTTAGCCTCAATTTACCTGTGCAGGGGGGGACTGGAGAGGGTTGTTCTCTAACATGATGGACTGAAGATGTCTGAGGTTCCTATAACAAACTGGTATTGTTGTTATTTTATTGCAGGAGAAATCTAATCGAATCAATGGCAACTCAGCAAGCTCTGGAAACAGAAAACAAACATCCAGTTCAGCAGATTAAAAGAGTGTAAGAAAAAGCAAGAATATAAAAATAGGTGTTTCAGATAACAATTAAGTATGCTGCTTCGAGCTCTCAGGGGAAGAAAAGGGGACTGAAAAATAAAGAAGTGCTTGAAGTTTCTGCTGTTATAACTGACAGCCTTTATCTCACCTTCAGGTAAACGCACCAAATTATTTCGTCTGACATTTAGGTCCCTCAAGGATTCCAAATGGCCAATCTGTGGAGGTATTGTCTGTATTTCGTTACAACTCACATCCTGCAAAGCAAGAGCAAAGAATGAGTTACCACTGCCTGGTAAGGCTCTGTTAACTGAAATGTGCAGCTCTTTGTTTAGGGACTGAACACCTCAGATCCTTATATTCATCAGTTCTCACTGCTGATGTGAAGCATTGTTCTCACTTTAAATACATGGCAAAAGAAAAGCTTTAAAAGATTAAGCATTCAGATGCAGAAATTTATTTCAAGTTATCTCATTGAGTTATTCCACAGTATTTCAGACAGCACAACTTGCTATATAGAAGTTTTTTGCCAGAAACAAATGTACCAAGAGCTCTAATTCCACCTGTCCCTCCTTTCTAAAATAGGGAAGACACTTTAATTGACATGGATCATTTGCTCTCCAGTGCATCTTTCCCTTACATAATTTAAAAAAAAAAATCTCAGAGTATTTCAAACTCTTTTCTAACACCTCTGTACAAAATCAAAACATAGTTGGAGTGCTGTGGCAGACAAAAATCTTCCTTAGGCTAAGAGCAGATTTAAATAACTTGCCATTGCATACAAGTGGTTGGTTTACAATCATAAAGTTCTCAGCAGGGTGAGAAACAGGATGTTGATCTTGCACTTGCCCAGACAGCATCCTAATTACTGCAGGATTTTGATCAGTTTAAAAAATTGTTATTTCTTCTGAAGGATCTGTGAACTTAATAAACATATAAATTAAAAAGTAAAGACCGAATAGTAATAGCTAAAAATCAAGTGTATACTCACGAGTTCTGTCAGCTGTCTGAGCTGTCCAATTTCTTCAGGTATTGAAACCAATTTATTATTACTTGCTATCAAAACTTTTAGTGGTAGACTACAGAGGTGTACTGGCAATGTTGAAAGCTGGTTTCGACTTTTGACAGAGAGAAAACAAAATAACCAGAACACTAATGAGAAATCTTAATGCAATGAAAGACACATACAAAAAGCACACTCCATTTAGGTGATCAAATCAGGTTTTATATAATTACTGCAAAAGTAGTTCCATGAGGCTGTTCTTCACTACTTGCTTTATCTAGTTATGTGTGAACAAACTCTGAATATCAAGTACCAAGCCTGATCAGACGCTTTTGAACTCAGTGAGGGGGACTGTGACATTTTTGTGCCCTTTCAGGTGGTTCTGGTAACTGGCCATGCTCTGTCACAAAGGAGTTTGAGCAGAGTGCAAAAGCCTTTCTCATAAGGAGCACTGCAGGTCAGCACACACAAAATGCCAGAGAAAGTCATTAGATACTGAATATTTAAAGTATATTTCTAATTAAGTAAGGACAATGGGACTGCACCCACTAGAGATATAGCATTAGGAAAGCTATACATGATTCATATCCTATTTGTACAATTTTCATATCAATTAAAAAAAAGAAAATAAAGAAATATACTTCTGCCAATTTAGTGTGCTTATAACACCAGAAGGGAATAGCCTGAGACCTTTTTTTTTTATAAATATCTCTGCCAATTCCTGACAAGAAACTTTCCACATCTCTTAAAAGACACTCTACAAATGCAAGGTGCTGTACACAGTCGAATTTCACGATGGGCCAAGTTGCAGCAATTAGCTTTTAATGCTGGCAGTGAAGTGCTAATGCTTGAGAAAGATCTTTCAAAGCCACCAGTACAGTGAAGGTAAAGGGAAATTGCATGTCTTATTCATCTGCTGTGAGCTGAACTGCAAAGACCATGCTAAAGCTCTACCATCTCTTTTCAGACTGCACGTCTGTACTTCACTGGAAAACTACTGGATTTATTTATTCCTTTAAACTGGAATTAGACTTGTTCATACTCCACTTCTAAAAGCTGCTGCTTAATCCTCATGTTCCCTGATCCACCTAAGTGGGTTAAGAATGGTCCAGGTTGCTTTGATTCAATGACACACAACACAACAACGTGATGATTACACACCAAGTTGGCACTACTTACAGATGCACTAAAATTTACAAACCCAGACTACTCATACTAAAGCAAAATTTGTAAGACAACTGTTACCTGATATTTAGAAATGTTAAAGACTGTAAGTTCAAAACAGCCTCTGGGATGTATCGAATGCAGTTCTGGTACAAATTAAGACTCTCGAGGGAGACAAAGTGACACGCTTCTGCTGGAAGCTCCGACAGTCTGTTCCGTGACAGATCTGAAGGGAGGGAAAAAAAGAGAGATTCAGTAAAGATACCTTAAAACTTCACCAATTCCTTGCTTGGCAAGAGACAGAAGTTAAACCAAATCTCCTACGACATGTTTGTATTTGAAGAATCAAAACATTTCCTTAGACAGTTCCAATCATCAGCCTACAGCTATAAAACATCCATCAGCAGTACTGTCCTTCAAAAGCTGTGATAAATAATGCACTTGCAAAGGGTTCTTTTTTCTTTAAAGGTTAAGGAAAGCTGCTGATTATAAATGCCAAAGGGCTGTTCTCGCAGACACACACACAGAGCTCTCACTTCCTAACACACCCAGCTCCAAGTTCTGACAGGAACAATGCTCCTGTCTCAAGCACCTTCTGTCAGCAGGGAGTTCCCACAGAGAACTGTTTGCTAAGCTGATGCTTCACCTCAGTATTTTTAAGGGGGGGCAGACATTCATTGCAAAAACCCATCTAACCTGAATCAGTGTTATGAATGATTAAAAAAAAAAATCCATATTTAATTGCTATTTTATTTGTTTTGAACTTCTCATCAGCATAAGAGGACAAAAGCTACCACGCCAAAATACATACAATAAACTAATTTCTGTATCTTTATTCCATGAAGGAACCATACAATACAGATTACTTTTTAAATACTGCCAATGCAGATATGTCTTGTGTCTCTTGACATTATTTTTATGGGGTTTTTTTGTAAAGGGAAGCTTTTCCAAAGTAAAAAAGCCCTCCTTGGAGAAATTGTTCCATTGTACACTGCTCTAGGTTGTCCAAGGAGAACACTCCGAGTGCAGCTTGAACTGACTCTAGGCCTACCTTGATGCTTAGAACAGACCATGAGCTACTACTGATAAATAAGCAGTAATTAAAAATCTCAGCAGGAAGAATCACTATGAAAAACTCTGTAGATAAAACCCATGAGCTTTAGTACAAAAGTGGGAAGGAACTTCATTACCCAACCTCCAGGTATGACTGAAGCTCACTACAGCAGGGGCTATGATGGACATATGTTGCAGGGTGCACTAATCCATCACTACAAAAAGGGAATGAAACTCATTGTCTGTTCAGCAATGACAATTAAAAAAAGAATAAAATTAAAAAATAAATAATAGAAATTAAAAAAAAACAAACAAAACCAAAACAAAGAAACAAAAAACTCCCCAAAACCCCCCGAACCACACCAAGTACTTCTTTGCAGCTGGTATCAGGCTCAAACATGATCTCAGCTTGAACTCATCTGAATGTGATTTTGAAAAAAACAAGACTTTTAAATGAACGTTTCCGACAGCTCTAATAGTGGGAGTTAAAACTAAAAAATAATACAAGTTGTCAGCAGTAAGTCTGCATTGCATATCTAGAATGGTTTTATTGTTTTATGACAGAAAACAGTTCGAGATTTTTGCCTCCCTTTTCTATTTTTTCTGTGAAAAAGACCTTTTATCCTTGTTTTTCTTTTCTTCTAAGAGTCAAGAAAAACTTGCACTTACATAGATTGCTAAAGGCAGGCTCTATAAACATCCTGATCTTACCATATGCTAATTCAGACAAAACATCAGATAAATGCATCGCTGCAAAGAAGGATCACTGTGATGGATCCTGCTACTGCCAAACCAGAGTTTTCCTACCTCTACTGCTTGTCCCAGGCCCTTTGCATTGCCGGAGTGTGTGGGAGAACCTTACCAGAATTAAATACAGCAGTTTTTCTGATCACCTCACCACACAGCCCTATAAACCCTATGCCAGCACCAGGGAGAAATGTCAGTGCAGGTAGCAGAATCCCTGTTCTGGTGCCAGGGATTATTTTTGGTGATTTAAAGCACTCACTGAACTCCAGCCTAAGTGGAAGCAGCAAATGAGTCGGACTGATCAAACCTCCTTAAGGATCTGCAGATAGTGAAGGAGTCAATAAAGTAATTGTGTGTGTCCTACAGGGACACAGCACACACTTCCAAGGGAATTGTACTGGAATTGTACAGGCCAGTGGTCACAGCACCAAGCCTGCCAGAGTTCAAGAAGTGTTTGGATGACACTTTCAGGCACATGGTGTGACTCTCGGGGATGGTTCTGTACAGGGCTAAGAGTTGGACTCGATGATCCTTGTGGGTCCCTCAAACTCAGCATATTCTGTGATTCTGCAAATTTATGCAATGGACACTTATTTTGCACAACCATCTCCGATAATACCCTTGTCTGTCCTAGGATTTCTTCTGCTTTACTTCCACAGTTTAATTCTCATTAATGATTTAGTGAAAATGACAGCAAACTCCAACCTTCCTCTCCTCCAGGTCGTATCACTGCAGGAGATTTAAAGCAGAGTAACAGTGCTAAAATTGTGCAACAATGGGGTGTCCGAAATTGTGACATTCCTAATGGGATCTCTCCATGTGCCAACGTTGTTGTAAATGTAACAGGAGAAGAGAGATTTTTCAAACAAACACACTTCTCCTCAACGTAAGCTATGTATCCAGAAAAGTTTCTAGTAAGTGTTTGCAGTCACTGGAATTATCTGTGATCCACACAACTTGCCATGAGGTTCCACAGTAAAATTGTATGTTACTGTCTAAGAAAGGGAGAAGGATGCAAATTATTTCAGAGACAACAACAAGCAAGAGTAATTTAGAAAAAATACTTGGCTTCCTCATTGACTAGATGCTTAAGTGCCTATTTAAAGAATTATTACAACACTGATTTACATATAAGGTGTAAATGTTTTTCTTAGGGACTCTGGAAGATGGAAGTGAATTCCACCTCTTCTCTCACAACATACTAACATCCTTCAGCTCACAGCTTTATCTCTCCTTCACACAGCTGTGCTGGCAAAGGCAGCTTGAATACAACCCCTTTTAACAGAGAAATAGGCTTCCCAAGTAGTGAGTCCTATTTTCTGGCAGAAGAGCGGCAAATAAAAAGTTTCTTTCAACTGGTTTGGAAAGGTTTACCCTCAAACATGAGAATTCTCAATTGCTTTTTGTTTCACTTTATATTACCAAAGAACATTTAAGAACTACTTTTTACATATTGTGCAGACCACAAGGCTTGAACTAGTCAAGAACTTCACATATTCTGAGCTATGATTTAGTATTTCTGAAGAAATAACTCCCTGCAAAAATAACATTAGGTATGAAGAAATGAAAATATACTTTTTAAACAACAAATGAGCTCAGTGTGTGATAGAAAAGAGACACCAGAGCTGGTTAGCAGCAATGACTAACTTTTTCCAGACTTCTCTCAATCTACAGTGATTTCTAAAACTTGGCATTTCTATTCAGCAGTAGACATTCAGTGGAAAACAGATTAAATCAGAGCTGAATTTTGATGCTGCAGTATAGTCTCTTACATAATTAAAAATGGGTCTAACCAGTTACAGGTTTGATTAATAACTTTGCAGCATTTTTACTCATGATGGCCATGAGAATGCTGTCTTACACACAGCATCCATGATTCCATGTGTCCAAACAGGGAGCCAGGAGGGAGGGTCTGCCAGGGTCACAAAAACAGGCAAGCACTAGGGAATAAAAAAACCCCAAACAACTAAGCTAAAACAAGAGTACCTGGAGAATTACACAGAAGCAAGATATGATAAAATACAGTGTCAGTTCTGAATCTGTAAATGAAGACCTGCTTTTTTCTGCAATCCCCTCTCTGTCCCATTGCAAACCTCCTACAAGTATTTCAATTTCCCAAAGTCCACAATGCAGCATCCCTAAGATTCAGGGACATTTTTTTATTTTGGTCCAGTTTCTCTGGAATCCTCTTCCATGCCAGAAAGTGGACCTTCGATGGGACCAGAAATGAGGCAGAGAGTACAACAGTCACTGCATGAAAGAATTCAAAATCCTCTTTCCCACCTTCTTCCTAAAAACACCTAAATGAAAGGCACAGCTCTAACAAAACCAGAAGAGAAGCAAAAGCATCCCAGTGATTGGTTATATATTCACATATATGTTGCCCTGCAGTACAGCACTAGCTGGTGATTTTCCAAAAGAGAAAGTGTGAGGTAAAGGAAAAAACTAAGGTATTTTATTTAAAATATCCTGTCAATGGAGACTTGTTCTAGTGATATTCTTCTGCTATTGTATACATAACATGACTTCAACAACCAGAAAATAAAAAGGAGTTACAGTACAAATTATTGTGTAAACTAAAATTTCTGCAAATATTTTTATTTCTCAGAGAAAATAATGAATGTTGTAGTGAGATATTATTTTTCATATTTTTTAACAAGCAAGAAATAATCAGTGTGATGCAGATTATTTCCTTTAACGTGTATGTGCACACCCTTTCTGCTTCTCATACCTTAAACTGCAAAAAACAAATGACTAATTCCCCCCAAAAGCACAAATGCTGAATTTCACTATGAATAAGTACATGAGTGAAATACAGCTGTTATAATTTGACTTGTGTTCACATTTCATGGGTCAAAATCACTGTTACCAGAAATCTGCTTTAAAGAAAGGCTCTCCTACTTTGCTAAAAATGGATGTGTTTCCTTGAAGGCAAGATCATGTGGAATTTTGGCAATGGCGAAGCATTCTTTGGAACTAAGGTCTTTGAGAAAGATAAAAAAGCCAACAGTACAGATACAAAATGAAATCTCAGAGCAGAGTTAGATCACTGACCTTTTCCATTTTAACTGGGATTCTGTTCAGAAAGCCAGTAAATCCAATGTCAAATGAGACTAGAGAATACACCATGCTTAAAACTGCATCACTTGGCATTAAATGGAAACTCTTCCTGTTCAAAAAATGTTCCTCTAACATTAGACATTAGCAGGGCTGTGTTCACACATTTTTAACTTCAGCTGTAACACAAATTTTGCCCCCAAAGGAAAATCAGTGATGCATAAAGATGCACTGTTCAAGGCATGGGGTACTTTAACCCACTACATACATGATAAAGAGAGGGAGCTGCAGCTCAACTGTTGCTGGCACTCAAACCAGCTGGGGGGTGGTGAGTTCCAATTCATCACGAGATGCTAATGTGATCAGTCCACTAATCCTGTTGCATGGGAATAGGCTTCGGTTCTCATTCCAATTAACTACAATGAAAGCCAGTTCTAGACCTGGGCTGTGCTACAAAATTTGGTTGATAAAAATCTGCCCTTTGTTACCAGAGATCTGCATGTGTTCCCCACACACTTTGAATTTTTTTTATTATTATTATTTTTTTAATTTAAACCAGCAAAGCCTGGATTTCTGGCTGTCTATTCAAACCCAAATGTCAGCAACCACCATAACACCCGCTGGCAACACACTGATGTAAGAGAGACTGTGACACTGTCAGCAGCTCTATGCTGTGGGCTCCCACCCACGACGTAGTGTGGCTTCTAGAACACCCCAGCTGCAGCTGCGTGACATCAGCCACCAACGTGCTGCAGTGATGCAACAACTCTGGTATCTGTGAATCCTGATGGTGACACTGGTGGCTTACGGGTTGCCCTCAACTAGAACGGCTTCGTTTGCAGGGCAAGAAAATGTTCTGCTGTCTCAAAAACTATGAAGCGTGTGGTGTAGCCTGAAAGCACACGCACAGTTTTTCTTTAGTAACAGACAAATCTAAGATACATGGGCCTGCAGCTGACAGAGGAAAACATATTTTCATATAAATAATTAGATAAGCCAATCAATGACCAGGAGGCTGACAGCCAGCATGGCAACAGAAGGCAAAAGGCAGCATGAAGTGCTGTAAGGGGACAAAGTACAGCTGTTCAAGAAGAAATACCAGAATCTGGAACTGTGTAAACAGACTGGTTTTTTCACATACACTACTTAAAGACCAGAAGCAAACTCCACAGTTTCACACTGATAACAACAAAAACATCATTACACTGAAGAATATCCTTGAAGCAGTTGATGTATTCTCAATGATATGGAATGCAACAGGGAACAGCTCATTTACAGCTCCTGCTCCCTGGAAGTTAACTGCTTAGGTACAGGACCTGTCAGATAAGGTCACTAAACCCATCTTTTGAGGAATGTGATGCTATTTCATTGCTCAATTCTGACATTTAGAATCAACTCTATTACAACAACTATATTTCCAAATGCATTTGAAGCACATTGTTATGTAAACCTCAACTCCACCTTCTGCTTCTCATTGTGTTAGGGAAATAAATTCATTCACATTCATCCTGGGTTTATGAACTGATTTTTTTCACCTCTCAAATGTTTCAGAACTTGAAAATCTAAGAGCAGCAACGCTTGCGATCCTGTTGACTTTTAGGAAACATTCCCATAAAACTTCTAAAATAAAATTAATAAAATGAAAGCATAGCCCTAAGCAGATGAACTATTGGTATTATGGCACTGACTTTTCTTGCACAAGAAAACCAGAAGTCATTGTAAGAGAATAGCTCTGTGATGTACTTCTGTTGGTCCCTGTACTCATTTACTGGGAGTGTTTTCCTTTCTAAGCACTGAAATGTTGGCATCCTTCAAGCTTCATTTCACACCTGGAGGATTTCCTGACACAGGAGGGGTGACTTTACCTCTTCCTGCCTGCTGTGATACAGAACTACCACTTCTCTCATACCCTAATTTAAAACAAACCTCAGAAATGTCATCTCCTGACTCACCTTCTACCTGCCAGTCCTGTCAAACCAGAACTTTTCCCAACTATTTTCCCATGTATCGTGTAAACCTATTAAGTTACAGTGAAAGAAGGTGGCATTTACTGAACCAAAATGTGTCTGTTCCTTCTTTGTTTTCCCTAGGGAATACACACTGCCAAGGACAGCACCACTGCCCAAGCTGCAATACCTGAGTAACAGCATAATGAAGACTGTTTTCACTTACATTCTTTCTGTAGCTCTGTAATGAAATATAGAATTTCCAGTTTCAATTTCCAATATTTCATGAAAGAAAACAAGATTCAGACACATGATCCATCCTTGATACACTTACCACATTTCAATTCTCAGCAGATCCATTTTTGATATGCACGATCACACTCCCACTTAGCAGCAGCACCAACAGCATTAAACTGCATTTTAACCATTTCCACAAACTAACATTTTGTAACTGATAATCTCCAACCTACTGGTTTTTGCCACATGCACAAGGTGGGATTTCTGCAGTTACAGAAAAGGAGGCAAAGGTTAGTGGTTTCTTCCAACTGTCACCCTGGTGATGCTACATCTGGAACGAGAGGTGCTGACCACCAAAACCTTCATCAACCTGAGGCTGTACTGCATGGCATGCAACACAAATGGAAAGATTACAGGTCACAGTGAAATAGGCTCTCTAGATTTCCTGCCTTTTGTGCTCAATACAAGGTTTGTAGCTTTTAACCAAGGCTGCTCAACTGTCCTTTATAAAACCTGTTTCAAATCATTGCCAAATCATTGTCAAGTTTCAGATGTGCGGATCAAAGTTTCACAGATGCTATTTCCTCTGGCTACACTTTTATTTTGGAACATTCAATACAAATAACAAAGCTTCTTGCCAAAGGTTTTAAAAAACAAGAAAACCTCTCACTTCTCTGAAGAACTCCCACAAATCCCTTACTTGAAGCAATTTTAGTGAAGTGAGAACTATGGCCAAAAGCACTTGCCTTTTCCTTCAACACCTATATTACCAAATGAAACCTGGCTGTTTTCTAACTCAGGAGCATCTTAAGAACAGTCATACAATGGAGTTTTGGCTTCCAAATTCCTTGAACTACACTAGGTTTCTTTAGCATTAAGTTGCCTCTTCAACTCCTCTCCATTAAAACACATCACATAAAAACAAAAAAATTAATCAAGTACAACTCTCTTACCTGGCCAGTCTCTGCAACATTCACCATTTGCTGTTAAGACTAGAAAAATCTTTGTACAAAGACCTGTAAGAACTTTAATTATACTAAATAAGAAAACTCAGTCATACTTGGGATCAAAGAGGAAAAGAGAAGATTCTAAGCACCAACTCCCATTCTCCCTCCCTATTTTCTCTCCACATGATTTTAATGCATATTTGCTATAGTTTAGCTTTCTCTTTTACACATGAAGGAAAACTGCACAGGTGTCACCATAAAAAACACTGACTAAACACAAGCACATATTTTAGAGTCCTGCACTTACGTCAGCTGCTGTATGGCCACTGACAAGAAAGCATGATCTCAAGGAAAGCACAATGTCTCAGTGGAGCAGATCGCCCGAGGACTGCAAGAAGAGGATAAACATTCTAATGAGAGTAACAAAATGGAATACAATGCCACTTCCTCTGTGAAATAATTTCATTTTCCTTTTGCATGGACCAAAAACCAACAGTGGAAATACAGAACACCATCATACAGTTGTTCTTGTGTGGTCGCTGGAGAGCAAGAAGGAGTGACAAGCTCCAGTTCATGCAAAGAACTGAAAACTCTTCATATTCCATCAATTCCAGTTGCTTTTCCTCTAGTTGGCTCTAGAGCAGAAAAATCTGTAGCCTAAATGGATCAAACTGTTATGTCAAGTATTATTTATTCATTATTCAATGTAGACCCTGGCTTCACAGTCAGCCACTCCAAGCCATGGAGCAATTCCTTACTGGCCATGTGTTACCATCCTCTGCCTTGTGCCAGCACTCCCGACTGTGCCCATACAGCCAGTTGTGTCTCATTACTGAGAACAAATCCTGAAAAAAACCAAAGCCACAAATAGTTTTCAGCCCTTCTGAGGTGTGATCCAGTTCATGCTGCAATTGTGTCATCTCTAACATCAATACAAGGGAGAGGATGAAGATGTGTGGGGAAGAACGAGACCATGACTTTTGGCAATAGCCTTGGATTTGGACAAGGGTTAATAACAACCATGAAACTGCACCTTTTTTGGTTCCTTAGCTCACACACAGTCCTAATAAATATGTCTTTTCAGAGTAGCAAATACAGGGTTACAATCAGGGATTTATTCCCAGGTTTTGCTCATGATGGACACGTACCTGTGTACGTGGTATGTCCTCGTGTGCACAGCATGGTATTTTAAGGATGGCACACGGTGGGGTGAAGCAAACACTTCAGGAACGAGATGAAACCACTTTGCAGATGAGCATGGAAAGGAATTCAGAAGCTTTAAAAAGGAGGCAGAAGGAAGTCATATGACCTGCCAGCTGGGCCTTATGACCTGTCAGTAAACAACGGGACAGATTACACACAGAATACAAACTGCGACTCATGTACTGCTACAGCAGAGATGATGCAAAGTGGAAATTTGTTTGAAAACAGGAACTAATTCGAGCCCCTTCACATGGGGTTTGCGGTTAAAGAAGTTTTTACATATGCTCTGCTCTCTTCTAGCAATTTCATTCCCTTTTCCTCACTAAACCTGGCACCCAGCCTACAGCAGAATCATGATTCTCTTTCAAACAGCCCTAAAACTTAAAGCCAAACAAACTAAACTAAGTGAAAGTTGGAGAATAAATGTTGCAAAAGATCCAAAACTGAGGAAACAAAGTAGAGTTTCAGCTCACCAAGTCCAGTTAAATTGGGGAAGCTCAGTTCCTACTGGCTCGCATTGCAGGTTCCTGGGGTTTTTTGTGCAAAACATAAATACACACAGTATTTATCTTCAAGGAAAGCAGCCTCTGGACTACACCTAGAAAGCTGGTAAGGCAGCACACACCCCTTCATTGATAAAACTGCTTTAAAGGAAGCAATTTTGGTTTGACCCAAACATACTCCTTTGGTGTTTTAAAACTAACAAATAAAACCAAAAAGTCAAATCATAGCATGAAACCTGCATGTCTAGCCTTTTATTCTAGTGTAACAAAGACAGTTTAAAACGGTATCTGAAGGCCTTGGAGATCCCACCCTCTGCGATCCGACTTCACTGGTTTAAAATTATCCCCTCCATTGGATCCTCCTCACCAGCCCTTTGCTGTGAGCTACTGATTCTGCAACGCTTGTGTGAGCATTTCCCAATTCCCATCAGGCAGAAAAACCGTCAACTTAGCTCACATGATTTTTGAAGTTGTTTAAACTACTCTTGCAAATTTTGCCTGAAGCTAATCTGGGGAGGACTTACATGAACTGTCTCTAGTGGATATTTGAGGGCAGTGACTTCCTTTGGCAGCAATTTCCTTAGAGTAGCTGTTATCTGCACAATGACAAACAAGTTGAAGTTTTGCCTTTACAAAAAGGTTGAGTAAAAGACAGAGGAGAAGAAAACTTTTGAAAGAAGATCTTTCATCAGGCTTTCATAAGCAGACATTACTTTGAATTGAATCAGATCAAAGTCTTCATTACTTAAGCATTCCATTTTCTTCTAGCATTAAAGGAACTATCTTGGCTAAACCAAAGGAGATTAAGCTCATCTTGTAAATGTCTCACTGCAACACCATCATTTAGAATCATAACATGGTTCGGATTTGCTGCTTTGATTCAGGTCCTCAATCCCAGCACACACAAAATGAAATTAACCTCTCCTGTATTTCTTCATCATCTGTTTTTATCTAAGACATCTGTTTTTCTCAGTTTTCATGCTCAGGCTCATGGAGAATGAATACCATTATAGGGAATACTCCCACCAAAAACATCAACATACCTCCCTTGTATGGACTCTCTTTCCCAATCTGGAAACAATTCCTCATTTTCTTTTACATCCCTTCACTTTTCCATGAATACTCCAAGAAAACTGACAACTCCAGACTCGAATATAACTTCTCATGTTCACAGGGGCAAAACTAATCTGGTTGTCAGTTCATAACTTACAGCTACTTGGTTCTTAGTGGTCTGGTTTACAGTGCAGAGGAGAGATGAGCTGCTGCACTGGAACAGGAATGAATGTGGTGAAGTGCTGCAACTTCTACAACCTGCTGGGACAGTGTCTCCTGAAAGTATACTCATTCATTAAAGTTCAGTTGAAGACATTCTTTTGCAGGCTTGAGTTGGAATGCTTAATTTGAAAGTCAAGTCACTTAATACATAATTTTTATCTTGTTTTCAATTAAAAAGCTTGCTAATGTCACTATACTTGTCCTCATATCCTACTAAGTTGTATTCAAAAATACACTTCAGTGCAGGAGACAGTGCAAGCTGGCACCTCCAGAGCAAGGGCTGAGCTAGTGCTGTAATGGGGAGATGACTGCTCTCTACCAAAGGAGGGAAAGCTGCATGTTTTACGGGGCAACTTTTAATTTCCTTACTGCCACAAGTTAAAAGTAGCATATTTTTTCATGGTCCAGAGACTGGTCAGTAAGCACTTCAATGTCTTCACACATATTATCATCTCCTTCAACTCAATTTCTCCCACTCTTCCAATTTTACATGGAAAAGATGGAGCATGCAATAAGTACATAAGACACTGCACAGAAGCAGCTTTGTAAAATAAAAAAGACTCTTGCCAAGAAACTATGCTGCATGTAAAACTCCTCACAAAAAAAGACAAGTAAACAAAGAGATGATAAATACTAATTCCTCCATTTTGTTATAAGACTCTCACATACTACGCTCAATACCACAGTCTATGGTTTAAATTCCATAGTCAACTTTCAGTTATTCATAAAAGGAAGAGGAAATAAGGGTCAGATAATGAAGATAAAGGCATGCCACAGGTTAATATAAAACCTAATGCAGAGGGTGGGTGAACAGTCATAGGCAATGACACTCCTGACAGATGAGCACCAAGTACCTCCTAGGTAGGACTGAGCCAGGCTAGAAACCCCCTGTGAGGCAGCACAGCACCCTTTAAATGCATTTATGCTTCCCAAGCTGGTCCTCCCACAACCAGCTAAGGCACCCCAAATACACCAACTACAATTAGTGGTGTCAGGACAACTGAGAGGGTACAAAATGTGCTATGAGAGCAGGAATGAGACCAACTGACTACGTTGTAAGCCACCCTCAACAATCTGTTCACAGCTATCAGAGCTACACCTGAAGAGACCATGAGTGAGGAAGATTGCATGGTACTGTCACTTTGCTTTATGCTCTGCTCTGTCTTTCATCTCCATCAGCGAAATACCTTGTATATTCAGCAATTCCAATGGCTCTGAGACTAAACTGTAACCTGGGGATGGAGATGTGGCATGGAATAAAGACAGGAGGAGTATGTCAGTCAGGAGGGCTGGAAATGTAAAACACAACCACCAAAGACTTTGTATTTTCACCATTCATCTATTTATTTTATTTCAATTAATCTTAACATTGGACATAAAATTCTCCACCTGCAAGTATTTTCACATGTAAATATGTCAGCTAATATAACAGCTGCTATTTACCAATTATCATGTTAGTTTTGCATATTCCCCCTATATATTTCACCAATCAGTTTGAAATGCATTATCTTACTCCCTTTTTTCCCACAAACAGTTTAAATAGAATGATATATTAAGGTCAGCAATACATGGACAGACAATAAAAAAATAATGTTAGCTGCAAATACATTTCAGAAATGTCTTAAGGGGAGAGTTAGAAACAAACCAGCACAAACCAGAACTGAAAATTCAAAGGTCCTAGAAAGCAAAGTGAGTAATTTCACATAAAAAGGCCAATTACTCTCAGAGAAAGGCAAGCATTTCTATAAAATTTTATGCCTATTATTACTGCATTTCTCTGACACTCTTAATAGAGTGGCTCCGTATTTATGGCACTCAGACACAGCTTCATCAGAATGCACTGTAAAGTCACCAAATATGCCTCATATCACTGCAGACACTGATCTGTCTTCCACAGAACTGTATTTTACTGAGGGGAAAAGTCAATAAAGTCCAACAGTCAAAAGTCCTATGTTCTTTTAATGGCTCCTTGAGGCCATCTCTCATGCTGACATCATCCCTAACAAAAAAAGCCTGTTACACTTTACACAAGAAGAGTTTCAATTTCAATAGGACAATTATTGCCAGAATTCTAGAAAAAGAGCTGGAGTCTTACCAAGTCATCTGTGCAGTACAAGCCATTTTAGTGTCAAGAAATAAAACAACAGTATAGGATATGTATGGAAAATATCTCATATCAAACAGAGAGAACAGCCAAATGAGGAGATAAATGACAGCAATTGCCAAAACATATGCTCAAAATACGAAATAAATTTTGAATCTGGAAACCATAAAAGTCACCTTCAGTCAAAAACACACCACGCAGACATTACCAGGGATCAAGGGCTACAGAACTGGCAGTCACCATCTCATACATCTTCACTGTCTTAAAAACTAAGCTTGCTAAAAACTACTGGCAAGGCTATCAAAATTATTGTTATATTCCCAAATTAGTATTTGAGGTGAATTGTATACACATCTTTTAACAAAAAAAATAAACATTATGAATGCTGGAAGCAAACACATAAAACAAAATCCAAACTGATCTGACCACAGATGAAAATAATTTTTTTTCAAATCCAAACCAAAGTGATTCCTGTTCAGGAAAAGGCTTAAGCTGAGGTTTAACACTAAACATTGCTCTTTAAAGGCCGTGATGAAAATTAATCTCAAAATGCAGTAATCACTTTGAAAGTTTTTGGCTGATTGGCTCTATCCCTCCAGCTCCTTCAGAGAAACATTAGTTTTCTGCATGTGACAACTCTCATCTATACCAGCTCAAATTGAAGAGAATGAAAGCTTTTTGCCTTGCCAGGAGAATTCTTGACAAACACTGAGCCACAGAAGAAAAGCTGCGTGGCAACTGCCCACACTGCATAACAACAATGAGAATTCCACTTCCAGAGTTCTCCATTATTCCATTTCACAATGACTATTTCAACTGCTTGTATTTTTAGAGCTCTACGTGTGTATAAAACCTTAATTTTAAAAGTCTTCATTTGCAAACGTGCAAGAATTTCAACTGGAAAAATCTCAGAGTTACAGAGAAGTTGCCTCACCCACACTAACAACAGAGACACAAGCACGACACTCGAGATGTCTGAGAGCGTTCGGCTGCTCCTCCGCAACACGACACTGCCCACTGCTCATGAAATACTTGACTGTGTTCCAGCAGAGCAGGGTTTCATTTTCCAAGGCTGCTTCACAAAGTTAGCAGTGAGGGAAGTGTGCAGTAAATGAACTCGCCCCTCCCCAGCCCCCTAGATGAAGTTCCTTTGGGTACTAAAGGAATTACCCAACTAAAAAAATCAGCTCTCAAAAAAAAAATTTTTTTAAAGTAAAAGACATGAAAAAAGCTTTGAAAATGGAGCTAAAACTACTGCCAGATTCTAAGTCCATGTGCAAACCTTTAGATCCATCCATTATTTTTTCCTGTTAAAAATTATAGTATTGTTAAAGGTATACATTTGATATTTATTCAATCCACTTATCTTTCCCAAAACCTCACTAGAATAACAAGCTTGAGTACAAAGAGGGACAACAGCCTTCAACTTGGGTGAACAAGAGGTAAACTAGTAGTTAGAGCATTGCAAAAAAAAAATCCCTAAGAAATCCAACCCCAAACAGAAAATAGTCCCACACTGCAACAATCACTCCCTGGATTTTAACCAATAGACTTAATGGAAATAATTGAACTTTAACAACTTTCAGAAATCTGTGCAAGGCGTGGGGAGATAAGAGAGAAGGGCTTTGATGCAGCGAAAGTACTGGAAAACTTAAGGGTCCTGAAATTACAGATTTGATATTCATTGAATTGCAAATAAGCCAATGAATCACACTGCAAAATGGAAGGGTTGGTTATACACTGAAAATAATTGGCTCTGATATGCAACTTTTGAAAGTCGTTATAAAAATGGCACAGCATTAAAAGATTAATTTAGCTTCAGTATAAATATGGAAGTGATCAGCAAAATGAAAGCACTGAGGGTAGGAAAATGTGAGTCAAGCAGGATATTTGAAGTTATACAAAAGGAAAATTATGATAAAGCATTAACAATAGTGGCAGTACTGAATATTTCACTTGCCCTGAAAGTAATATTGATCTCATTACTGTAAGTACAATATGATGAAGAAAATCCATCCCAATATCACTAGAAGTACAGAAATGCATCTCTACTTCTAACAAAATTAAAATAAAACTCTTCGGGCTACTATAAAGTAAGAATGAGAAACTTGTGAAAAGTCTCACCATAAAACATATCTAAAACCAAAAACATTTTAGTTTATATTTCACCTGATAATATTTAACATTCTTTACAAATAAGAATCTCTCATGTCTATGAAACCGCAACTACAGCTAAAGAAGAAACAATCGCTGCAACTGTGACAAGAAATATTACATAAAAGAAAGAGAGCACTGCATTTCATTGGGGGAGAGGAAGATAGCGAGGGTGGCAGGATCATAAGACAAGATGCTATGAAGTGACTAAAACTTGGGAAATGAAAATTTGCCAATGGAGTTTGACATCCCTCGAAAAAATTAACACCAACAATAAAGCAAGAATTACTCTTCTGTCACAAGAGCTGCATGGAAAAGTTGTCACATAACAAGTAATATGAAGAAAACTCTTGGACAGCTGGAGTGAAATAGTTTGTTACAGTGAAGTTATACTGAGGCTACAAGTGTGAAGCAGAATTAAAGTTACATTTACAATTAATACACACACACCTTAAACTCTTGTTCATTAATCTTCTTTCTTAGTACAGAAGATTTACCTGTCACAGGTAGGCTGATTAAGTTCTATGAATAAAGATCTCCAGAACACCACAAACTGTTTTTGTGTATCAAAGAAGATGTCACCAGCTTTACAGCTGTTGACATCCTCTGTTCCTTCTCTACTGTCATTCCTGAAGTCACACAGCTTCGAATCCTCTGGCATGGAAATAAACAAAAAGACACATGAAAAAAATCTCTTTCAATGAATTCAGTCTATGTGCAATATAAAACTGGACAAACAATTCAACAAAAGTCCCCCACATAAGATGGATGGCCTGCAATTTCTCTTTTTCTCCTCTATTCATGGGGCACACACTGTGTTTTCTGGCTTTAAAATGAAATGATTTTGCCTGAGAAGTAAAACAATCCACTAAACAAGTTTCTCTATAAATGCCTCTGACCTAAGGATGTATTGCCCTGCACACAGTGAGGATGCAGATGTACCACACTGAGTGGAGAAAGCAAGATGCAAAGAGATGGGAAATGCAGTGACAGGAGGATTTCTTTATGGTCCAAAACAGAGAATGGAAAAAGAATAGGCAAATCTAAAAAGCATAATGTACGTATGAACACACTTTCTTCTAATGTGATTAAAAACCAGACACCAGTGTTCAGCAGACTGGAATATCTCCAGGTGAGGAAAACAGAAGTACAAACAGTTTCTCCAAGAGCGCAGTGGCCGCCAGGCCAGCCTGGTCTGGAGAACAGAAACTCTCAGGATTCTACTCAGGTCTTTTTGCTTGTTTGTTTGCTTTTGCAATCCCTAACAACTGTCACATACCAGATACATTTCTCATCACTGTACTGAGTAAGCCCCAGGGACGTGCTGTAGTTGTTCGTTAGAAGAGGAAACCCCTTCCAAAAAACAGACGGGACACCACCTCGTTCAAGTTATCCCAAAATCCACTCATACAGCTTGCAATGCATGCCTGTAAAAACCCCTTGTATTTCCGTTTATCACATAATCAACATGGTCAAGAATTGAAAAGAACTGCATCATATGGGAAGGATTCAGTCAGTTTTAAAAAATAAAATAAAAAAAATTACATTTCTGCCTGCAAATCTAATTAGATAGAAATAATAATTGTGGGGATTAAGACTCTGAAAATGTTTTTCCCATTTATATACTGCAAATCTGTCAGCAATTGCATTTTTGATGAAAATCTATTTTTGCCTTTTGTTTTACCTATCCAAAGAGGAAAAATGTGTTTTAAGTAAAAGGAATAAGAACAAAATAATATTTTATTTAAATGTGAAAAGCTATTTAAATAGTCTCATTTCAAACTGATAACATGTTACTGAAATGGAGCTTCCGCAGATTTATTTCTTAACCTCTAAAACGCACTACAGGGGCTGTGAACAGAAACTACACTGCAGTAACATTGACAGAAAGAACTCAACAGATGCACTTCTCATTTTACCATATCTGTGAAAGCAGAGATGGCAGATGTTTAGAATATTACATCTGTATTACTCAGTTACATAAATTACAGTCAAATCATGTGCACTAGAAATGTGTGTGTGAGATTTCCTTCACCATGCTCAGAATGAAAAGCCAGTTCTGACCAGAACGCTGCTCAAAGGCAGCGAAGCTCCCTGGACTTTCCACACTATAACTTTTAATGGTAATTATAACCATCTTCTGCCACACAGGCATCCCTGAATGATGGCATATGATTTGCATACAGCAGAGCAGAGCCATGGAACATATAATACTTAAATATTTGCAACAAGTTTACAGCTCAAAGGATCAGCCTGCTGCTTTAGCACAGATGGGTTCCAAAGATAATTTTTTCACCTTGCTAAGCACAAATCTCCCCCCTCCTTTGCAAGGCAGCAGAATGAAAGGAAATAGCAGATATTTTATGGCTCCTGACCACATTCAGTCGTGGCCCTCTACAAAAACATTTATTCCACAGCTGAGCTTGGAGCAATGTAATGACAAGCTCCCAATTGTCCTGGTACTATTGTGCTCAGTGACTCTCTCACTCCCAGAGAACAGAGTGAATGACACCAGCTCAAAGACCAGTAAAAGCCTTGGTCTATGACTGAACTAAGGGGTAATATAAATGACCATAAATAATGGTAATAAGTATGACCATAAATAATGGTAAGAACGAATTAAGCAAGTTTAAATTACTACTTGTCTCATCAGCACCCTAAAATTAATGTTCTCCTCAGATTTAAAAGGAATTTTGTACCAAACGTCAGGATACTAGTTATTCCTTTTTTTATTGTCCTAACAACTTGGATGAGAAGAATGGAGTTGGCAATGAGAGAGGCATTTGAGACAGGGCAAGATTAACGAGAAAAGGAGAAAAGGTTAAGACATGGAAACCGGGATGAAGGAGATGGGGAAAAAAAAAATCAGGGCAGAAGAGACAGAACTGAGAACAACATATTGCTGGGAACGAGACGTGACATGAACACAGGGAGGAACTTCAACCTGGTAGAGCACAACACCCAATTGCAGAACCCAAAACCTGCTCACACCACCACTCCTCTGCCCTCAAACATCTGAACAACTCAGAGGTACAGCATCCCACTCTACAATCGGGTTCCAGGGAATGTCAACCTCCTCCTATCTTGTTGGCTCACGTAAGAGAAACCTGATGGACGTAAAGGTTTGAATTGTCCTGATGAGTCACACGGATGGACCAGAACCTGGAAAATTCAGCCTGCACCTCTGATTAAAATTCAGCCTGCTTTTAGAATTCAGCATTAGGAAGGTAAACTGGAAGACACACTGATATTCTGTACAGTGAAAACTGAATTAAAATCTTATATAACATTGCTGAATCAAGCACACAGACAGTCTAGTCTGTCATCAGGTGCCCACATAACTTTAATTGCTCATTTCCTGAGCATATCTACTGTCCACATGTCTTTAATTAACAACCACATACTACTTTTCATTTTCTTGAAGATTTTTCTGTTCAAGTAGATTTTTTTCAGCCAAGATGAAATTACTCTAGGAATCAGGACTGATCACAGTAACAGTCTTATCAAAGACAGTGTTGTTGAAAAAACATTAGGGGAAAGAAACCAGGGAATTACAGAAAGAAAAAGGGATGGTTAACCTGAAAGGGGGTAAACACTGCTTTGGAAAAACAGATTGCATGTTGTCAGTGCCATATATTTCCTTCATAATGCTAAGCAAATCTTCTAAACTAATCTTTCCATAGGTGGTAATTAATCACATATTTCCATTTTTCTAGATGTTGGGCTTGATTTCCAGTACTCCTGCAAAGTCACCAAGGCATCTGAATTTATTAAGAGCTACACTGAAAAATATTAAAAATAATTAACCCAAAATAGTTTGGTTGCCTAAAAGTTCCAGCACTCAGTATTTTGAATTTTGGTACTGCAAATCAGCAAATGCTTTCAAACGTTGTACCATTCCAGGCTTCATATGTATAAACTGACTTGCTTCACTTCACAGAAATTACATGAAAAATAGTGTTTCAAACCTTTTCAATAGTCTGGAGCACTACCCAAAAGCCCAAGGCAACAATAACATGTTCCTGCATTCAAAGCTAAGTTTCAACAATAAGCTGAATAAAGAGACTAAAATTCACATGGGTCATTGAACAATGTCCCACTGTGGTGGTTGGAACTGAATAGATGCTCCCTAATCCTGCTGCCCTCTGCACAGACCACACTGTGGTTACAAACCATATGTTCCAGCAGCCAACACCTGGGCTGCACAGCAAGTTGGGTTTTTTTGGCATATCCTCATTTTGGAGAGAACAAAATGAAGTCTCACTCTAGAGAGACTTCTGGGCTTTGTCAGTGAAAGCAGCAGTTTGTAGTGTAGAATGGTAAGGGAGGGTGAAGTAAAGGACTATTGGGACAGTGTGGGAGATTTCAAAGTGAAAAATAAATCCTGTTCCTGCACATACACGGAAGTACTGACTTGGGCAAAACAATCCTATAAGGAAAAGATCACAATGTCTTACCCTTTGCATCTTGTCCCGATATCTGTAATCCAGAGAACTAAAGCAGTACTTTAACTCTAATGCACTGACAAATCTAACCACCTAGACACTTTTAACATGAATGGGTTTCCACCCCTCCATTTTGCAGAGGGGTCACAGCAGAAGAAAGCACCCTGCATAGCCCATGGCTTCAGCTAAATACACAACTGCAATTCATTCAAGTTGTTTTCCCAACATTGGAAACAATGAGATCCAAGCCTGATTAGTTATCAAAGAGAGAAGAACCCTTGAATTGAGTTATAGCTTTTCAGTAGTTATATTTATTTTTAACACATGCTACACAATCTGCAGTGTTTGTTGTAACTAATTCTTTACTGATGGTTCTTCTACTGAATAAACTAATTACATCTACTGCATTCTAAATCCAAACCTAAACCATCAGTTTAAAATTACTTACATAAAATAATGTATTTTGCCAAATGAAAGCATGAGATCCAAATCTGTCAGCAGTAAAGTTTCACTGAATGAAATTCAACTCTGCAAACCCTCTTGTAAACGAAAAATTCCTAGGCTCACTGATTCAAAGCCCAGCACATTGTTTTACAGAAAATAATTAGCAGGTCAGTGGTAAAAGGTTACAAAATAGAGTTAAGGTGTGATTTCACAATGGATGCAAGTCAATCTAGGCTTACACATCTGCCAAAACAGACCCTCATCACCCATATAGTCCTTCCACCCTTTCTGTTTGCTGGCACTCAGGCACACAAGGAAACGTAGCGAGCTGTCCAAGGATTTGATCCAAGTAGTTATTGGCTGAGCTGTCAGCCAGATAAGTACCAAACAGCTTGCTGGAAGGCACTGTGACTGCTGGTGTTGACTATGCAGCAGGAGATGAAGACAGAACTTTCCCTTTTGGCATCAGCATAGAACTTGGATCACATTAGGCCATGTATTTATGACTGACTTCAGGGAGTACTTAACCAATATAAATGTGCTACCTCCAAGCACAGGTACAGACACAGCAGAACAGGGCTAGAAACACCATCAGAGAAACACAGACATTTCCTTTTTTCCTAAAATCTAATTTGTCTTATGTGTGACTGCAGGGCTCAATATATTCACCTATCAACCCTTTCCCTCCTTACTTTTTATGTAGTTAGTTATCTCCCTAAAATATCACTGCAAGTGCGTTTGGAGACAAAACAGTATTAAAAAAATAAATCTGATCACGATGGAGACAGGAAGTGGAAGACTACGGAAGTAACTGGAAACACCAACACCACTTAGAAGAACTTGTAAAAGTTTGATTGTGAGACTTTATTGTTTGCTTTAAAAGATAACAGAGGCATTCTGAATGTCACGTATTGCTTTTATTGCCACAAGGATTAGACTACAAGCTCAGATTCCCAGTTGCCATAAAACATTAGGCAAAAAGACTGCCTGTGTGCCAAGAAGAGTTAAGCATTGCTGGAAGGCCTCAGGTCTCCATCAAAACCGAACACATCCAACAAAAATGAACCATAAACTACAACAGTTCACTGCTTGTGGCGTTTCGAGGGTAACAACAAAAAAAAGGCAAGAGAACTGACCTCAATTTACCAGCTTAGCAAAGCACCACTCTCAGACAATTCCATTAGTCTAGACTAAGAATTGCCAGTATTTATGCACAGAACACACAAGATCGAGACTATTCAATAGCAAAAACATAACAAGAAGGGAAACAAGAGGAAGCAATAATCAAATTAAAAAGGGATTGACACAAGTAGGAGCTAAGACCAAAAAATACAACTGAATGGAACAAGTTGGATTACTGTCCAAAGTTTGGGGAAAAGTTGTCATTCTCTCTCCTTCCCGCTCTTACAGCTACCAGAACCTCTGGACAGTGTATTTGTTTGGGTTTTAGTAAGGGTAGAGACAAGTACACAAATGCCAGCAAAAGACTCTGAATGACCCTAATGACATGTTAGGTTCTTATTTTTAAAAGTGAAACTTCAGATAATCTAAGTACCAACACTGTAAACTGTGCTGACAAACAGCCTGAGACTTGAGCACCGATCCCACTTCCTTCCAAGTTACCTTACAGATCGTAATAAAATTACATTCAGGATACAGTAACCTGAAGAGGATTTTTCCCAAACAATTATTTAATTTTAGTCTGGTTTGGATTCTGCTTTTGTGGCTTTAAGAACAAATGTTGGGAAACAGGGACACTGCTGTATGAGCCATACCGCAGTTCTAGAGCTGTTTTACATTTCATCAGGCAATATCAGCTGAACTTCTGGCAGGAAAGAAAAATACCAGTGAGACCCTTCACTGCAGAACACTCACACAGTCACTGCAGACCTTCTAGATGCATGCAAGCACTTAACATATAGAAATTATACTGACACTATGGTCAGACTTTACCATTTCTATGGAGAGCTGCTAAGAACAAAACTACAGAGATACCTTATTGGCAAAGCCATTCAAAAGGCACAGCAGACAGTTTTATTCTTTCTTTTATCACTATTAATATATTCCAGGAACAAGACATGTAATTATCTTACCAGTTCATTACCATAAAACAGTCATTTTTTTTTATTGCATAAACCCACATATTCCCATTTTCTCCTTTAAAAATGTAGACAGTGAGTGGTGTAGGAAATTACAGCTGTCATGGAGGGTTTGAAAAATAACTTTTCTGCTCGATGTATGCTTTAGGCCACTGGGAATGCTGTCAAATAATGACATCACAGTCTACATTAACGCTGGCAAAATGCAACCATACTTCCTTTCATATTTAACTCAGGTGGTTTATAGCCCTTCCTCTTCCTATTCCCTGGCCGAGAACAAGAATGGAATGAACGAATGGTTTGTAACTCAACCCAGTTAAAATGGGTAGAGATCATGCCTGTTAAATGAAAGAGTGTGAAAGAAAAAGAGAAGCACATCCTCCATTTGATAATGAAGCTTGCTCATTCTTCATCATCAATGAGCTTTGTAAGCCTGAGTCACTTCCTAAAATTCCAATTAATTTGTAAGGGAGGAGCACAAAGGGATGAGATACTCTTTCAGTGTCTAAGTTATTAGTTATTACTACACTGCATTTCTTGTACATGAGCCATCCCACACGTACAAGAACGTTAGATGGATGAATGCATCACACACCATAGGAAGTCACCTTCCCACCAATCCATTCCAAAGCTCTCAAGCACAAATCCCACCTTCAATTTGATTTCATACTGTGATCCTAATTCCAGTCGAAGTACAAAACAACCAGAAACTCACTAATACTTTACTGCCTGCTGAAGTTATCTGCACAGTTCTGAGAATAACCTTGAGCACTGATCTTGTTTTAAAAAGCCACATGTGGGTCTTCATCTGGAGGGTGGCTGTGCCCAGAGCAGCTGAGGCTCTGATGTGACTAGAGAATCCACTTTCCACTGAAAAGTTTAGTGACCAAGGCAAATGATTAACGAGAAACTTAATTTTTCCACCAATGCCTAAAAGAAATACAATGCTAACTTCAAGAATGAAAATGCAGCAAACCTGACCTGATTTCACTTTAGGTAGCCTTGCTAGGAGCAGAGAGTTGGACTCAACGATTCATATAGGCTCCTTCCAACTTACAATATTCTATGATTCTACAATCTGTTTATCAAATGCTTGTCCAAAGTCAAGATACACCTGTCAGAAACTTGGCTCTGATGTCTGTTTAGTGAGGGGTTACGAACGGTACCTAGAAGCTATTACAGCTTGAGCACCAGGTTTAGTACTGGTCAAATCTGAACCCTTAAAAGATCCAAAGCAATGTGACCTTCTCATTGATTTAAAATCTGAAAATGCACCTTATGGTTGACATCACCCATCACCAACCTCAAAATCCACAGAGAGCACCCAACTGAACTCAATCAAGCCTCTAATCTCCAACACCCTGTTCCTACTGACCCGCTTTGCTGGTTCAGCTGCGTTAACCGCGGCTTCCAGGCAAGGCCAGTGAATCTGTTAAGGCTTGAGGCTGGTTTTCCGGCAGGATAGTTACATTAATGAGGGATGTGATTCATTCCCACCTCCTAAGCATCGATGTGGTTACAGTGACACGCAATTACTCTTATTACCACAAGAATGGGGATCAGCTATATCACTGTAACATGACCCACACGGGAGAGGTGCCTGTTCAGGCGCAGAAGAAGAGGAAGGTTTGCACATCCCTCGTTTCATCTCCAGTTCTGTAGTTTGGGAGTAATTCCAATGATGTTTATGAAACACAGATGTCCCACTTGGTGTGCTTGGAGTCTTTGTGGCACAGCATGTAGGAAGGCACTTGGGAGTCTACAGTCTGGGGGGTTGTTTAATGTGTTTAAGTGTTTGTAACACCTAACACACATATACATTCTATCATACTATTTGCGGCTACTCCCATACAAAAGAATTGCAGGTTTCACAAGAAGTTGACGTGGGGAAAGAAGTGGATTAAATTTGGAGCTGAGCACTCAACTGAAAACTGGGAGTCAGAAACGCCTGCATGGATTTTTTTGCCACTGCTCAGCCTTATTCAAATAAAAAAGTCATAGAACAGACCACGCTAAAAAAAAGGGACAAGATGAAGTTATTCACAGCAGCCTCCAAAACAGAGAATTTAAACAGAACGTGTCGTCCCCCCCACGCTCAATAAGCTTTGCTTCTTACAACTTAAGAACAGTTCTAGCTTTTTTCTAAGGTTCATTGTGATGATAAATGCACAAAAGTGTATGGCATGCACTGCCACTTATTAGCATTTAATGCTTCTTGAACAATTACAATGCAAATATTCATCACAATAGATGGGAACCTTGGTGGAAACAAGAATTCCCACAAATTGTTTAAGAGTACAGTAAATGAATAGTGTTATAAACAAAAAGCCCAAACCCCTCACAAATGTGTGTGCTGCATTTGCTTACGGATTAGCCACTACACACTCGTGCAACTGCATTTGTACAAAACCCTTGGAACAACAACAACAAAAAAATTATACCCCAACATGAAGTCTTTTCTATTTATAGATGTGTTCAGATCAAGCAAACCACAGTTATCTCCTGGGTTTTCATGGGTGTTTTTTTTATTAGTGACAGATTTTTGCATAAATAGGATGTTACAGGACAGAGTACGAAGTCAGACCATTTTAAAGGAGGCTCCATTTTGAATTACTTGACTGACAGTGTAACCAACACACCATCAAATGTGGTAGCTTGAAAAAAAGTGACGTTTGAAGTTTATTTCTAAGCTTTTAAGCTACAACTCAACACAAAACACTAAAATAAATCTAAATGACTGCATGAGAATCAATCAAAGCTACAAACAAATGGCACACTGACACCTTTTAAAACTACTTTTACTTCACTTATAGAACTGGACAATCAAAATAAACATCAACTAAGTCTGCTCTATATAATGCACTAAAAAAACTGCTACATCCTGCACAAACTCTCATCGTTTCCCAAGTCTCATCTCTCTGTTTAACACAGTAACATATAAACATACTCCACAAATATGTTTTTGCTTGTGATCAAGGTACTTAGAGGCAAAGTATACCTTTTTAGTCTACTGTTATGAATATATCTGAGGAGCAGAGGGATAAAACCAGCTCTATTGGTATTACCTTATAAAGTACTCCATATTCCTTAATATCCTTAAATCCATATTATACAGGAGAAAGAAAGAAAAGGGATATGCTTATGTTCACAGTGCCTTTCATATCTTCTTTATGGCTGTCTCAAACTACAATAATAGAAGTATAAGAGCTTACAGAGCTTATAAGAAATTGTTGTCTTTAGCATACACACACCTGACAGCCCTTCTTGGAAAGTTGGTTTCCCCTGTCAGCAGCACAGGATAGGAGATTATGTGTATATACACACACTCACATATAGATACATCAGACCAAGAACAGGGCTGGCTAAAACCACATCAGCGAGCAACAGCACTGAGAAAAACCTCACAATTCTTTTTAAAACAGCCCCCGATAAGGCAAACACTTCAGAGCGGAGCTGATAAAGAAAAAAAAGCCCCAACAAACGGGAGAGATCTCATCAGACGGGCAGAGGAAGGAGAACCCTGCCACAGCTCCTCCATCCTGCCTCAGCCGAGAGGAAGGGCGGAGGAGACGAAACCGGCTTCAAGGAACGAAGAGACAGCAAATCGGCCACCTCAGACTCCCTCCTGCACAGGCAGCCCCCACAGTCCCTCTCCGAGGAGCCCCTGCCCCCGTCCCCCGCCGCCTCGTCCCATTCACGCCCCGTCCCTCACCAGCCTGGGTGGTGTCGCTGAGATCGTGGTTGGCGGCGCTGGCCCGCGGGTAGTCCCGGAGCTTCCTGCCGCTCAAACTCAGGGCTCCGCTGGCCGCCGCTTCTTCTAGGGCTCGGTCCAAGGAGCGGCTCCAGGAGCCGGGGGCCGAGGGCCCGGGCGGAGCGGGACAAGCCGCGGGCATCGCGGCACAGCCGCCCTCCGGCGCCGCCATTTCCCCGCCGCGGCCCGCCCGACGGCGCATGACAGCGCGGGCGGCAGTTGCGCATGCGCGGCCGCCGCCCGGTGGGCGCAGGGACCGCGCGGGGCTCCGCGTCAGTATTTAATTAACCCGAATCGTCCTTTTTTCGGGGCTGCTTTTCCCCCTCTCGCCCTGGGGTAATCTGGCGCCCAGCTCCCCTTGACGTGGCTGTACACCTTCTGAAATGGTTAAAAATTCTAGTTTGCCCGCCGAGGTGGGAGGTCACAGGTTGGTTTTTGGGTGAGCATCGATTACCGCTGCTGTGTCAGACCCTTTCCGGCAGGAAACCAAGGATAGGGCGCACAGATCCCAACCAGGCGGGAAAAGTAGCAACCTTATCAAATATGTTTGCAGGCAGTACTTTTTCCTCCACCACCAATTTGTAGCAGCATTTCCACTGTTCGTGCCTCCCGCCAGCACGGCACTCCCAGGCACAGCGGCGCTGGCTGCTCGGGATGTTCCTGCAGCACAGGATTTAAATGACAGCGACTTCTCGCTGGCAAGACATGTCACAGCAACAACCAGAGCTTGGGCTGACACACCTGGCACTCGAATCACACCAAACCACTACATGAGACATGAAACATGCATTAGTAGCTGATACATTTAAATGCACATGATCCTACACGGTGCCACTCCAAGTAGCGCTCAATCGTCAGGGTGTTAAGCTGGGCAATGAGTACGAGCCCTCTTTAAATTAAGCTGCTTTTTGCTGTGTTCTTCAGAACATTTAATAAGAATTTCATCATTAAGAACCCCTCACACACTATCAGAAAATTCACATAACCAGAGTATTGCCCAGGTGGTTATAACAGGAACACGACAGTATGAAACCTGTAACCTTTTATTAAAAAAAAAAAATTAACAGCTTCAGAATAGATCAAATGTAATAACTTCTCCAAAAAATACCAAAAAGTACAGTGTAAAGCATCTTCTCATTAAATACAAACTAGCATTTTTTGATGCATTGCATCAATGTTTTGCATCTATGTTGATGCAAAAGAAATTTTTTGTTGCATCCTGGCACATGGAAAACGTATACACTGGAACAGGATGACTGACAACACTTTATCTACTCAAATTCTAACAGTAGGATAGTTTTTAAAAAAAAAAAAAATTCCTACTAGTAATTAAGAAAGAAACCTTAACACCATTACGTTTAGTTTGCTTCTGCTAAGGTATATTTTTCCACATTAAAAATAAGGGTTTAAGTACTATATAGCATCAGAGTGCACTCTGACTTCAAAACTCCTATACATAAAAAAAGCCCTTCTGCTGTCAAATGCTCTTCAAGGCTGAAGTTGCCAGTATATGCTAGTTAACTTGGAATTTGAGATAAAAATGAAACAAACTCTGTCAGAAGTCAAATGTAAATTCTTCAAGAACATGAAAAGGAGTTAAAACCCACTTCAAACACCATAAACATTCCTGGATGCAGTAGGACAACCACTCTTTTACCTGACTCTACCTAAACCTCATTGCTATAGGTCAGTGCTAGGCTCATCTGTTAAGGAATTCTGAAGAAGTGCCTCTTTTTTAGGGATTATATAAATTCAGACTGAGGAGGCCCTGGTTGTTACTTCATGCAGATTCTGATGCACAGAGCTAAGCTTAAAACAAGTGACTACATGCTCCTGCTTAATGCCTTACACACGCTGGCAAATCGAGGGCTTTTCATCCAGCAATATTCCCCAATTTCAGCCAATTTCCAGATGTCTGACCACTTCGGATCAGCTTCACATCTTACCTCTCTTTGGTATACACAAACAAGTGCCATTAGATTGCTTCCCTCCAGCTATTTCTAAGAGCCAGAAAAAAAACCCTCTGGGGCAAGGTACGCAGGATGACAATCCTGTGTCTGGGAGGGTAAGGAATTCTACCATACTGCTGACTTCCTTGTTAACTGCTGTATTTATTCCTGTGAAATTATTAAAAAATGTGAAGTTATTGCATTAAGCTTGTGAAAAACCTTTTGAAAAGAAATAGAAAGCTAAAGTTTAAGAAAAAAAGGAGACAGACAAACCCCACTTGCAGAGGAAGATGAACTTGAGCTATTTGTAATCTAAATGACTCTCACGCTGCCTCTGCAGTACTTCTCCAATACAATATACAATCTGGACCACTTTTAAGGATAAGGGTAGAATAGTCTCCATCCCAGTTTCATATTTTGGGTCTCAGCTAACAGCTTTATTTGTGAAAATGAGGATGCAAAACATTTAGTTTTCAAGAAAGGAAAAAAATAGAACTTTAAAAGCACAAAGAAGTACAGAACCAATGCTCCCATGAAAAATGCCGCTACATCACTACCAAAGTATCCGTGGACTGAGGCTCTGTGCCAAACTGCAGTCCAAGGGAGAGCTCAGAGGCAGTCCCTAAAAAACCCTAAGATGGGGTTTGTAATGAAACACTTTTACACAATCTTATTACCATAACAGAGGGGCCAAAGAACAGATACTGAGCACTCCTAAATGAAAAAAACCCCACAACTTCTAAAATTCTTGTTTTTCAATTGCGATATGAATCAAAAACCAGTGTTTGTCGTCAGCTGGGCAATAGAATGTTTTCCAACCAGGTGATGGTGCCAACCAGGTGATGGTGCCACTCCCACTTTTTCTCCCTCAGGGCATCATGTCTTTTACCATTCAAAGTAAAAGTAATAAGGAGAGATAGCTCTGCCACCATCTTAGCAAGATGTCTGGAGAATTTCAGTGATGTATGCTGTGTTCTTCTGCCCACTTGTATCTCAGGTTCTCAGGTCGGTGGGATCAGTGCCCAAGTCCATGTGCCAGCTTAGCCCACTGTTACAAAGCGGCTTCCTTTGTTCTGAGACAGCGCAGTTCTCTGCTCCTTCAGGATCCCAAATCGCTCATTCAGCGTCATCCCTGTCTGAAAAATAAAGCCATTGAACCATAAACTTCAAAGATGTTGGGCTATTTTAATCAACGTAACAGAGATAAGAATACCCTTTTCTTCAATATCACCACTTGACTCCTTAATTGCCTCACTTGGATTTTTTAAAAAGAAGGTTTGATTTCATCATTCCCTCCACTATTTAAAAATCAGATTGGACTACACATCAAGAGCTTGCAATTCTCAGAATTCATCAAGAACACATGGTACACAATGTCATTACTCAAAGCCTACTAAAAATATGATAGGTTAAGCTGAGGACAGCCAGCCTGAAAAAGGGAACTTTCAATACACATTTCCCCATACAGATTCTCTGCAACTTCAACAAATGTGTCCTTTCCACTGTGTTAATGCAAGCTGCTTTCCAGTTCACCCAGTTGAGGCAGCAGACTGGAGTCTAATCCAAAAGTTCAATTAATTTTAGAGTACTATAGTAGACTATTTTTGACATACTTATTCATGGATGGAACAGATCCAGACCAATGCCTTGACCCCATGCAGTTTTCTACAGCTGGCACTAAACAGCTCATTACAAGAACAGCACTTAACTCTGTCACCTGTAAGAATTCCTTCAATGACAGCATGAGGATTCCTGCCCCAAATTGCCTGTCTTCATAAAACTGGGAAAAATTGCTCATCTTTCAAGCCTTTACATCATCACATTTGATTTTTTTTTTCCTAGATGCATAGCAAAAGTTGCCTTAAAAATTCAGCTGCCAGGGTTCCATGCAGGTTACACAGCTTTAAGCAGCTCATCCCTGAGTTACACACAGTTGCTGATGCGAGCACAGCAGAACACCAGAAGGCTTTTAGAAATATTAAACATTTTCAATCCCATTTAAATCAAGTGGGCAGGCAAGACATGAACTAGAAGAACAGGAACAATGAGTTTAGCTACTTGCTTGAATTTACATAGCAAGTTAGTGGAAAAACTGGAAGTGGAAACAAGAAGTAGTCACTAGTTCCCTCTTTCTGTCACTAGAGAGTCAAGGAGGAAAGTGCCTCACTGGCTTTTATCAGTCTTGAAACTACTGCCACGGTTATGGAAAGAAACCGCATTTACCTGTTTTCCAACACTGTTAATATCAAACTGCAATGGAACCCCTTTTGGAATCTTCTTCTCTTCAGATTGGTCCCTCTTCATGAGAAATGGTGGCACAGGAGTACGAGTTAATCGTAATTTCTGGGAACTGTGAAAGAAGAATGTTACAAAGGACATGATGAATATGTGTTTTATGCAATAAAACCTTAATGCTGACAGAGGTATGAATTTTTCATTGAGCCATTTGATCAGGCTGGCTGAATAGATGGAAGGCACAAATTCAAGAAGGTAAAAGTCAGGCAGAACTATAAAAGGGACCATTTGTTATTGTTGCCAGACAGCAAGTGTCCCTGCAGGAAGCCATCTTATTTTTTATCTCTCAATTCTACTGACAAACACATAATTTGCAGTTAATTATTTCCATTAAGAAAAAAAATTGGTACAGTCTTCCTTACTGATGAAATGCTACTAATGAAAAAAGCTACTCAAGACGTGTTTAAAAATACAACACCTATAAACAGCAGTACCACCAACTTCCCAAAGACAAATACAGCAATGCTCTCCCTAAGCATAAGTCCAGCAGTAATTTTATGAATCAGGGAGGAACTATTACCATCACTCATCAACTAAGTGCTCATTGATTTCCATTCAGATAGAGGAGGAAAACAGCTGCCACACAATCTGATTTGGAAGGGGCAGACAAGATGAAAATCTACCAGCCCACCACTCTTGCACTCTATACACCACATGAAGCTCCTAACTAGGAGATGAAATGTGAAATCCAGAGGTGATTTTATTTAAACATAGCTCAGAAACACTCCAAAAGGGGCCAGATTTCAAAGCCTTCACAAGAAGCTGTGACTTTGAGGTCACCTGAAATACCTGCTAGGAACTTGCTAAATGGCTCAGAGTAGCAATTTCACTATGTTCAGAACATTTCAAAACTTAATTGAAAACTCACATTGGGGTTATGATTGCTCCTGGGTTGTCAATAGACACAGTCAGGATCCCTCCACTTGTGGTAGAAGTTCGCCACCTAGTTTGAAAAAACAGAAATCACTTAAAAATGTTGCAGAAATTTCAGTCAATCTTTAAAGGTGTGTCCAAAACACTGGCCAGTATAGAATGTACAACCTTTCAGAATGTTGGCCAGTACAAAGACCACAAGCAGTTACAAGACACGTGGCTATTGATTGTTGTAGCTTTTACATCACCTAAACCTATTCAGGTGAGCGCTGGATCACATGCTGTCAAGGTGCACCAGAAACACAGCACTGACCCAAGTGTTCACTTTTTTAAACATTGGTTTTTTGCCAAAGATGGGGCCAAAATGATCCTCACAGCAAATCCACGAGGTGACAGACTGCAGTGTGTGGCACCTGCTGCTTGCTTAGCCTGTTGTGTTCCCAACAAACACACTGTGAAGAGCCCAGCAGGCACAGAATGATATGGGAAAAATATGTGGGGGGAGAGCTGAGTGTCTACCTTGTCATCTGCCTTTTTCATTTCCAAAGTGCTTCATAGGCTTATATGCATATTAAATAAAATGAAAATTACATCGAGAGCTAAGGAGAACACTGACATTTGAATTTTTCCTCCAGTCTATGCAGTATTCATGAGAACTAGAGATTAGTTTGATCCTCTGAAGCCACCACCTTCCCCATCATTCCTGCAAGCATCTTATGCAAACAAACTCCTCCTGGTTAAATTAGAAGATAATTTAGGAAATAACTGAGAATAGGGGGAGGATCACTGTCACTCTCCTTGATGTGCCTAGAGGGTAAAAAACCACGTCATTCAACTATCATAGCCAGGAAGTCTGAGCTAAAATGAGAATTGCATGAGTAACAAAACCAAAGTTTTCCAAATTAGATACTTACTGACGAGTTCTCTTTACCGTCTGATTATCAAGATCATCTGTTGACTGCACCTGGGCCTGCACCTGAAAACACAGACACCAGACTTGAACACTGTTTCAATTCCTATCATAGTAGCTGGAAATACAGAAGTTCAAAAATAGAGGTTTAAAGCTGTTTGTACACTCTGCACAAACAGGGTTGTACTGTCAGAGGGTCTTCAAAGATAACTGTCCTGTTTGTAAGACATTGGAAACAAATTACTTTAAGAGCGCAAAACGATTTAAATAAAACCACCAATGACAGTAACTTAACCAATAGACAGGTGGCAACATTTTGGAGGACTATGCCAGTAAGTCCTGGTGTATCTTTACTAAGATACACCAAAATGCTACAAGGCCAGCAAGAAAAACCTGTCTAGTTCCTGATCCTGTCTGCAATTTTGCAATCCAAGTGTAAGGAAGACAGCAGCTACTTACACTCACACATTGGCACATGTAGAATGAGGGCACAAACGAAAACCAAATCCACCACTTTTCTTTCACAGTACACCCTCTATTCTCTGGATCTTACTCAAAAAAACTAAAATAGATCACTAAGAAACTAAAATAAGAACTTAAATAACTAAAATAAATAACCCCAGAATAACTAAAACCACAAACTAAATCATAATCAGATTCTGAAAAGTATTTCTGCTCTATTCTTCGCCTGAGAGCAACTTCTGAAAGCTGGACAGTGCTTTCTAACATTTAGTTTTAAAAGCAAAAAATGAACACCTTGCAATCCCCCTCAAACACTGACAAGTTCCATGCCCCTCGGAATAGCCCACCTACACTGGAATGAGAAGTAAGACTCAATGGATTACAGTAACTGAAGAGGACAAGCAGACTTCCCTAGAAGAATCTGTGCCTATCTCCCAGTCCACCTGAAGTTTCTACTCAGATCTGATCCTGGAAGTTGATTCCTTAATATCAGTGTTACAGGTTAGCTGAGAACCTGTGGCACAATTTTCTTGTTGCTTTCAGTAATTTTTATTACCTTCAGGCCCCTTCTAAACAGGAAAGTTGCTTGACGAGTGTCTTTCTGCTGATTTAGTTTGTTTCCAATTCTGACAAAAGTGGATGGCATGTTATTCCTGTAATATTTATTAAAAAATATAGTTATCAAAGGCTCCACAGATAACCCTTAGAGAGACTACTGTGAAAATCAAGAAAGTGCCCAAACCAAGGGCATCTGCAGTGCTGCCTTTTTGAGGCTGAATCCTTCAGCTGGGATAAGCTCCTCATCTACTAGGAACAAAACATGTTACTCCTAAATGGAGAAATCACTGCCTAATGCTCCTATGTCACAGGACAGCATGGTCATTAATTTTGCTTTGCTCACTATCCTCCAGCACTTTAAACATTGCTCATTAGATGAAAAAAGAAAATTGATATGTATAAAGAAAGTTTGTTTACAGTTTCAACAACAGAGTCACACATTGAAAACTTTCATCTTGGAGACCAGTTGGGTCACAATTTATTATAAGAGGTGTTAATTCCAGCACAAATAAAATGTGTAATGGCTTCCATGAAGCTGTAGGTGTCACCAGCTTCCACAAAGGCATTTCGTTTGGGAAGTTCACTAAACCATGGCCGACACTTGAAAGGCATGGAAATTCACACTGGCCATTTCCATATAGAATCACAGAAACACAGAATGGTTTGGACTGGAAGGGATCTTAAAGATCTCCCAGTTCCAACCTCTCTGACATGGGCAGGGACACTTCCCCCTAGACCCGAATGCTCAAATATAGGCTGACTATGATCTAACTCAAGGCAGGACACCAGGTGCTCACAAATAGAGGTACTTCTCAGTGCTCTACCTGGTAATAAATATCTGGCTTTGTATGGAGACCATGTTTGTCCCATGCTTGGCTTCCAGATTTGTAGAATGTCACACACAAGGTACCCTTAACCATATTGCTACTGCCAGGACCTACTGTCTTCTCTTGGACTTGGTCCTGTCAAACAAGACTCCCTATGGAAAGTTGCCAAGGAGAGTTCAGAAATCAAGCTTGGTATTTTACCTCCTATTCAGTGGGGCAGTCCTCCTGAGGGCAGGAGCTTGTTTTCTCTGCATTTCAGATTGTCTCTGCAGGTTTGTTTTCCTTTTCAAAACTGGGTAATTCCTCTGTGCATTCTTAAAAAACAATAAATATATACGCCATAATGTACACTGTACACATCCAAACATTTTTCTTTCAATTTCCATTTACAAACTGCATACAGAACACCTTTAGCTTTGCCTACCTTTCACAGTCTAGTGTCATTTGAAAATACCTTCTACACTTTCATGAATTCTCTATTTTCCACATTATCGGGAGAGAAAAAAAAAGCAGAACTTAGCAGTTATTTTTTCATTACTCCATCTCCCTAAACTGACAAAATCCATGCTCCACGTGTCGTTAAAATTAGTCTTCTTCACAAATCCAGAAGCAATCCCCATTCTCCAATACTGAATGGAACAGGCACCAATGCACTGGAAGAATGCAGAATAGGGAGCCTACTGATGGAGTTTAGTATTCTACAAAAACTTCCATTTTTGTAATGGTAAGCTCATGCTTAACACCTGCAGGTTGACTGAATCGTTAGTTTTTAACAAAACCAATTTTTCTTGTAAAAATACAGTAACTCCCTCCATACTTGCACAGAATATACTTTTGTACTTCAATTTTCATGACTTGCAACCCAATTAGGTGTTAAAAACTATTTTCACACCTAGTCATTATCCAGCCCCCTCAAAACAAACAAGAACTCAGCTAACACATCCCCAGTTTAATAAAAGCTTGTACCATATGTTTCCATTTTATATTTCAGTAGCACTGTTCTGATGCACTTGTGTTTTATTTTTTTAACCTGTTCTGACACGAGTCACTAGGATTGCATTACTTACCTTCTCACTCAGTGGCTGTCTGTTCAGAGGACTGACTTCTTTGTATGAACCCAGTGCTTTCTTGGCTGCCAGGCCTGTGATAACTCCATAAGAACGCTTCTTCCCTGCTATCTTCTTTCTGCGCCCCAAACGGTTCTTACCATAACCTGCAACAAGCACAAAAAGTTCCAAAATTCTTAAAATACTGTGAAATGGAACTTCATCAAGTACTGAATAATATAAAACCAAACCAAACCAAAAAACCCTCAGCTCCCTCCCCATTCAGGAAACTTTAAGTTACCAGTTTAATTTAAAGGAAAAAAAAAAAACAGCCTCAAAGATTATTTATTTCAATCAGAGGTTCCCAAGATGTGGTTTACAGAGAAAGAACATAGTAATTGGCCCACAGAATCATATTAAACAGTGCATGAATTACATCACATTTAGAGTGTTTTCAGTTAGAACTCTGCATGGCAGTCTGGACAAACTTAGGATTGAAAGCAGCCTTTGAATATAAAAGGTTTGTAAGTCTGAGGTCTGTAGTATCTCCAGTTACAAGGGCTGGATTAGCCCTGTCTGGAACCATTTATCTTCATGCTATGAATACAGACCATGCTTCAGTTTTGTCCCAAAGCATCACCCCCTCTAGAATCTCAGACTGCAAAATACATTTAGACTATGGAATCAGCTCTCCAGCAACAGACACATCTAGTTTTAACATATCTGACTTAACAGCATTCATAATAAATCTGTGCTTCCTCATGAGACAGGAGCCATCACATGAGGCAAATCACAGATCAGAACCCAACTTAGATCAATCTGCCATGGAAACCTGATGTGTACCCACATTTTGTGGCTGGTTAGCAAATGCTCTCCTTTTCTAAGAGAAAAGCTGAGAAGCAGGGTTGCTTAGGCTGAAAGAGACCTCACAAGGTTTCTGGACCAACCTCTGAACCTCCAAGTTAGCTCAGGCTGCACAGGGCTTTGTGCAGTTGCATTCTGTGTATCACCAAGGACAACTTTTATCTAAATGAACAATGCTCCTCTCTCTGAAAAAAAAAAGCTGAAAAGAGTCCCCGCTCAAGGTCCTCATTTCTTTCCAGAGAGTTTGGCAAGGAATGAAATGCTATTGATCATCTGTGGTTTCTGTAGCTGTCCACAAACAGAGGATTTGCTATTTACGAGAGTAACTCCAATAGCACCAGAGCAGCAATAAAGCTACTGGTTATTAGCTACTAATAACTAGAATGCCCAGAAGAACTATTTAATGACACCTTCTGCTTAAAAACAATGTAAGACGTGTTTGTTTTCAATGGGAAAAAATGTGTGGAACTGTAAAGGAGGGAGCAGCTAAAGCTATTCACAATGTTTCAATATGTCATGAATCTGGCAACTCTGCAAAAAAAAAAACGTTTGCTCCCTCCTACAACAGGGGCAGGCAAGCAGGGAAGGTTCCAACACAGAAAAGTAACTGCCAAGGCAGCTGTATTTAGCTTCAGCTTGAGTTTCTCCTAAAATTCTAAATTCTAATATTTGTTTCTTTTGTGCCCTTTAGATGATAAACAATTACACTTGACAACTGCAGTCATTAACAGAGCCTACGTGTTTTGATAATCTACAGCTTAAAATCACTTACTGTTCACCCACAAAAGTATTCTCTCACTTGGGCTGAGAGATGTAAAATTTTTTCCTGCACTGTCACCAATTTATTAGAGATGCACCAGTAACACAACCTGAGCCCTGAACAACATGACAGTCCACTGATGCCCAAAGACATTTGTGTCTAAGACATTAATGATGAGCTGCTGCTACAACAAACACTAAGCAAGAAAAAGAAAAAATGGGGATCTTTGTGCATACACCAGACAGATGTGTCTGTTTTAAATGAACGCTACTAAACAAGAAATTGCATGTCTTAATCTAAGCACCTAAGTAGCTTGTACTGAGGTGATAAGCTTCCTGATTAGCCAATATTTTTCCATATTTTGATCATCCAGTGCTAAAAACATGCTTCTCAAAATTAATTGTAAGCAAAACCAGACTATACTTCAAGCAGGTGCTGGTCATGTACTGGACTAAAGCCTGAGAACATTTTAAAATATATCTCTTGTCTATCAAAAAACACCTGACAGTTACTCAGGGGAACTGACAGCAAAGCTGTTACTGTGTACTTTTCCTCTCTTCACTCCCTGCCTATATGATTTTTTTCCCCTTTTTGTATTCCACTGTAAAAACACTGGCTTAAGAAGGCTAACACAGTACTTTCTTTGCATCCCAAGCTCTTACCAAGAAAAGCCAATTCAGACTCTGCACTATTCATTTATATATTCCAGAGCCAGCATTGCAGGCTGCAGTAACAGATATTTTGGGAAGGCCTACAAAGAGAATTCTAGTCAGCAAATATAAATATGCTGTCTTTTTTTCACAAAGCTCTGAGTTCTGGCAAGGCCTCCACGTTTCCTACTACACAGGCTTTGGCATAAGCACTCGTTCTGTCCATCTCTGAGAAGGGACAAAGGACCAACACAATTTCCAAAATTAAAATAAATTTAAAGAATGAGAAAGAAAGCCAATCCCTCCTTGAGTCAGACAGTCCCTCAAGCATCTAAGCTCCCTGACGGCCAAACATGTCCATCACTGAACCAGAAACAAAATCAAATATAAACAGATTAGGAAAAAACTGAATCATAATCAAAAGTGTATATGGCACTATCTGAAAGACACCTGAATCGACCATGTCAATCCATGCATTTCATTAGGTTACATTTCAGCCCAAAAAAGACACTGTGCAATCCACATTATGTTTGGCATACACACCCTTCTGCTGTCGGATTCCCCACTTGGAGCCTGGAGGACTAAACTGTCGAGTTTGATTCTGCTGAAGCCCTCTTTTTACTTTGGGGGAATATTGCTTTCTCTCTTCTTTCTTGTTCAACTTAATTATATCATCTGCAAGAAGAAAAAAAAAAAAAAAGAAAAATTTGAGACACTGCATAAAATTTGACCTACTGAATAAAACCCCCTGAACAGCCTGGAGTCATGGAAAACAGACCAGTCAATCTTGCAAAGGCAGCACATACAAGTTAAGGTTCTAGAAACATTATTGCAATAAACTTCCAGTCCCTGTTAGTCTTACAATACTTACTTTATAACACTCTAGAAAAAGGGAAGGAGTTGCATACACACAGAAAATTCAAGAGGCTTGTAAGATTATCACATTCAGTCCAGCATTAAATTTTAAACTGAATGACTCCATTAGTTTTTGTATACTGTTAAAAAAAAAGCAATCCCATCTCACTCTCAGACTTTGCAGATTCCAGACAAAATGTCAATTCCAGCCTTAGTTCTTTGATTTTAAAAGTTACCTAAGAAAAATCACATAGAGAGAACTTGGGCCACCAGTTACTCTCAGATGTTCACAGAAACTGAGATGATGGGAAAAAAATAAGACTTCTCTCCCCAGGTACCTGCAATCCAAAGCAATCATCTTATCTATTGTCCAGGGAAACCATGTTGGACAAACTATTAATCGGTTCTAAAGTAGGTGTAAGGAATACGCTGATGAAAAGTGAACAGCAGGTCTATCAAGTACAAATGATGCCACACCAGTCTGATTTCCTTCACTGACCTGGTAGCCAGCTCAAAAGAGAAGAGTAAAACAGCTGTGTGTGGCAGCTTTTATCTGACTGTGAGCTTGTTCACAAAAATACCATAAAGGAAACTGTCAAATTGTGTTTGCTGCATCTCAATCCTGGGAGCACAACTGATAAAAACTTCACATTTCAAGAGGGAGCCTCCACAAACATGTGGACAACCTTTTCTAAGCCAAGGAGAGATGGGAATGGGGTTACTCTGTTCGTAAGAGTAACCCCATAACATCTGAGTTCAAATGGACTCAGATGGGTTAGAAGAGAGAAAACAGCGTAAAAAACGTAACTACAAAAATCAGCTTACTTTGCTGCAAATATGATTGAATATTCAGGTAAAATCTATCAGGACAATGAATATTGATACAGGCCACCCAGTGTCAGATATCTATAGAATCTCCTTTACCAAAGGGCTTATCCCTAGAGCAAGGATTAGTACTCAGCCAGGAGCGTTATTTGAATGTAGCACCACAAATAAAGTGATGTTCAACAAAAACTGAAACTTCCAAAGCTGTTAGAGCAGAACATGTAATTCCACACAACGGCTGCTTCCACTCCTATGGACCTGTGACACAAACCACCATGTTCAGAGAACACAGGCTCTTGCTTCACAGTTTATGTGCTTCATCTTAAATCCCATTTTTGCAAGTCAGCTATTGCTGCACACAGGGTTACAAGTTTTTAACAAAAGGACTTAAGTTTCAGTTACTCTCTTATTTGTGGAAATGAAGGACATTTGGGACTTTGTGCATTTGTTAGTGGAGACACACTGAAGCATTCTCCTATCTTGCCTGAGATCAGAGATCACACCTACAGCTGGAACAGCAGAATCATCTGGGAACAGTATCAAACTGGAAGCTCAGCTTCAGATGAGCTGCACATAACACAACAAAAATACAATTAATCTTTGTTACATGAGAATTTAGTCAACTTCGAGATCTCGATCTTAAGATTTCCTCGATTAAGGTCGTGTCAGTTCCTTTGCTATCTGGACAGATGTGGGACTGCATCTGCTCTTTGTTTACACCAGACCAAGGAGCTTTGACGTGGGGACAGGAGCCATGGATGACACTGTTTACACCTGCTCACACCACCACCTTAAGCAAACATCCTCATGGCACTACAACAGTTCTCTGCAGTCTGCTATTAGTCAATGGCCAGGAATGTAGCAGTGACTTGGCTAGGTTAGCATTAGAAGATATGCAAATACAACAAGCCACTCAGAATCAATAACTATTTACCTCAGTAACCCTGCAAACAAAGATTGTGTGCTATAAATAAACACAGGTATATAGTTTTCTATCAATGTTCATATAAACCTACTCTACATTCAGAGAAACTCTAAATGTCATTTCACAAGTTATCTTCACTGCCAAAGCAAAGAATTTCACTGGATTATTTACAGAAGGAAAAACTGTGCAAATCCTCTTATTTTATGGTGGTCCACAAAGGCCGAGTCTGCCATTAGTAATTCCAGTTCACATTGTGATTCTTCTTTTTGAAGAACGTCTCCTGACAGCACTAATCTATCACACACTGGTAGCATCATAGAGCAGTCTTGGAGTGTACAAACCAAATTTTTTAGTTTTTTTTTTAAATAAAACTAAACTGGAAGATGCAGTAGAACAGAACTACTCTGAGATACCTCACTGAAATACCTATAGCGTGGATGACAGTTTCTCATACATGCCGGAGAGACACAGCCCTGCAGGTCTGTAATGAGCCTGTGCACTTTCCTAACACACACACCTCTCCTGCCATGGGAGGGCAGGGGAGAACGGGGCAGATTGCCACCGGAAACTACACGGTAGAGGCGACGTCACTCTGGATATGACTGATACTATACTGCAAAGGGGTTACACGGGAGACTTGCTATTGCCGACTTACAAACCTGAGAAGAATAAAAGGGCAAGGCCAGCTGAGAGACAATAAACCTCACTCGTCTCTACAGCTACGAGCGCCAGGCGAGGCCCTGGGACGCTCCCCGAGGGCCACCCAGCCAAGGGCCCGGGGACCGAGGGCCTCACCATGCCAAAAGCACGCAAAGGCCTGGTCTGCAGCCTGCTCGGACTCTCAGGCGGCACAAAGGGGTCCCGGCTCTTCCCCAGCCAGGGACCGCGACCCCCGGGCCAGGGAGCACCGCTGCTCCCAGAGACACAGACGGGGCTCGGCCCCGGCCCCCGCCGCCACCCTCGCCCCCCGCCGCTCCCGCTATAGAAGGGTCCTGTCCCCCCCGCCCGCCCCCGTTGGTTCCTCCCGCGCCGGTGCCCGGCACAGCCCGATGGTTCATTCCGCCCCCCCCGCGGCCCCGGCACTTGGTTCAGCCCGAGCCCCCCGCCCCGTGCCCCGCAGCGGCGGGCCCAGCCCCGCTCCTCACCCAGCGACATGTCGATCTTCTCCAGGCCGTCGCCGCCGCTGTGCCGGGCCCCCGCCGCGGCCGAGGAGCCCGAGAGCGGTGCCGTAGCCCCGAACGCGCTCATGGCCGCCCTCAAGTCCCGCCGCCACCACCTCCCTAAGAGCTGGACCGCCCCCCCGGCACCCCCGCGCATGCTCAGCAGCTCCGCCCAGCCCAGGCCACAGACTCCCGTGCCGGGGAGCGTCGCGGCCGCCCCTCTGCCACGGCGCCCCCTGGCCGGCGGGAGGAGCAGGTACGGCGGGCGGGGGGCGATGCCGGGGGGCGGGTACCGCTGGGGGTGGAGGCTGCTCCCAGGAGGGGCTTCTCTAGGGACAGCCGTGTCCTTGGGAAGGGTCAGGGCCTCCCTGCCACATCTGCCTGGGGCGCTGGGAGGCAGGGCTGTTGGCAGGGAGCGCTGTGCTGGGGGCTTGGAGAACAGGGCATGAAATCATGGGCTGGCTGGAGGTCCGATGGAGTGCTGAGATGATTGGAAGGATGGAGCACCTCTCCTGTGAGGAAGGGCTGGCAGAGCTGGGGTTGTTCAGCCTGGAGAAAAGAAGGCTCTGGGGAGACCACATTGCAGCCTTTCACTACTTGAAATGGGCCTATAAGATGGGGCAAACTTTTTAGCAGGGCCTGTGGCAATATGGAAGGGGTAATGGCTTTAAACTGGAAGAGGGTGAAATATAAGATAAGGAAGAATATATATATAAGGATATAAGGAAGAATATTTTTACATATAAGAAAGAATTTTTTTACAGTGAGGGTGGTAGAACACTGTCACAGGTTGCCCAGAGAGCCGGTGGATTCCCCATCCCTGGAAACAGTCAAGGTATGGTTGGACGAGGCTCTGAGCAACCTGATCTGGTTGAAGGTGTCCCTGCTTGCGGCAGTGGGGTTGGACCTGATGACCTCTAAAGGTCCCCTCCAATCAAACCACTCCATGTTGCAGGGTAGGGAAGGGTGTTCAGCTGGGAAGCTGAATGTGAGATGTCTTTGCCTGCGACCCCAGTGCAATTAAAACAAATAACCTGTACTGTGAACAGCAAAACAGGGTGGTTTTGAGCAGAAATAGGTTTCCAAATGTCAAACGTCAGAGTTCAAACCAGGTTCCTATTTAAAAATATCATGGAAGGCTTAAAATTAGTACTTAAACCTGGAACAGTGTGTCCATGGACATTTTGTTCTATTTGGGCTCTTTTTAGAGTTGCTATCTTATCCAGCCTTTGGTTAGAATCACATGATTGAGAAATTCAGAAGGGAAATCAACAACTTTGTTTTTTGAACAAGGAATCTAGTGAAGCCTTTCCTTCCTCCCTGAATATTTGCATTCTTTGGAGCTGTTGGTATTGTTGGGGGGTCAGCAGTGCACACATCCCTAGTGGAGAACTGGCTGCTGCTAAGGAAGTTATGTGTAACAGAGCTGGGATCTACCTATATTTTATACAGCGGCACTTCCTTCCTTTGACACTCTATTTAATTTATGGGATAGTCATTATTTCTGAAATCTCTATGTTTTGCTCATGCTTGGTTGAAATTGGTCAGTGAGTTCCAGAGGCAGTAAAGGAAGGATCAGATGGGCAGACAAGGTGATTGCAGAGGACAGACTTCCTTCAGAAGCCAAGCAGCAAATGCTGAAAGGAAAACCCACATCCATTTCCCCCTCTCACAATGGTCACCTGGCGTTACTGTCCACATCTCCCCCAGTTTTCCCTGGGAGCTGTGCTGCGGCTGCCATTCTACAGGTGTCTTCCCTCGCCATGGGCCTTCAGCAGGCTCTGCACCAAGGACAGCTTGTTTTAGGGTCTGCCCACCAGCCTCCGGAGGGGGAGCTCCATACCGAGACTCCAGGGACTGCATTACAAATGCCCTTGGGCAGGAATAAATATTTCCATACCCGACCTTGCACACGCCTCCTGGCAGCAGAAACACTCCCACATTTCTTTAACTGCCCACGTCCGCCACATGCGCATTTGCTAAAATAAACACTCTGTGACAAGCGTAAAATCCTGAGTTCCTGACACACAATGAGCTCCCATGTGTGTAATCCCTGTCACAGCTCTGTCCTGTGCTGGGAGGCACCTGCACTGAAACACTGTACAGGCCTTTAGAATGGGAGATCTTTCTAGGAGTGTTATCATGAAAGGCAAGAATGAGTGAGTAGAGGCTCTCTGGCCTCTGCTGTGTCCTGCACTACAGACTGTTGGCAAGGCCTTGTTGTCTCCCTGTACACTCTAGGATCTCTTCCCATTAAAATAAGGCAAATAACATGCTTCTGGATGTTCCTCTTGCTGCTTCCTACTGTCTAGAAGAGAATGGCTCAGTTACTGTCACAGGACACCTTCGCCTAGTGAGAGATTTTCCCTTCAGGCAGGAGAAGCTTGTGACCACAGTGCTGGAGGCTGACAGTTCCATCCCGTTTTATTCTGTGTGTTCTCCATGTGCAGCATGTTCAGATGGACCGATGGATTCGATAACTTACACATTTTCCCCCAGGTGACAAGTGGGATTGGATGACAAGTGATTGATGACAAGTAGGACTTGAGGTTCTTATAAGCAGGCTGCATTTGTAAAGCAAAGATGCTATTGCCAGATTACCAACAACTACTAATAATAGAGGTGCCAAAAGATGTATTTTTTAAAAAGCATTAAACCAAATTCCTGTGATGATGTAGGGTGCAGCTCCATCTGGGAACTGCATCACACCAATAAACAAATGCTCTGTTTACCCCAAACAAAGGTGGGAACTGCAAAGGTGGCAATTGCTGCCTGCCCTCCTGACAAGTGGAAATCAGAAAAAATCCAGATTTTACCACATCCATGGGTTGCATTTATTATCCAAACAGGACACCAGCTATCTCCTTCTCAGCACAACAGAAAACCAGGCAAAAGTTCTGCTTCTGAAGAGTATTTTCCTTCTGTGTTCAAAATGGCTGGAACGCCATGGGGATCATGAAGGCAGCCATGCAAATATCAGCTCTTGGTTTGCTGTGTGGCTCTCAGGACTGTGCCAGCATCCAGCCAAGAGTCAAAATTTCCACATGGCACTGACAGTACAAAGAACCAGTCCTTTAACTGTATAAAGTCCAGTATGATTCAGCCATGCTGAGTTTGTATCCACTGTAAGAACACTGTGTGTCTAAAGCACCCACAGGCTGTAGTAAGTTTTGGGGCTGGTTCTTTCCTGGGCCTTTCCCAGACTCTTCCTGAGCACCAGTTAGTTGTCTCTTCACCAAAATGAGACAACATGAGTCAGCTGCCCAGTAACCCCCCTTGTTCTGGTACATTGTGGAGGAATTGCAGAGTAGATGTTACTTGCTGAACATGCTGAAATTCCCAGGAGGAAGTGCTAAAATTACCATGCAGAAACAACACCCGAAGGATCAGGTCCTAAGTGCACTCAAACATTTAAAGCCAGAGGGGACTGTCTAGTCCAAGCTGCATGTTGTGAGCTGTGGAATGCCACACCTGAATTGATCCCAGAAACCAGTGAGCTATTCCAGTGCACCTTCCAAAGGAGGTCTCTACTTCCCTAGGGACACAGGCACTGCCCTGATAAAAATAGCTTCTTATTCCTAACATGAAATTGTCTGGCTTCTACCAATAATTTCCAATTCTGCCTTCTCTGTGATGTGCTCTTTATGATTAAAGAGTCAGTAACTAACTTTGTCATCCAAATCTTCCCCAAACAGCAATCAGGTCTGTGAGATTCCAAATTCTGCTACTATTCAGCAAAAGGATATATATATATATTTATATATATATATATATATATATATATATGTATAACATATGTTTACAATTGTTGACCTCTATTGGCACTCCTCAGATTTTGCACTGAAGGATTAATCTCCAGTTTAACCTCAGTGCAGTCCCAGAAGCTCACATCTGTGTGTGATTACAGGCTTATTTATAATAGTTTTTTATACTCTCTCTAAATCAACCGTGGGCATTGACAATAGTTAAGTAAACAATGTCTATAAGTAACATATGAAAACAACATAATGAAGTAGGGAAAAGGAGAGATTTTTTTCTGAAGAAATTTTAAAAATCACTGTTGAGCAACATCCAGGCTATTTCTGACTTGTGGAACTAGAAGAATCTTGTAATTCCTGATTGAGGAGCTAAATTAGATCTGTCAGCTTTATTTGCATGTTCCATTTCACCAGACATGATCCTCTAATGATTGCAATAGTCCTGATGACATGATTTTCTCCAATATTTTTACTGTTAGAGTCAACACAGTCTGATGCCGTGATACCAAATATGCCACGTAGAGCCAGTGTTTTCAATCACTGCAGTAGCCTCTAAGCAAGGAAGTTTCTGCCTGACAACTGGGCTGAAGTTGTTGTTCCACACTTGTATACAATTACTTTGTATGAGGAGTCCTGAAAAATGTGTTGTTGTTATTAAGAACAGCAGTACAGAATGCTGTTCCCCCACATGCTGCAGAACTACTGTACTGGTAAAATAAACCACATACAAATTGTCAGGTCAAGGGGTGCTTTTTCATGTATGCAGCATATATTTATCATTAAAAGTAATAGTTATAGGGAGTTTCCATTGTATAAATATTGTTCTTCAGAGAAAGGGTGATTGGGCATTGGAATGGGCTGCCCAGGGAGGTGGTGGAGTCACCGTCAGTGGAGGTGTTTAAGGAAAGACTGGACATGGCACTTAGTGCCATGGTTTAGTTGACAAGGTGATGTTAGGTCTTAGGCTGGACTCGATGATATCAAAGGTCTTTTTTAGCCTGGTTGATTCTGTGGTTCTGTAAAATACGTAGCTTTGGTTTCTGAGGCGTCAGACAACTCCAGACACGTTTGGGTTTCATCTCCTATTTGTCATTGACTGTTCTCAGTTGGAAGGCAGCAGCATTACTTTTTCCTTTTTCAGGTTTCATTTCACTGCATTTCAGTGGAAGGTGCACCCAATTCTGCTGTATTTCCCACACCCTCCTCGCAGCGGACGCGAGAACCCTCTTTCCAGTTTCTCTGTCCCTGCAGGTGTGATCAGAGCATGAGCTGCCCTCAGGGACACGTTGTTTTTTTGTGGTTTTTTTTTTTCCCTGACATCACACTTTTCTCATCACGTCCTACGCAGGGTTTGGTGAGGGTTATCTCAGAAGTTACTGTGTTTTTAACCCGCTCTCTGAGGGCGCCGGCGAGGAACACCGAGAGCTGCGGGGCGGGGCCGCCGTGCCCGCCGGGAGTTGTAGTCCGCCGCGACGCTGGGAGCGCCGGGCGGCCGCGGGGCACGCCGGGAATTGTAGTCCGAGGGCGCGGCGGGGCGGGGCAGCCTCTCCTCCCCCACCGCCCCCACGTGACGGTGTCGCGGCTGCGGCGGGGCCGCGCGCGCGCCCGCGATGGAGATCGGGCCCCACGCGGGGCGCGCGGAGAGCAGGTGGGGCCGCGGGGGCGCGCGCGGGGGCGGGACGCGCGCGGGGGGCGCGAGTGTCCCCGGGACACGGCCCCGCGCTGGGCGCCCGCGGGAGGCGGGACACGGGCGTGGGGGTGCGGGCGTCCTGGCGGCGCGGCCCGCGTGGGTGCCCGTGGGGAGCGCGTGGCACGGGGTGCGGGTGTGAGTGTCCCGCGTGGGAACCCGCGGGAGGCGTGACACGGGGTGCGGGTGTGGTGGGCGGTGTCAGTGCGCGTGTGCGCTGGCACCGGGGGCGACAGGGTCCTGCGTGTGCACGCGTGGGTTAATAACGAGTTATGTAGGACGCGGCAGGGAGCGCGGGATGTGCGTGTGGGAACACGGGTGGCTGCAGTGCCGGCGCGCGCGCGGTGCCTGGGAAGCACCGGGGATGCGCTGGGGGTGCCCCCGGGGAGCTCCCGTCCTGCGTGGGTGTGTGGGAGTGTGTGTGCACAGCCAGCGCCAGCGCACGGGTGCGGAGGTACCTGGGAGCGATCTGGGAAGGAACAGACCCCTTGGGATGGGTGGGATTGGTGCTTGCAGCGTCCCCGGTGGGAGGAAGCACACGGTGAATGGGCTGTCAGAGCAGTGTGGCTGCCATCACCCACGCTGGGCCAGAGTATGTTTGCCACTGGAGGGACAGTGATGGCCACAGACGTGTGCCCTCGGTACCTGATGCTCTGCACTGTGGTCCCCATCAGTCCTGGCCAGGACAGCAGCTGCCGGGCCTCTCTTTTGGACGCCTTGAGCTTAAGGGCGAAACCAGCCCGCCCTCACGCTGCACTGCTGCTGTTCTGGTGGCTCTGCAGATCGCTGATCTGGGATCCTGTCTCCTTACCCTCCTAGCAGTCAGTGCACCACCTCTTCCAGTGCTGAACAGAAGTCTCCGGCTTCTCTTTATTTCTGAAGGTGAGGTCCTGTACCTACACCACCCCTCTGGCTGGGAGTGAGCATGGCCACAGTGACCTCGCCTGCCTGCATGGTCCTCATTTGTGCTTCAGGCCTGGTTCTCCTTGTTAGCATTTGTAAGAGCAGCAGAGGTTGTTTCCTGGAGGTGTTTTGATGACAAGTCCTATTTACTTCAGGTTTTTGCATGTGCTTTGGTTTTGCCCTGGTGCTCACAAGCACAGGGTGAGTGTTGGACAGACATTGAGAGTGTTGGCCGGGGAAGAAGGAGCAGCTGAAACTTGATATGGGAGAGAAGCATTCCTTATCTGAGGGGCTCAGCTATTCCTGCTTGCCATATCAGCTGGGAAAATGCTACCGGTGCCTTTAAAGCTATAGCACAGGTTTGGGGTGCCTTTGGATTTGCACAGTTGGAGCTGTTCTCACTCTTTACTAATGCTTCAGACCCAGCAGGCTCTGAAGGGCGAAAGGAATTGACTGCATTCACTGCTTTGTCTTTCCAGACTTATCTTTGTGCATTTTCATGCCTTTGCAAGCGCAAGGCCTGCACCACCAGACTCTACCATGTCATGACTAACAGGGCTGAGGTGTTACCACCCCCAGCACTCCCCCAGGGACAAGGAGGGTATCAACTCCACGGTCTGGCACATGTGGAGGCCTGCTTGTTCTCCTGGGTGGCACTGATGCCCTGGGGAGGATCCCACATGGGCCTTGCACTGCCTTGTCCTTTGTGCGGTGGGTTTAGCATTTTTGTTCCTGGTGAGGTGTCATTTCACACTGGATTGTGGCTGTGACTGATAGCAATAGAATAGAGGTCACTGGATCCATCTTCCCATGGATCACAGGAAACGCAGAAGCAAAAGTTATTCCACTGAAGTCCGTCCTCCTGCCAGCACGGGAGAGGAAAATGAGGATCTCGTGCTGGGTTTTTCCTCCTAAGCAGCAGGTCTGAACGGCATCGGGGAGCAGGGGCTGTAACACCCATGTCCATGGGGGCACTGCAGGAAGGTTAGTGCTGTCCTGCCAGGCACACAGAAGGGCTCTCAGAGCGGTGGGCAGGTGGTGCAGAGGATACAGCAGTCCAAGAGAGCTGCTGCCTTCAGCTCTGGCACCAGCAAGGCCGCCAGGGACAGCAGGGCCAGAGGAGAGGGTCCCTAAAGGGAACTTGTGCTGGATGAGCAGCTGGTCCCAGGGAGGTGGCTGCCATGGGGATGTGTTCTGCCTGTCTCTGCCTCTGGCTGCCTGTGTGCTTGTCACAGACAGGTCCTGTGCAGATCAAAGCCTGATGGACAGTGCCCTGGGTCTACAGTTGTGGTCACCTGCTTGTGAGAGGCTTAGCCAGGGTGAGCAGGTAAAGTTATCTGCCATGAAAAGGTTAAAAAACACCTTTAATTCCTCTTTTCTTCCCTCATCCTTTGCCAGTGCAGAGCAAGAGTACGTCAGCATGGGCTGTGTTTGCTGGGGGACCTATCGTGGTTGTGCCCCTCATTCTATATCCATGCAAGCTTTTAGTACAGGGCAAGCCACCCTCTGTGTCCCTTTTCCTGCTTGGCTGTCCCTGCCTGGCACTGCGGGGCTGACCTGCTGGGCTGGCAGAGCTCATCTGGCTTCCCCTGCCTCGTCAGCCACTCCCTGCGACTGCAGATGAATTGCACGAAGCCTGGCTTTCTTTTAATCCCTTTTCCAGCAGTGCTGAGCCTGCTGGAGGAGCAGGCGGGGGAGCCCAGGGAAGGGGCTGCTGGTTGTCTGGGAGATCCGGGGACAACGAGGCGGGAGCAGGCTCTGCGCAGCAGCAGGTTACGTGGAGTCTTGGGTTTCTGCAGGAGGAACTGACAGCCAGCACAGGAATGTCCTTGGAGATTTGTCAGAAGTCCCTCTACGACCTCGGCGACCTTGGCATCCTCAGCTCGACCTCTTTAGTATGCTAAGAAGGATCGAGGCAGTCCTCCAGGTAGAGGTCAGGATTCAAGCAGCCATTGCTTGGTGCCTCCTGCAGAGCACAGGAAACACACAGCAGATGTTGTTTGCAAGAAGGATGAGCTTCATTTCTATTTTCTGTTTTTGAATGCTACCTGTGTGATTCTGTTTTGGAAAGTAATTAGGGCTTGGTTTTATTTTAAATGAAGAAGTCCACCTGAGTCAGCATCATGGCTCCCTGCCTCTGCTGTGAGTCACCTTTGCTGACTTGGACCAAGAGAAGTTCCTACCCTTGCTGGCATGGAGGGGCTGAGAAAGCCTTGGGGAAAGCAAGCAGCATTCCTGTTGATGTCAGCAGCAGCGGCATTAAGCCGTTTCTTGTTCCAAGGCTGGATTCTGTCTTTTATCACTCCAGTGCGAAAGGTTAAGTTATATTTGGGACAGTTCCTGACAGCAGGTTGATGTTGCTGTACCTGAAGATGGAGTTTGTGGTGGTAAAGAAAGGAGGCCCAGAGCCAAGTTTATGAAGCAGGTGGTTAAAATTGGAGGCTGGATCAGAGGTTGTCTTTAAGGGAGGAGAGGGATGTGGTTGAGGTGTCACCAGTGCTCCACCAGCCATGGCACCTGCAAGCACCCTTGGCCCTTCTGGTGGGGGGAACCGGGCTATGCTGAAACAGGAGAGCAGAAACACGTGTGGTTCTTGCAGGGAAGGCTCTGCTTGTGCACTGTGACCCTCTGGGGTGTGTTTCTCACTTTGCCCTTACTGTAAATAAGGGTGTTTGCCTGATGTGATATGACTTGGCCATTACCCCATGTCAGGCTTTCTATAGCACTGGCAAAGGAGAACTTTCCTTCAGGAAAAAACAAGCGGATTTCATAGTAATGCTCTGAACACCTGCTGAAATGGGGAACTGGAGGGCAGCTGGGACTTGGGCTTTCTCCATTCCTTCTGGCAGACAAAGCCCAGGCTCTGTCAGTGGGAGGGGAGCAAACCCTGCAGGGTTAGCCGACGAGTCTGCTCAAAAATGAAATGAGGTTAGCCGTGCTCTCTCAATTTCCCTGCCACCTGCACCCAACTATATGTGTATTCATTTCTTCAACCTTCTCTCACTGTGGGCTTTCCAGCATGTTCCAGCCCAGAAACAGCTGGGGTTTGGGTATCAGAAGGGTCTTGTGTGTCCAGCTTCTGAACTGCTTTGGGCCAACAAGTCCCATAGGATACTTACTGTCCTACAAGGATTTAATTCACTTTTGGTAACTTGTACATCATCTCTGCAAAGGTGCTTTCATTGTGCCGCTCATTCCCTATGTGCTTCTGTGTTCAGTGTTTTAACACTTTGAGGTTATTTTGTTTGAGGATTGCTTAACCTTAGTTACCCTGTGCTGGGAGGGTTGCTGTCTGTTGGCTCCTGGTTTGCTACATCTCGAGAGATGCACAACTCTTCTAATGAGACTGTTCATTTGGAAAGGCACATCTCTGCATATGCTGCCCTGACATCCTTGTGTGCATTTCCTGTTTTATATAGCATGAAACAACATGAGAGGGAGTTCCCCTGACTCACTGATTTGGAATATCAACAGTGCTGCTGAGCTTTCACTTGCATTTCCTAACTCTTGAGTGTTCGAAATATCTTAGGGAGGAGCTGGTTTTGATCTCCCTGGCTGCAGATGCTCTTTGACCAGGAACTGGCAGTGCCTCTCTGGGCATCCGTAGGCAAAGAGCATCTGCAGCCCTCAGGGCAGAGGTGGGAAAAGCCCATAAATTTAGAAGGGCTGGATCTTTTCTTTTGTCTCCCTGAATCCTATCTCCTTCAGGAGGCTGCCTTTGATTTGTATCTGTGCATTTTTCTTCAGTCTCTCCTGAGATAAAGCCCTGACTGTGCCTCTAAGTCTAAGTACATCATAAACAAAAAGGTACATCTTATGCTCTGGTTTAGGGCTCTGGTGCTGGCAGGGCGACAGGCTTTGCTGGTGGGATGGGTTGGCTTCTGTGTGGTTTAAGCTTAGATGGGTACTGAAAGTGGTGAGGTTTCCCTGAAGAGGAAGGGGAGTGGATAGGGATCTTGAAGTAGAGCCAATATTTGATGATCTGCTTGTTCAACTAATCAGTTTGGCAGTAGCGAACTAGTCTTGAAAAGAGGTTATTGGTGAGAAAAGCTTTGTTTAAATACCAGAAGTATGTGGCCCACACTTTTATCCCCAAGGGATGAAAATGAGAGCAGTTTTAAATAATGTTATTTATTTTAATTTTTTTCTTTTTTTTTCCCCTTTTGTTTTGGAAATCCACTTTGGTTTTGCTGTGGAAGGGATTAACAGCTGAAACACTGGGTTATTTCTTGCCAGTTGAAAGGCTGGATTTTCATTCTAAGGTGTCAGCTTGGGTGCCTTTGTTACAAACCCTGCAGAAGCATACTATTTTGATATTTATACTCCTAACTATACCTTGCAACACTGCTGTTGCTTCTTGAGAGAGTGGCTCGTGTTTGAATATGTGTTTTTGACAGCTGCTGTTCCTCAAGCAGCTTGAGTGGGGACCTCAGTCATACAAAGCTTTCTTCCCCAAAGCTGCTTTTGCATATGCAAATGGCATTACCTCTCTGCACCATCGCTCCTGCTTTGTGGTAGATAATGGTGCTTTCTTGCTATATGCTGGGTAGCTGAGGGGGATGATACTGATGAAATGCTGTGCACGCTCCAGAGTACACTAGCAGTTTGCTAATCTCTGTCCAGAACATGGTGAATGCTTTTGCAAGAAAGTCGACTTGTGCCTACAGCAGCTCAGGGCCCAGAGAGCAGCTCCAGAGGGGGAGATGCAGATGCAGTGTTACCTCCCTGGGACTGGAGCACCTGTGCATCCTGAAGGGCTGGAGTGCTAAATGCAGTGTGTGTTTCTCAGCCACTCTGTAAACACAGGTGTAGGGGGGCCAGTGTCTGCTAGATCTGGTGGACATGATGCCCTTCCTCAGAGCTGCTATACTCCTGAGGGGCTGCTGCTCTCAGCAGTCCCTGATAGAGAGAGCATGTGAGTGAAGCAAGTGAGAGACTGGCTAGGAAGGTGTCCTCCAGCTTTGTTGGCCATACTAAGCAAGTGGTATATTGCAGGAGCCAATGTCTTGGTTCAGTCTTTACTCAGTCTTTGTTCTGGCTGTCTCCTGAGACCACATTGGTGGTGGCTACCAGTCCTCAGAAGAATCATTACGATACGGCCTGTTGTCCACAAACCATGTTGACCACAGGGAGTAGTAAAGTTCTTTAGTTCACCTTTGCTGGCTTCTGGACCACTGAAGGTTTCAGCCTGACCAGAGTCCCTTTGGAAAGAGTGCAAGACCATGTTCCTGTTGTGAAGCTCTTCTTGCTGTATCTCTGATGTATCTTGCTGTGTTCCTCTGCAGGAAGGAGCATTGGAAGCTGCTTGGCAACTTGAAGACCACAGTGGAAGGTTTGGTGTCCATCAGCAACCCAAATGTCTGGTCCAAGTATGGGGGCTTGGAACGGCTCTGCAGAGACATGCACAGCATCCTCTACCATGGGCTCATCCACGACAAGGTAAGACTGTCCTGCCAGCATGGCTGTCTGTCTGTCTGTCTGTCTGTAGCAGCTTTGGTGCCTGTCACAAGCACGTGGGGCAGTCCTGTCTGCTGCAGCTCACTTCTGTGCTCATAGCATAGAGTGGGTACGGTGCTTGTAGCAGTGTGGGAAATGATCCAAGCAACAACTGAGCTTGCCTGGCAAGTGCCGTGGTTGTCAGAGAAACCTGGGTGCACGTTGTTTCTATCTCATCTACCTTCAATATGGTTTTTCTAAGTACTTGTGCCCCCTGTACTGAAGCCACTCCTCTCTCCTTTCCTCCTGCTGCAGCCAAACAATTAAATTGCATTTGCAGTGAGTCAGCCCCGTATCATCTGCTCTTGGACAAGTCCCCAGTGAGGTCTGGCAAGAGAAACCTCATGTCTTTACTGTTTCTGGTTAGCTGTGTTAGTAACAGGAGCTGGCAGCCAAACCCGCGTCCTGCGTGAATGGGATCACTCTTTCCAGGTTCTTGTTGTGCCTGCATTTGTTCACCCAGCCTTTACCCCTTTCATGGCTGCCTGGAAGAATTTCTCTTTCCCAGTTGTGTGCAGAGGCCGGAAGATCTCCCTTTCAGCTTGCAATTAGCAGCACAATTAACTTACAGGGGCAAGCTGAAGAAAGGCTGCAGGGGATGCCCAGGGACAGGCTTCCCATCGGTGGCTCTGCCACACAGAGAGAAGAGAATGGTGCAGAGGAGCTCCGGGCAGCTTGCGTGGGCCAGCTGGGTCCAGGGTCAGGAAAACTGAATCTCTGCAGCACTGCACCCAAGCTAATAAACCTCCAGGAAGAGCCGGGCTGGCAGGTTGTCCCACCAGGGAACTTTGCTTGCCATATTCATTAGGTTTGCAGCCAGCACTCGTTATGGTGCTGCTCTGTTCCTGTTAGTCCCCAGTGGTGTGGACCAGGGACCTTTGGGAGATCATCAGAGAGAGAAGCTACCTTTTCCATGTGAGGAGTGCAGTGCTCCCTTCTGATAGATTTGCTATTAATAGGCTTCAGGAAGTGAACGATTTATACATGTCTGATATTGGTAACAGTTCACGCCAATCATGGAAAGCAGGATGGTGTGTTACCTTCCTTAATGCTTTTACATTTACAGCTCTTCCACTCAGGAATGTCTTCCCTGCTTGGGCATGTGTGACACCAGTGAAGCTTTCAGAGATGCAAAGGGAGGCTTCCTAACAGCAGTTTTCTCATAGTTGCTCCAGCAAAACATTTCCTTTCATTCATTATTTTCTTGGCAACTTTTTTGCTTACAACTAGGAATAAAAGGAAAAGGTGAAAAAATCCCTGTGTACATGTTAAGAGAACTGGGGTTAGATGTTTTTAAACTTTTGATTGAGTTTATTTGTCCAGAAAGCTCTATTCAGTCCAGAGAACTAAAATTGCTGGATTAGTTTTGTAGTCTTAAAAAAACCAAGCTACTCCCCCCCCTGCTGCCAAACCAAATAAACCACAAAGCAGAAGCCATTCCTCTGTCACTTGTGAAAGAGGAAATAGAGATGGAAGTAAAATAATCAGCTTTTTGTTGAAGAGAGATTTTTTGGGTCTGTGTTTACACCCAATAGGGTGGTGAGGAAAACAGCAACTCTGCTACAGTTCCTCTCTAACGGGAAGAATAACTAAGAAGAAAAAAACTGCATTGTCTGAATAAAACTGAGGCAGGCAGCACATCCTCTCGTGGCAGCAAGGGGCTAACGGGTAATGTTGTCATTTAACTGGGACTTGGGATGTGGTACCTAACTGTCCCTGTCCCGGGCAGGTGTGCTGCAGACAGAAGGATTACTGGCAGTTTGTGAAGGACATTCGCTGGCTGAGTCCCAGCTCTGCTCATCACCTGGAGAAGGTGGGTTCTGGTGGGGTGGCCTGGTGTGCCCAGAGGGAGGAGAGGGGGCAGCTGGGCTGTGAGCCTCACCAGTGGGGTAGTGGTGCCTTGGCTGTTGTGGGTAAAGTGGCTCCAGGACTTGTGGAGGCTGAAGCAGCCCAGTGTTTGGGTACAAGTCGTGTCCTGGGAACTCAGTGTGGCTTGGGCTGAGACAATCGTCTGCTTATTTCCCCCAGGCCAGTCTCCAGCTCGGCTGGGCCGGGTGCAGCGGGCATCACCAAGGGAACTGGCACAAGCAGTGCTTGTGTGTAAGCAGGGGTGATTCATGCATCTGTGCAAACCTCTAACGGTCTGGGCTGTCCTGTTTCTGGGTTGTGGCTTCACCATGCATTTATTTTCCCATTCCTGGTTTCTGGCAGCCACTGGCACATAGGGATGCTCCTGGTGTTTGGCTGCCCCATGCTGACATCCATGATCCCCGCCACAGGTGAGCACAAAGGACTGACCACTGGTAGTCCCTGTGTCCAACCTGCTGCTGGGGGGATGTGGAGTGTGACTCCAGTCCAACTCTTCAAGTTGCAGCAGCTCAGGCATTGTCATAACCTTCCCGCGTTAATGTGTCAGCAGGAACATGACCATCACTGCCGGGGTCAGGTTGGATTTGGGAGTGTGGGGTTCCTCCAGGTCAGAGGCAAAACACATGGGTGGGAGACTGTGCAGGAGAAATTAGTTGTGCTGGTGGCTGTCAGAGGACTTTGGTCACTAGCTGACCTTTGAAACGTTCCTGCCTGGTGCTTTTGCCTCCCTGGTGGCTGGGGAGCTGCTGGGACATGTCCTCCTTCCTGCTGACGGTGACAAAGCTGCTGTTATCAAGAGGACCAAAGCCATGTGGTGGAACAAGCCCTGCTCACCTGCTTGCCTCTGCATGCCTTAACCTGTGCCTGATTTCCCTTTCCAGTTCATCAGCCTGCAGGAGAGTGACCAGCGTGACCCAGAGGGCCCAGGAGACCAGGCCATTGCGCAGCTGTGGCTGCAGCACAGCCTGCAGTGCCACTGCCTCTCGGCACAGCTGAGGCCACTCCTGGGGAACCGGCAGTACATCAGGAAGTTCTATGCAGGTAAAGAGCAACGGGCCTTTTCCTTCTTATTAGGAAAATATCTAGTTGGTGGTGGTTCCAAGCTGTGGGGGGGTGAGAGGGAACAACAGAAAAGTTGGTTTGCATGTGAGCAACCGGTGTGTCAAAGCACGTGGGTGAGAGGGACTCCCCCGAGCAGCATTTTTCTCTCCCTAGACACTGCCTTCCTGCTCAGTGACGCCCACGTCACGGCCATGCTGCAGTGCCTGGAAGCTGTTGAGCAGAACAACCCCAGGCTTCTGGCTCAGATTGACACCTCCATGGTGAGTTGAGGTCGCAGTTTTACATCTGGCTCTCCCCAGATGCTGATTGGCTGTGGCTGCTCCTGAAAGGTCACGTTCAGGGCACATGGAGCCCTCGAACAAGGGGCTGGACTTGGAAGTAGCAAAAGTTGCTCCAAGATGGGAGGAGAGCAGAGAACTGGTCCTTGTGCTGCCTGTGTGACCTGGCAGGGGTTGGGGTGGGCGGGATGGCTGTATGGGGCCTGTAGTGGGGAACCTTGGTTGAGGCTGGCTTCAAGGGTTTGGGTAGAGGACCTGAGGACCAGTTCCTTGTAAGAGGCACCTCTAAAGCCCTCTCCAACAGTCCCAGGCTTCAGGGCCAGCATGCAGAGCTGCCTGGTCATGAGGGACAGTCACCCTCTGAGGGGATGGGCAATGCCCCAGGACACCTGGGTGTCCACTCCTGCTGGTTATACCAGAGACCCCCTGTACAGCCCTGTGCCAGCTGTCCCTCTCCAGAGGAGGGGAACAGCAGCTGCTTTCTTTGCACAGAGCTCCCCAGAGGAGAGCAATTAATGAGGCTCTGTTAAATGGGGGCTGTGTTCTTTCAGCTGGCCGGAACGTCACTGCCATCCCTGTGCACGTCAGACCCTTCTGCTGAGACAAGAGAGATGTGTGACCACAACGCTGAAGGACACGAGAGCCATCTGCCTGGAGCACTGGGCTGCCTGGATCATTTCACTGAGAGCATGGTAATTTCCCAACAGGAGCCTGTCCTGTAGCTGCTAACTAAGACCCGCTTCCCTTCTGTGCTGCCGTGTTTTTCCCTCCCCATCCTCCTGTGCCCAGGGCTGCTGCATTCTTTGCTGGCTGGTGACCAGGCACTCGCAGGTCAATCCCTTTGTGTTGCTGCTCCTTTGACATGTATCTCCATAGATGCTGATTTATTAATGATTCCACCTCTCTTCAGCTTACCAGGAGGAGTGACAGTCTGTCTCCAGTGACCAAGAGTCAGAGCCTGACAGCCCTCCCTGGGTCCCCGTACGTCCCTGCCGCTGGCTGCACCCAGCAGCGCTGCTTTGGGTCCTCCTCCAGCCTCCACCATCCAGCCTCCTCTGGCCTCTCTGGTATTAAGGGTGGGCTGGGGAGCTCAGGGTAGACACAGAAAAGACTTTACCTTTTTATCAGCTCTTCATTGTGGTGGATGTGTGTGAGGAGATCTCTGCCTATGATGGGAGGGAGATCCCTGGCCTTTGCCTGTGGTGGGTGGGTGTGCTGGTCTGCTTGTGCCAGGGTGTGTGACATCATGCTCCTGCCTCTGTCCAGACAGGAGACCAGCGAGCTCCTTTGTCAGCTCCAACTCCAGCCAGCCCCAGGAGCACTGCCTGTCCACTCGGTCCTCCTCCTTCAGCGAGGGCAGGTCCACTCTGGAGCAGCCTGGCTCTGTCACCCAGACCTCCTCACCCAAAGACCCCTTCTCTCCAGCCAGCGAGATGAGTTCCAGCACCACCAGCCAGAGCGAGGATACTTGGACAGGGAGTCAGGATGATCCGCAGAGTGATGTTAATGATGGGCCGGAATACCTGGCCATCGGGAACTTGGGACGCCGGGGCCGGGCATGCAGCAGCACCAGCACCAACAGCTCCAAGAGCAGTAGCTCCAAACTCTTCTCCTCCAGCAGCTCCCAGAAGCTGGACTCAGTATCATCCCTGGGGGAGCAGGGGGCAAGTGGAGGTGGAAGCAGGGGCCTGAGCCTGTTGCGACGGTCCAGCTTCTCAGAGGGACAGTCGTCAGCTCCACAGGGCATCCTCAAGAAGAGCCACGTGCGCTCACATTCCGACACCAATGTGACTTCGGGGAAGTTGCACGGTAATGGGACAGCTTTTCTGGGATGGCTTTTGGGTGTGGGAGTCCCTGGTACTAGGAGGCTGATACTGGCTACCCCTTTGACTCCATAGCTCAGACTGGGGAGAGGAGCAGTGGGCAAGTGGATGGGAAATTTGGTCTTTTCCCTTAGCTTACCTGCTCCACACTGGAATGATGGGCTGACATATTCCTTCCCAGAATGCCCTGGACCAGACTGTTACTGATATGGGCAACTTTTACTAAAAAAATCTTAGAAAATGGCAGCGGTGCTGTGGCATTAGCTGTCCTGCTTCCCCACTGACCTTGCTGGGCTGGAGCATGGGGCTGTGGCAAGGCACTGGGCTGGAGCCTGAGCTCATCCTACTGGTAGGATATCATGCCACTGGTAACCTGCCGGGTTCTCCTGTGCTCCTGAGCAGGTGAATGCATGGGGATGCAAGGAGTGGGATATGAGGGAACAAACTGGAGGGATTCTGTTCCACCGGTGCTACCTTGATGGGATAAATGGAGGGCCTTGCTGAGTAGTAACCAGTCTGTCTCTGTTTTCTCTCTCTTAATGCTGCCCTTCTCCTCCTCTGTCTACCCAGGAGGCCTCAGGGATATCACCATTATAATAGAAGATCCAGTGGCAGGTTTGGGAGCCAGTATAACAGCCCTTCATTAGTGATCATTACATCAAGTTCAGGATTGCCATCAAACCATTAGTGTCCATTTAGAAAACCAAAAAAATTCTTTCTTTGCTGTGTCTCAGCTGATGCTTTGAAGTGTGGTCAGGTTTATGCATGTGACTTGACTGAAGATCCCAGCTTGGGTTTTGGGAGCAGTGGACCAGACCCAAAAGTGTGCCTGCAGTTCCCCTGCATGGCATTAGGGAGTGCTGGCCACCGAGTCCCTGAGCTGCATCCCCTGCCCTTCCCTCCACCCACTGCCTTGGGAGCCAGGAGAGGTTTCATCTCTCACCTAGGAAATAAGGGCTGGCAGCTAAACAGGCATGGGCTTGAACATCTTATTTTTCCTTTGATTTAGCAGATCTGTGGCACAGGGGCGTTTGATGTTGGCTGAGTTCTAGCTGTGTATGCACCCACAGCTGGGACTCCCAGATGCTCTTCTGGACTCAGGGCAGGTTTTCCCCTAAGCAGAGGTGCTGGGTGCTGACATCCCTGTGCCTCCCATGCAGAAAGAGTCAGCAGCTCAAAAAAAATGGGCTGTTTCGTTTTGCATCTGTTGAGCAGTGGCACTGGGTTTGTCAAGTTCACATCTGGGTGCCAAGGGTTCTGTGGCTAGGAAGGGTCCTCCTTGGGGGTTGTGGGCACTCAGGTGTGTCCAACCCTATGTCCCCATCTAGCAGATGATGCCTCACTTTACCCTTCAGCAGTAGGCTCTGTTGTATGTGGCATCCCCCAGGCATCCATCCCATGAGGTGGTTTCTGTGTTGAGGGGGCTGCAGGACACCCTCCAGGCTGCAGCGAAAAGCTGTGAGAGCCTCCCACCCTGACAGGTCTCCTTTGTCTCCCAGCCTCTGGGATGGGTTGATTCCAGGCCCCATCTTGGTGACTGCTCCTTCAAGGTCTTGGCAGGGAGAGGCTGGTGTTGGTGGGATCAGGAGCCTCTGTCCACATCAGAATTACAGCACAAATCTGAGAACAAAAATGAATAGGAGGTTGAGAGGACAAGGTTGCCCTTCTGTTGTGCTCAGGATGTCAGCTGGGACCTGCCCCATATCCAGAGCCGTTTGTTCCTGTCCCATTTCAGTCAGGTTGTTTTTAGTCTCCTTCAGCAGTCCTCTGTCACCCAGCTGCTCTGTCCAGATGCTCCCTGGGGCCATGACTCTCCATAGGGCACCATCTGTTCTTGGTCTCCGTTCAGGCCAGCTCCTGGCAGTCTCTGCCGGCTCAGTCTGGCAGGGAGTTGCACCACAGTGTGTGCGTGGGCCAGAGCCCTGCCCACAGCCCGTGTAAGTCACCTTGAGCACTGCGTCCAGGCTCCAGGGTTGTGTGCAGGAAACCCTGGCTTGTCCTTCAGATGCCCCCTTACACTGGTGTCCAGGCTGTTTTGCAGGGCTGGGAGACCCACAGATCTGTCAACTACTAGATGAGGTTTCCCCTCATCTTCTCTCCTGACTCTCTGTTCTGGGGGTTAACTCTTCCCTCAGAGATGTTCCAGCAGGAAGAAAGGGCTGGCAAGAGGCACCTGCTGGAGCCTGTTGTGTCCCCCAGCTGTACTCGGGGGTAAAGAGAGGAAGGCTCAGGACTCGACTGCTCCATGGCTCTCGTGAGCTTCTCTCCTTCTTTCCCCTTCTCTAATGCCTGAAATGCCCTTCTGGTTTTGCCCCCTCCTGGGCTTGCCCTCAGCTGTGGCATGGAGCAGGAAGATGTCTCTCCTTGTTTCTATCCATTTGTGCCTGTGTGTGTGATGCCGAGCCTGTTTCATTTCACCCTGAGCAATGGCTGGATGCCTCTGGGATACTGAGCTGTGCCTGGGGTTATCTTCCCTTCCAGAGTCCCACGGCGATCCAGCTGGAGGGAGAGGGCCGGTCTCTGCTTCCACCCAGAGCAGTGAACTGAGCACACCCAGCTCCCTGTACATGGAGTATGGTGAGTACAGCCAGCCTCAGTGGGAACACTGGCTCCTGGTCAGGCTCCTCCATCAGCTGTGGTGGCCTCAGCTGCTGGACCTGCTTGTGGGATGCTGGCTGGGCTTGGTAGCATGGAGATAGCAGCAAGTCCTTCCCTTATGCCTTTGTCTCTTGCTTTTCTAGACTCTGGACAGTATCTGAGCTCGGGGGAAGGGATGTTCAGGAGACCCTCGGAAGGACAGTCCCTCATCAGCTACCTCTCTGAGCAGGACTTTGGCAGCTGTGCAGACCTGGAGAAGGTGAGGGAAGCAGCAGCAGCCTATGTGCATTGGAGAATGTATCTTTCTGCAGGTTCAGGTATACTTCACTCTGTGGGGAGGATAATGCCACGGTATTTTCTGCTGTAGAGCTGTGCACAGAACTTCAAAGTTGAGCTCCTTGGTGGTGTCTGGAAGCCAGGATCTGCCTGTCCAGCATATACGCAACATCTTTGCAAGATGTTAGGGCTCCCCAGGGCCCACGTGCTGATCCCCAGAGTGGATGTGTTGCACATCTTCTTTGTAGGATGCCTCTTGTGTTTTGTGAGTATTCTGGTGCCCAAGAAGGCTTTATTTTCTAGGTCCTCATAGAAGTCATATTTTTTGGAATTGACAGGGATTAAGGTCTTTCAACCACCATCCATGAGTAATAAGCTCTTTCATGTCATAGGTGGGGAAGATTTTATGAAGTCTTCCTAGTTTGTCCATGGTATAGCCTTGAATGCTTTTGCTCTTACCTTGCAGGAGAACGCCCACTTCAGCATCTCAGAGTCCCTGATCGCTGCCATTGAGCTGATGAAATGCAACATGATGAGCCGGCAGCTGGAGGAGGAGGAGGAGGAAGACAGTGACAAGGAGATCCAGGAGCTTAAACAAAAGATTCGCATTCGGCGCCAGCAGATCCGCACGAGTCGGTTCCCTGCCTGCCAGGAAATGGGCTCAGACAGTGGGTGATGTGTTTTGGGCTTATCAGCTGGTGGGATGCGGGTTTTCTGTCCGTTACCTATCCCAAGCATCCTGCCCATGTCTTCCTGCCCATTCCTGGGAAACAGTCATATTGCTACCAAGATGGTGCAGAGATTTGTGAAACTGCTGTTATTGAAGGCCACATGGGACCCATACTGCACATTGATATCACTTTTGTGCTGCAGGCACTCAGTTATGGAATGTAATTTCATTTTGAACCCATAGTGTTTTCCATCCTTGAGCTCCATCCCTCCCTTCCCTGGCTGTACCTTGCTATCCCCTGCTACCATAGCAGTCAGGACTCTCCAGACTGCTTCCATTGATGACCTGGCTGTGATGCATTTCTCCCAGGTCTTGTGGCAACAGACAGCGGGTCCCAGTTCAGCTCCCACGGCTCCATGCGGCTCTCTGACTCTGGCTCTGCAGAGGATGTGGAGGAGTACGAGATCCGAGGTAGGAGGGAATGGCTGTGTTGGCTTCTTGCATAGAGACAGATTTCTCCTCGGTGTGATTGTATTGAGGTCAGTCCCACTGAAGAAGAGCATGTTCCCTCTGGCCTTCGAGATGACTTTTCCCAAACAGATGGCTGAGTTCTGAGTATAAGCAGAGCAACCAGTTTCCCTCATGTGGTGACTTTCCTTTGAAACCCCCTGTAACCCTGTAGCATTTCTTGCCTCTGGCTGGTAGGTGGTTTCCATTTCATTGCCTGGTCCACATAGTGGCTGTCACAGCTAGAGAGAGGTGGGAGAGCTGCCATTCTGCTCTCCTCCTCCCCAGGCAAAAGGAGCCATAGCTCTGACCACTTACCTCTTGGGTGTTGGGTGCTGGTAACTTCCTGACCTGTAGTCTCTGCTCCTGACAGCTTGGGTGGCTGAGCTTATCACCCACAGGACACATGTCTGTGTCTCTGGGTATCCCTTTCCTTCAGAGCCATGTTTCATCCTCCGAGGTGGATGACTTACTTCTCAGCAGTACTTCTATCTTTAAAAAGAAGATGGAGCAGTCCAGTCTCCAGCTTTAAACTTCTTGACTATAAACAGCAAGCCCCTCCTTACAGTCCATGAGGGCGAGGTTTTGGGCAAGGTTTTGAAGCCCATGGAGGGGTGTGCAAATTCAGTTCTGGGCCCTCCTCGTGCGAGTGCTGCTCTTGTATTGTGCCCTTTCTCTTTGGCCTGGCTGAAGCACTGAAGTCAACTGTTTTGTCATCACCATGTTATACAGATGGTAACGATGGATCTAACCTGATTCAAATGTCCAAGAACGGCCTCTCAGTGTCAATGGCTTCCTTGTTCTCAGGTACCCTGCAGTGCTCCCTGCAGCACGCTTGTGTGTGTGTGTGTGTGTGTGCGCGAGGTCTGTGTGTGTGTGCACATGCACACTTCCCAGAAATCTGCCTGGTTTCGGAACTGTGAGTTAGTTCCAGTATCATCCAGATGTCAGCAAGAAGAGCTGTGGCAGGATTGAGCAGAGAGGAGGCAGAGGATCGGTGTCGTGGGCTCCATCCCCCAGAGCATTTTGCTGTGCAGTATTTTGGATGTATCAAAGGTGTTTGCTGCAGTGAAGACCTGTCTTGCCTGGGGTAGGGCTTGGCAGGGTGATGGCACAGCTTTGTGGCTCTGTAGGTGTTGAAGTCTGAGCCTGAGCTGGATGAGAGCAGAGTCCTTTTCAGTGTGGGACCAGGTCTCCATCCCAGGTGCCTTGGGGAGCATTATCTTGCTTGAGTTGGCAGAGCTGGTGTGCCATAGCTCTAATATGAACCACTGCCAGCCCCTCCCACTCTGCTCAGACTTGACTTGGAGTGAAAACCTTCCAGGTGGAAAAGAAGTCCTGGAGGGAAAAGTAGTGAGATCAGACAGGGCACAGGCAGTTTGTTCATGCTGGAGACCCTGGGCACTGGGATCACATGCAGCCAGGTCTAGCTTAATGTTTCTATTGTTTACAGTACTACTAGGTTATCCTTCTGGTCTGCTGGCCACATTAAATACCCTTCATGTGCTCCCTGTTTGCTTTAGCAAGGGAACAGCCTGCTGGGCTGTTGCTGATGTCTCGTGTTGGGTGTTTGGCACCAGCACATTGCATCTGATGGAGATGCTGGTGCTCAGAGCTTCCCAGTCAGCCCTCCTGTGTTCACAGAGCAGGGCTTTAACCTAGTGGGGCTCATGCTGGCCTGAAGCAGGCATATGGGGTCTGGGGTGATGTCCTTGGGTTTAGGGTCTGTAGGGGCTGTTCACAAGCCTCCTGAAGACTATCCTACCTGGTGATAACACTGGCAGCAGAGATGTTTTGTGCAGCTAATGAGGCTTTTGGGGAGTGTCCGCAGTTAATGTTGGGAAGCCAGTGGTGGCAGGATTCCAGTGCTAGCTCCTATGGGAGCCTAAGGTCAGATTTGGCTCCCTCTCATCCCTGAGACCATGTCAGTGCCTGAGTGCACTGGCTCTGCCTCCTTGTAGCACCTGGCCCACACTGTGCTGCGTGTGCCCCGCTGTTGGCTCATGTTCATCACAGTCTAGGACCGTGTGGCACCTTTCTGCACAGAGCAGGAGGCACCAGAGCATGGCAGGTGTGTCTGGCTGGTGCCCTACATGGTCAGGAGGCTGTTTTCCTGAATTCCCTGTTTTCTGCAGTAGAAGTCTGTTTGCATGATGTAGATATACAGATTCCTTAGCACATTAGGATGCTTCCCTGTGCCTGTTCTAGCAATGGATGTCAAACACTGAGGGTCAGGCATCCATGCTGAATTCCAGAAGTGTGAGCCTGTAAATTTGCAGGAGTTGCTCCCCTTGTTGCCAAGGCAGCCCTGCTCTTTGTAGGGAAGCTGGGTGGGTTGGCACTCTTTGCTCGGCCAGGCTGTGATTCCCTTGGCCTCAGTGTACAGTTGGTGCCTGACTGGGATCGTGTGGACTCTGTGCAGGTTTGTGTTAGTCGACCTGCTTGGGGTAGAGGAGCAGGGACCCTGAGCTGTGCCTCCCCATGCCAGGCACAGGGACAGGCTTGTGTTTGGGGGTGGTATGGTCACTGCAGACCATTCCTAGAGCTCCCCAGAGGTACAAAACAGGAGACCTGCTGGGCTGAAGGTTGTGGCATTGGCCTCTCTTCTGTCCTGACCTGTAGTACTTTCCTCTTGCATGCCCTCTTCCTTTTTCTGGGAGTCTATCTGCAATGAAGCAGGGATTCTGCCTGCCTCTGCCTGTAGTGTGCTACTGGAAGTCTCCTGTCCCAGGATTCTTCCACTCTTGAGGTGAATCCCCTGTCTTTCACACCTGCTGGAGTGAAAGAAAGATGAGTGGTGAAGCTACCGCTGAGTACCCAAGGCTGCAGGACAGCCCAGGGCTGTTTGGGAGCTGATGGAGGAGTGGAGGGAGCAGGACCTCAGTGTCCTGCACCTCTTCATGGACCCCTCTCTTCTCAGGAGGTGGGTCTGTGGCCTCTGCAGAGGACTGGCCCCATGACTGCTGGCTGCTCTCTGCAGGGATGCTGGCATGTCTGTGGAGTGCTGGGCACAGGCTGCCAGCCCTGGCTGTGCAGTCACTGACAAGCTGTGGTACAGCCACTGTCTGATCTTAGAGTTTTGCAGTCAAGTAGAGAAAAGGGCTTTGCATCCCATTGCTAATCACCTCCAGCATCTGTACTGTCTGTAGAGAGCTACTAACCCTTCTTGCTAACCTTGCAGTCCTGCCCTCCAAGCTCCTGTGTGTCCTCTGTTTCAGGCCATGTCACTGCTAGGATTGGTGTGTGACCTGTACCAGTAGCCACTTGTCTCCCCCAAACCCCAGGCTGGCTGTTTTTACAGCATCCCACCATACCTTTCCCTTGTAACTCTGACAACTGACTGATTAGAGTGCACCCCTCCTTGCTCCTCAGTGCTACTGGTAGAAGATGATGCTGTAGTTCATGTGCTTTTCACACCTTGATGAGTTTCACCTTGAAGCTTTGGTTTGAAGTGAGTGTATTGCCCTGCCCTGCCCCATCTCTTCCACCTTCTCTGTTTTTGATTCAGATGCAGACATCAAGAGGAACCCAGACTCCAGGAAGTCCTTTCTCTCCTCGGACTCCATGTATGTCTTCAACTCATGGTGACACATCTTGGTATCAAGTTCTCCTTCCTGGCTAACTTTGCTCTTCCATGTGCATCAGTTGCTGCTTTGCACTGGAGTAGACATCCTTCCTTCCCTCCCTTTACTTAGCAGTTGAGCACTGGGTCCTAGTCTTAAATTTGGGAAGCAGTACCTGGGGATCATCAGGATATTCACATGAGGTAGATATGATATGGACTGGTGTCAGGAGAGATGCCCATACCTCCTAGTAGGTAAGAGTCTGGTGACAACCTGGAGCATCTGGACTGGCTGCTGGCTTGCTGTTGGCTCTGAGCCTCCCCTGCCTCTCCCTCTCAGCTGGGACAGCTTGTTAGACTTCATGGTGCTGCCACCTTCTCTCTAACCCTCATTGCTGTGCTGTGACTCAAAGGGGGAACTGGGGACAGCTGCAAAGACAGAAATCAATCACACATATCAATTTTAAGCCTGTGTAGCAGTGCAGAAATAAGGTACCAGAGTGGAAGGGAGCATCTATATGGCTTGAGCTGGGTCTGGCACTGGGGGCTGGGAGGAGGGCACAGCTGTGAGACCCAGTACTAACCACTCTCTTTTCTTCTAGATCCCACTCCTTCCTCAATTCCAACTCAGCAGAGGCCGTGGCCATGGGCTTGCTGAAGCAGTTTGAGGGCATGCAGCTCCCAGCTGCCTCTGAGTTGGAGTGGTTAGTCCCTGAGCATGATGCCCCACAGAAGGTAAGGCTGTGAGTCACTGTCACCAATTGCATTTGATCTTCCCTGAACCCCTGGCTTCACCCAACTGCTGAGGGGCTTTGCTCATCCCAGTGATCCCTTTCTGGAACTAGAAGAGGGAGTTTGCCTGGGCTCTGGGGGTGGGTGCATCCAAGCAGGGCTCTGCCACAGCAGCCTCCTACATCAGAGTGCTGGGGTCCCTGAGGTCAGCCCTTCTCCAGCCCCTTTTCAGCTGGAGCAGCAGTTTGGTGCTGGGCAGTTTTCCAGAGGGCTGCACTTGCAGGTTTCTGGCAGTCCAGCCAGATGTACTGCCTTTGCAATACCAGACAGGGATCTGACCCTTTTGCCTGCCTCTCCCAGCTCCTGCCCATCCCTGACTCTCTGCCTATCTCTCCTGACGATGGAGAACACGCTGACATCTACAAACTGAGGATTCGGGTGCGCGGAAACCTGGAGTGGGCCCCGCCGCGACCACAGATCATCTTCAACGTTCACCCAGCGCCAACGTAAGGACCCCTGTTGCTGGGGCTCCCCAGAGACCTGCCCTTTCCAACCTTTTTCCGTCAACACCAACGTTGCTTGTCCTCTCCCTCCCACTTGACTGATGGGAGGGAGCCTGAGCCTGGTAAATCTGCAGTGGTCACCACTGTGGGATGGTGAGATGGAGCCAGTGACTGCAGTCGATGTGGACCAGGATACAATAGGGCTTTTCCCACTGGATTTGTTGTCCACACAAACATCCCAGACCTGTGCCAGTGCCCATCTTCTGGTGCCAGGTGCCATCAGGGCTGGGCTCATGCATGTTGTCTTCTGTCCCTGGGCAGGAGGAAGGTGGCTGTGGCCAAGCAGAATTACCGGTGTGCAGGCTGTGGCATCCGGACTGATCCTGGTGAGTGCTGGGGGCCTGACCCATAGCTGGAGAGTGGGGAAGAACCTGTGAACAAGTGGGAAGATGCTGAGTGGGTGGATGGTGGTGGAGCTCAGCACAAGGTCACTGGGGCAGCTCTGCCTGCACTTTGATGTGCACCATCCACAGAGGAGCCTCCATCTCCAGAAGGTCAAGGGCTGGTGGAGGGAAAGTGCAGCCAGCCTGTCCTTTGGAGGACATTTCAGATGTTGACTGTTGTATGGCAAAGTCCTCTATTGGGGTCCTCAAGCTCCCAGCAGGTTCTGCTGTGGGTACAGCTGCAGCGTTCTTCCCTAAATGTGTAGGTAGATGTGGCTGCATGAGGCTGGACCGTGGTCCTTCTGCAGTCAGAGGGGTGCTTGCAGACCCCTGTGCTGAGCACTCTGGGGTGGAGGGGATACCAGCAAGGCAGAATGCCTTGCTTGTTGGAAATACCTGTTGGAAATTCTGAGCAACACTGGGAGTCCAGTGTGTGGCTGGGCAGAGCCCGTGCCTGGGCTGACCTCGCTGTGTGCCTGGTTTGGCCAGATTACATCAAGCGGCTGCGGTACTGCGAGTACCTGGGGAAGTATTTCTGCCAGTGCTGCCACGAGAACGCCCAGATGGTCATCCCCAGCCGCATCCTGCGCAAGTGGGACTTCAGCAAGTACTATGTGAGCAACTTCTCCAAAGACCTGCTGAGCAAGATCTGGAGTGACCCGCTCTTCAACGTGCAGGATATCAATCCTGCCCTGTACCGGAAAGTGAAGGCTCTCAACCAAGTGTGGGTAAGACCGTTTCCATCCCTTCCTGAGTAGGGTTTGGGTGAGGTGGGTGGCTGCCAACTGGCTGCCAATATTTGAGAGAAGCTGGTGAGAAGCAGATACTTCAATTTTTGAGGCTTAAAACCTCATCACTATGTCTTTCCATTCGCCTCGTCTTCCTTCTTCAGTAACGTAGGAATTTCAAAAGGAATTTTTGGCTGGTATCCAGCTGGGCTTCAGTTTATCTCCTGGAGCACAATGACAATGGTTGTGCTCGCCTTGCCCTGTGTGGTGTAAACACTTTGGGAACAAGAGAGCAACAGCTGAGGAGCAGCAGTTGTTTCACCAACATGGGGAATGGGACAGACCTGCTCGACCAAGGACTGTGCTAGTTACTGATTCTTTGTCCCCTCTTCCTCTCCAGCTGCTGCGCATCCAGCTTTTCCACATGAAGAACATGTTCAAGACGTGCCGACTAGCTAAAGAGTGAGTACTGGGCTGTGAGATGAGGCTGTTTTGCTCTCCTGGTTCTGTCCTGGGGCACTTTGCACTGGGAATCTGTGCAGCCTGTGCAATGAGCAGCAGGGAGAGACGGGAGTGGAGGGGGAGAGAAAGCAGAAGGAGCGGAGAGGGAGGGCTTAGTGGAGCAGCTTTGTTCTGAGCTCTGGTTTCTCTTTCCTTGCAGCCTCCTGGACTCCTTTGACACAGTGCCTGGCCACTTGACAGAGGATCTGCACCTCTACTCGCTGAGCGACCTCAGTGCCACGAAGAAAGGGGACCTGGTGCCTCGCCTGACAGAGCTCCTGAAGGCAGGCAGCCTGCACGTTGACAAGTGCATGGTAAGGCCTCCCTCACCTGCCTCCTGCCCAGCTCTGCACCCTTGGGAGCACCCTTGGGAGAAAGATTTGCTGCAGAGATAACTGATGGGAAGGCTTTGATGGGCAGGGCAGCCACCAAATTAACTGATTCAATGCTGACTGTTCCTGCCTGCTCCATAGAGCTCCTATCCAGAACGTTTGGGGTGTTTGTTACCCACCCCTGACACACATAGATTCTGCCTTCCTGTGCTCCAGGCTGATGAAGGGCTGTCCCACATGGTTAGAGCAGGGCACTCTGTCCTGCTCTGCTCTACCTCCTGCCCTGGTTGCCAGGGAGATGAAGAGCATTTAGCTGTTTTTTCCTCATCTTTTCTCCTTGCAGCTGTGCCAAGCCAAAGGCTTCATCTGTGAGTTCTGCCAGAATGAGGATGACATCATCTTCCCCTTTGAGCTCAACAAGTGCAGGACTTGTGAAGGTGAGATACTGGGGAGGAAGAGAGAGGAAGCAGGCCACCAAGGTCTGCCTTCAGTTTGAGTGGCATTTATACTAGCAAGAGGTACAGAGCCCTAGCCAGCCAGCCAGAGTGCCTCTGTGCATGGCCTGTGTCTGGAAAATGTTATGACAGCAGCAGATCAGCTTTGTAACAGTGGTTGGCCAGAGCTGCTGGCGTGGTGGAGTGTGTAGGTCCCCTCCTGACCACGCTGTGTGCTGCCTGCCCTGGCAGCAGTGGGCATTCGGGCTGTGACTGCAGCAAGTGGGTGTCTGGGAGTCCTGGCTTCCCTTCTGCTGAGGTTATAGGACAGGCTGCAGCTCCCCTGCCTCTGCTTGGATGGCTGGAGCTGACCTTGCAGAGCAGAGAGAGCCTGAAGGCTTTCTCTCTGTGTCCTTCCTGCCTGCCACAAAATCCCCAGACCCCTTCAGAAGTCATCCTTGATACTGCCCAGTTCTAATGTCTGAGTAGAGCTTGTCCCTGCAGCTTGGGATCAGCCTCTGAACTGGCTTAAAATGGCTCCTGACAGCATGCAAGTAGGTGCAGTGCCAGGGAAAACTTGGGTCAAAGTCACTGTTTCCTTGGAGTTCAGGAAAGTTTGGGGAGGGACCTTGTGTAGAGCTCATGTGCTCCCAAAGGCTTTGCAGCTGGTCCAGGGACTTGTGGTGTGGAGTGTCAGGCAGTCTGTCTGCCTCTACCAGCTCTCAGCCATGCTCTCCCCCCAGAGTGCAAAGCCTGCTACCACAAATCCTGCTTCAAATCCACGCACTGTCCCCGCTGTGAGCGCCTTCAAGCCCGGAGAGAGCTGATGGCCAAGCAGAGCATGGAGTCCTACATCTCGGACTACGAAGACGAGCTGGAGCAGCCAGAGGCAGTGACAGCCACATGAACAAGTTGCAGCCAAGGAGTGTATTGTGGGTTTATTTATGTGTGTGGCCTTCGTCACCAGAGCCTGAGCCACGTGGAGATAAGGACTATTGGGAGGACTGGAGCACTGTCTTGAAGGGATCTGTTTTCCCCCATGCAGTAGTGCTGTGCTGGGAAAAGGGCACATTCCATCGTCCAGATCCGCTCTAGGTACTGCTCATACTCCCTGATGCCTTTGCCTGGGGAAAGGCAGCTGCTCCTGCCTGTCCTGCAGGCAGAACAGAGACTTTTTCCAAGCAGTTGTTCATGATGGACAAGGCAGCGCTGTTGTGCCTGTCTCCATGCCCTGCTCTGAGCCCAGCAGGGTCCCCTGATGGGTCAGCACTTTCTGTTCATCACCAGTACACCAGGCAGCTCTGGCCACATCTGCTTCTTGGAGGAGGGAATCAAGTCTCTGAGTTCTCTGATCCTTTGTTCTGCTGCTGGGGCTTGTGTGAATGGAGGGAGGATGGGGGGTTGGTTGTACGTTTAACAGCTCCCTTTCTGAAAGCTGGTGTGGGACACTGGTGGAGAGTTGCTGTCACTCAAGGATCAGAGCAGAGGAGGTGGCAATGATGAAAACACCAGACTTCCCTGCCTACAGCCTGTGCTGCAGTGGGACATTGCCCCTGGAGCAGCCACCCAAGGGGACTGGTGCTGACAGGCTTTTGGTAGGCAGATCCCCATGGCTCTATTAGGATCTGCCTCCATGGGATACAGGCTTCCAACCTACTTTGTCCTCATGCTGCCAGTCTGTCTTCCCTGGGGGGACACGTCCTCTTCTAAGGGTGACATGGGACCTCACTCTGGTGACACCAGGTCCTGCCTTGTGTGCAGCTGCCTTCTGCCCGAGACCTGTTGGGATGCAGGTGAAGGCCCAGCCCTCCAGCCGCATCCCCTGAGCCTCTGTCTCGCTTTGGTCTTTTACGTTCGTTTTTTGTTTTTTAATCTGTTGGATTTGGTTTTATTTTTTTAATGTGGTTGTTTGTATTTTTAACTGTGTGTTCCCCTGCAAGGAGGTGCTGCTTGAAATGCCTCCTTAAGGGGCGTGCGATCTGCTTGCAGCTCACCAGTATAAATTCTCCAGGGCTGTCCTGCTCCTGGTTTCTCACCCTTGGATGGAGCTGGCATTTGCCAGGTGTCCCCTCTCCCAGCAGACATCCGCTCCCCTGGAGAGAGGGCTCCCTGAGGCAAGCAAAGCCTCCAAGCTTCCTGGCTGCGGTGCGGCGGGGTGACCAGGCAGGCTGCTTGCAGGGGGGGGGGAGCATGGAGGGAGAGGGGTTTGGCACTGAGGTGCTGCAAAGGGTTGGTCCCTCACTGATGCAGAGCTGCCTGCCATGACTGACAGCTCTACAGGGTCAGACCCAGAGGTACAAGGTGAGCTCTGTGCCCTGGGGTTTGTGGTCAGTCAAGGAGGTGCCTCTGCAGTGCAGTGACTGCTTTAGCCCATGGCAGGGGTGAGTGTCCAGGACCACCCTGGCATGGGTGGGATGTGGAGTGTTTGGAAGGACGGTGTGGCCTGTGTATGTGCGAGAAGGGTGTTGAGGGACTGGGGAGCTACGCACTGGCAGGAGGCATTGAGGGGCAGTGGCTCTTTCAGTGTGTGCCCTGACTCGAGGCTGGGATGTGACCCCTTGTAGGCTCTTCCTGTGGGGGTGGCAGGGTTGGGGAGAGGGGAAGAGGCTGGGACCAGGAGAGGTGGCTGCAGGGCTTGGTCAGGGAGGGTGGCTGCAAGCCTTGCTGTTGGGGGCCAGGCTGCTGCACAGCAGCATCTCTCCCCTGCCTGCAGCATCCTGACAAAGTTCCGGAAACAGGGTTCAGACCCCACTTGCTCCCCTGGGGTTTTTGCCGCCTTATGTCTTGTGTCTGCTTGTTTCCCCAGCGGAGCAGCTGCTCTTCTGCTCACTCTATCTCTGCAAGCCCTGGGGCTACCAGATGATGGTCTGCCTTAGTCTTGCCTGTCCCCAACCCCAAGCCAAGCCTTCCTGCTGCTGCCCGGAGCTGGCACCCCCTTCCCTGGAGCTGCCTCAGCAGCACACCTCCATTCACCCTATTTTGTTTGAAGCACTTTATTGTCATGGGACTGCAGCTGAATGGCTGCCTGCATCCCTTTCTAGAAGCACTGAGTACATTTAGAGAAGAGGGAAGGAATTCTGGCTTAGTTATGGTTTCCACCCTCTGCCATGGACTGTGTCTGGAAGCAGCAGGACTTGCAAACCTGGCAGAGGTCTCCAGGGCAAGACTGTGCCCAGCACTGACCGCTACAACTAACACTGGGCCTGGCCAAGGCAGTGAGCTCTTTGTGAGGGAGAGTGGGGGGCTGCCCCAGCCGTCAACTGGAGCCTTCCCCATGGGATTACTGTTGCACAGCATAGCAATTAAAATGCCGTCCTTAATAAACTAAGTTAATAAGGGGTTCAGTTGTGTTGTGACATTTCAGGTGGGGTAATGGTGTGTATCCTGCTTTGAATTCACGGGGCAGGCAGGGAGTGCTGCTGATGGCAGGGAACAGGGAGCTGGTGCAGCTGGTGATGCATCCCCAGATGTCACTGGGAGGGGGTTATTGTCACCGCCCCTTGGCTAATTCATCTGGTTTGTGGCCTCTTTCTGCAAACTGCCCACTGGACTTAGGGCAGGAGGTACAAGCCACTGCGTGAGGCGCTGTCTGTAACGCCTGTCCCCTTCCTCAGCCTGCCTTTACTGCTGGCAGAGGGGCCCAGGGGCATGGCATTGGCTGCTCTGTCCCTGCTTGCATCCCCATTCCATGCAGCCCAGCTGTCCCCTCACAGCAGTGTTGTGCATCGACCCATAAACACCATCAACACAGGTGATAGAAACTGTAAACTTTAAAACAACTGTTAAAAGATGCATCTGCCACCCAGCCCAGCACTGGCTCCACCACAAGCCACTTTCTGAGGGCTTTTTCCCCAGAAAAACCCTGCTCAGCTGAAATCTAAGCTGTGGTTAGCAGCAGCAACGGTGACCTGGACTATCCTGAGCGTGGTGGTTGTAGAAAAGGTTTTTGGCAGTCCAGGCACGCTGAGCATGGGCTCTAACAGCTCCCAGGAGAGGACTCCAGCAGCTGTCCCAGCATGGCAGCTTGAGCAGGGGATGATGGCAGAGAAGAGACGTGCAAAACCCTGGGGCTTGCTGCTGTTACAGTGAGCCCTCCAACAGCACCCGGGGTGATCCCTGCCCTGGGTGATCTCTGCAGGGTGGCACCTTGGCAAAGGCACATCTGCCCCAGCACAGAGGGGCACGAGCCCTCTCAAGGCACGCTGTGCCTGTCACTGGGAGTGTGTGGGGGCGTAGCGACGCTCGAACTGGTCCACGTCAAACTTGCGCTTGCAGCCGGCGTAGTTCATGTAGCGGATCTTCCCAAAGATGGCCCGCTCTGCCCAGCCCTGGTCGTGTATTCCACAGATGGACCACAGGCAGCCTGCCAGGCATGGGGATGGAGCGTCAGCTCTTCCCCTTGCTTGGAGGCACATGGAGAACAAGTGGGATGTGGGTGCAAAGCAGGATGGGCTGGAGTATGGGCTGGGCTGCCTGCAGAGAGCCGCTGCCCTGCCCTCCCCTTGGCCATCACAGATAAGACCCCCCACCCTGTGCAGCTTGCCTACGTATCCGTTGGGGTCCCTCCCATCCAGCTCGTAGCGGTCATTAAGGTAGATGGCAAACTTCAGGGCCTCCTCAGGGGAGCGGGTCCACTCCAGGATCTTCTTGGCCCAGTACATCCGCAAGAAGCCGTGCATCTTCCCCTCCCGGACCATTTGGAGCTGGGGGGATAGGGACAGCCATAGGGATCAGTCTGTACCAGGTCACTTCTGCCCCTTCGTAAAAAGCTCAGCATTTTGTGGGGAAGATATAGGGCAGTACCTGGGCAGCATTCCAGAGTGGGTCGTGTGTGGTCCCCTGCTCCAGCTCCTGCAGACTGTAGATATAAGGCCTCTTGTCTTTGGCGTGGAGTTTCAGGGTGGTTTGTGCCCAGTCGTAGGCACCTGTGAGCAAGAGATGAGGAGCAACACTGAGCAACCTGCCACTGCAGGGTATCAAGGAAGAGATGGGAGAGCTGGGCTATTGAAGGCACCAGTCTTGAGGGCACCTGCCTCCAGAAGGGACCAAACGATGGGACATTAGTGCCCCCACAGCCCTCCTCCTAGCAGAAATAGGACTGCCAAGTTGGAGTGACCAGTTGGGTACCATCCTGTCCCCCAGCACTGCCCACATGACCCGATGCTACCCTGCACACTGTCGTAGTTCTCATTGTAGTAGCAGAAGTTTTCAGCCAGCTCCCGCCGCACCACGGCCTCCTCCACGAATGCATCCACCGACTCCTTGTACTTGCGCCGGTGCTTCTGCACCTCCAGGATGGTTCGCTGGGTGGAAACCTGGCCTGGGGACATGGGGAAGGAGCAAGTCAGGCTGCCAGTCCAAGGCACCACGCTCAGTCCTACTGCAGAGTGGAAAGCCTGGGACACTCACCAAAGTGGAACCATGGGGACAGGTTGCTGAGAGCTGCTTTGTTGGGGTCATTCCGGTGGGAGCCAAAGGATTTCAGCCGCTCTGTGATGAAGGATTTCAGCACAGCCAGCCCTGCAGCTGTGCCAGGGGTTGCCCAGTCCACCTCCTTCACGGTGCGATCCACCTGCAAGCTGGAATAACAGGCCTCCCAAGCAATGGGCTGGGTGGCGACTGAGCAGTGAGTGCATTTGCAGATGCTCTTCAGCCAGGACTGTCCCAGAATGTTATGTCCCCTGGATGTCCCCAACCAGCAAGTCCCCAGCCCATGCCAGCCTCCTCCTCTTAACTAGCCCTCTGCATGGCAGAGATATTGGAATTGAATGAATGAGGTGGGAACCTCCCCTTCCCCAGGGCATCCCCATTTCCACACCATCTGTGTGTGACCTCAGGCAGGTTACTGTCCCCACCCCCTGCCAACCCCTCCCAGGATCACAAAGCAGCTGTGAAACACACTGGGACAGGTCGTGAATGGGTTTGGAGGTGTGTCCTGCTGGTACCTCTGCTGGGCAGGACGGGGGATATGGGTGACGAACAACAGGGGGGAACTCAGTGAGGAACTCAGGGAGCTGAGCGTGGATCTTGCCCCGGATGGTCCTGGCGCTGTATTCCTGCTTGGGGGAGGCAACCCAGCAGGGCACGATGTTGTGGGCATCAACCTGGGAAGCAAAGCCATGGAGATAGTGTGACACAAAGCAAATGGTCCCAATGACATGACACACGTGCTCTCTGCTTAAGTCACTCCAGTGCACAAAACACAGGAGACAAGTTTCTCCCACATCTCACCATCAAGAATTTTCCCTTCCCAGAGTGCTGACACCCACCTGTGCAAATGGCACATCCTCTGGCAACTGTTCCCTGATGTCCTCCACCCACTGCCGGGGGAGGCGGAGGGGACTGAAGTCTGTCACCAGCCCACCCACACCATGCTCCACCACAAACGCAGGCAGCACGTCCTTGGGGTAGCCCAGCAGCAAGTGGAAGGAGATGTTCAGCTCTGCACACTCCTACAGCGACAGGGAAAGGGCTATGGGACAGTTCATAGCTCTGCAGACCCCAGCCAACCACTATCCGCTGAAGAGATGGATCTGCCTCCCCCCTTCCCCAGAAGCCCTGTCCCACCCAGCAGGGACAACCCCTGGCTGTACCTCAGCCACCTCCTGCAGGCCTCTCAGCATGAAATCGTAGTGCCGGATGGTGGCCTCCAGGAATTTGGGCACTAGGCAGAAGCAGATGTGCAGGGGCAGCTCCTGTTTGAGGGCCAGGCGCTGGGCGTAGAGGACAGCCCAGTTATCTGGGGAGAAATCACACAGGGCAGTGTCAGGAGGATGCTTCACTGAAGAGATGGGGATGGGGTTTCGCAAGAAGTTTCTCCCCAGACGCCCCTGCAGAGGGGGGCCAGGTCCACCCTACCGGGGGAAGGGACTAGAGCCATGGGAGCTCTGCTTCCCAGCCCCTTCTGCCAGCTGGTTCGCACCTTGTAGCCGCTGATCCCGGCACATCCAGTAAAGGATGCACCGAGCATTATCCTTCAGGTCCGAGCCCTGCGAGACGAGGCGAACCCGTTTTTTGTTGTACTTGAACTCTTGCACGGACGGGGCCGCCCTCCGCCGGGCCTCCTGCATCGCCTCCTCTTCCTCCGTCCTCCTCCGAGACACGCGAGGCACCTCCGTGACCTCGGCCTTTCGCTTCCCTTGTCTCCGCGGCATCCTCAGGACCGCCCGGGCCAGCGCTCGGAACACCGTGGTTGCGAGCGGCCGCTGCGAGAGAAAACGAGACCGTGCCGCACTTCCGAGAGGAAACGAGACCCTGCTGAGCCTTCCCGCTTCCTTGCGCATCCCGGTCCGCCCCCAGAGCCCGGGGGATGCTGGTCCCCTGCCCATCCTGGTCCTCGGGGGGGATAACGGTGCCCTGCCCGTTCCATTTACCTATCCGATCCGATCCGATCCGCTCCGGGTCCCCGATCCCCGGGGTAGGGAGCCCGACCCCGACCCCGACCCCGATCCCGATCCCGATCCCGATCCCGATCCCTACCCCGAGCCCGACCCCGACCCCGATCCCTACCCGGCACCACGCGGTCCTCCCAGTGTTACACAAGCCGTGGGCGTGTGTAAAGGGCGTGGTCATGGGTGTGGCCTCCTGTAAGGAGGGACGTGCCCCCAGCGCCTGGGACCGCCCCCCGCACACGGGCGCAGGTGCTGCCCCGATGTCCCGGCGCGCCCACGGCGCTGCACCTGCCCGGGAGGGGGGACAGTGCCCGCTGGTGCCTCCCCTCCCTGCCTCCGGGAACGAGGAAGCAGCTCCAGCCGCCTTCAGCCATCACTCGGCAGCGTAGTTCTCCACTAGCACCATCCCCACGCGCTGCGTCCTCAGGTCCACACCTTGTAAGGCACGGGGGTGCTGGCTTTGGACATGTCTGGGGGCACAGGAGGGCTGCCCGTGCTGCTGCTGAGCCTTGCTGTGCTGGATCTCACGCTGGGTAAGGGCTGAACGGTATGTGGTGGTATCCGGAGTGCATGGAGAGGGGAGAGCATCAGTCTCCAGAGTGGTGGGTGGCCCTGGGGTGGCTTCAGCCACAGAGGTGAAACACTGTGGGTGTTGTTTGCTCTCCAACATCTCAGCTCTGTCCTAGTGAGTGAACAGGGCAGTGCTTTGCAAAACATGAGCGACGAGCTTGGCTTTATTTCTTTTGCCTCTCATGTGGGTCTCCATCTGGGCAGAGAAGACCTTGGACCCAGCTGGACACCCTCACTGAACCTTGGTCCATGCTGGGCTCACTGCCTTTGCTACAGCCTGCCCAGCAGCACCAAACAGCCCTGCCTGGATGGCAACATCACCAGGATGTACTGGGCCTGGAAAACTTCAAATGCCACCCAACCCTGGCACTTGACACAAAGCAAGAGCAGTGTTGAGTTGAGCCCAGGGAATAAACCTGAGGCTTGTACCTCCTGGAATAAACCTGAGGCTTGTACCTTCTGAGACCCTCAAGCTACAGCCATAGGTCCCTTCCTGCTGCATCCCTCAACCCCCTCGCAGAGGTTTTGTGGGTTGCAGCAGGTCTCTCATGGACTTGCCCTGAGCTGCAAGCTGGGATTTGTTCCTTTGTAGGGCTTCTTCCCCTGTTGCCATTATTTACACCCAGTGCTATCAGTTCCTGACTATCTGCAGCAGAGAGGTTTGTGTAAACGCTGCTGCTACATTTCCAGACTGTCTCACGGTCACCAGTTCCTGCTTGGCTCTTCCTGTCAGACGGGTTTGTCTGACTTCCTCCAGGGATGGGTGAAGGTGGTGGAATGGGTCTCAGGACTGGCACCTACAGGAGTTTCTGCCCTGAGACTGGTGATGCCCGTGGCTTGTTCCTACTTTGTCAGGCTGGGGATTTACGTGGTTTACCTTGATGACGGTCACACTGCCATTCAGGGAATCCACGTGCTTGTTCCATGCAGGGTGGAAAATCCCCAGTCCTGACGATCCATGGCTGATGCGAGGCTTGGGCAGCTCATGGTAGTGGTAATGTTGCACCATCCCCAGCAGAGTCATGATCTCAGCCTTTCACTGCCAACCCTTGTCTGCTGTCTGCCACCTCTTTGCAGGGACCACTGTCAAAGACATGACAGTCCCTGCATCCCTGACTCTCCTTATATGCTTGACACCCACAGAGACCATGGCACTGCTGCCCAACACCAGCTCAAGCACTGCAGCCACCCTCCCTCCCTCCAGTCCTGCAACCTCCACCGCAGAGATGCCAATGGATGCCTTCACACCCAGTGCTGCTGCACCTCAGGGGAGCAGCCCGGAAGCCTCCAGCATCACCACAGCACAGGAGAGGGGCAGCACAGCCCACAGCACTGCTGGGTCACCTGGGCTGGGGCTCACCACTGGCACACCAACAGGGGTGGGGCTCACCACCGGCACCCCAACTTCAACCTCCACGGCCATAACACCCAACTGTCCCAAGGCAACCAATGTCACGTCTGTGGGGACCAGCACAGCCCCTGCTTTCAGCTCATTTGGAGCTGAAATGAGCACGCTGCCTCCCCCCACCTCTACTCTTCTCTCCTCCACCTTGGTGGGCACCACAGTTGGCACCAGCACCCACCAAGGGCCAGCCACGACCACGCTGCTTGGCAGCACATCCCCAAGGAGTGCCAGCACCTCTTCTCCCACCACACCAGCACTGACAGACACTTCAAACAAGCCCTTGGCAACCCCATCAGACACCACAGCCTCCCTCATTACTAGCACAGTGGCCACCAAGAGCACCCCTGCCCCCAGCCAGCCAGTCGGGACCACAGCCAGGACCATCCTTGGTACCTCCACCCTGACTGCACCTGAGACTCCCAGTGCCACTGCAGGTGAGTGCAGCCATGGGGCACCTGGGGGGCAGGATCAGGGTGGCAAATCTCCATGGTATCTCCCATCCTGCTCAGCCAGGCACCTGGCTCCTTCCCCACAGCCCAGCCCACGGCCTGGCCCCAGCCCTGTGGGGGCTGCCTGGTCTCCAGGCTCTTCAGGCCAGTGGATGGTCCTATGCTGGACTGTGACCGTGCCTTGGTGGGACTGTGCCTAGCAGTGTGACTGTACCATGGTTTGACAGTTCCTGGTGGCGTGGCTGTACTGCAACTGTGCGGCTGCGCTGCAGCTGTACCTCAGTGGTGTGGCTGTACTGCAGCAGTGTGGCTGTACTGTGGCTGTGCCATGGCTGTGTGGCTGTGCCCTTGGCAGTGAGCCTGCACCCTGGCAGAGAGACTGTACATACTCTGTACCTCAAGGAGTGGGACTGTACTCCAGCAGTCCCCTTATTATGGGACTTCAAATGTGCCCTGGTGACACCCCACTCCATGCACATCAACCAGAGCAGGGAGACTGTGCCCTGCCCCAGTACCCCTGGCTGTGCACAGTACCACGGTGTCCCTGGTGTCTCTGTACCCCATCAGAGCAACTGTGTCCTCACAGAGTACCTGCACCCTGGCCTAATGCCCACAGTGTGAGAACACCTCATCAGAGTGCCTGTACTCTGGTGATGGCCTCTGTGTGCCTGTGCCCCAGCAGTGCCCCCATGTACCTGTACAGCAGCAGGGCGGATGTGCCCTGACAATCCTCCAGCGTGCCTTGTCTTCCTGCCTGCGGAATGCCTGTACCTGGCCCAGTGCCTGCAGGCGCCTCCGACTGGTCTTGTCCCTGACCCTGAGAAGAAGGAAGCTCCAGCTGTGAGCAGTACACTTCAGCCGCGATATGCTGTGACACGGGGAAGTGATGCCTGTACAGACAGCCCAGGGGACAAACCCTCAGCCTGGAGCACGCCCTTCCTGAGTGCTGCCTGTTCTCTCGGCCAGTTCCTCACGCTCAGGCAGAGCTGGCTGTTGTCTCCCGAGGGCGTTGGTGCTGGGAGCCACCACCAAACATCACCCCTGTGGCGAAGTGCAGGGACGGTTCCAGGTAGCCTGGCTACTTCCCTGGACTTTTTTCCATTGTCACCCTCTCCTCAGCAGGCAGAGGACAGCACAGTCCTGGGCTGCAGGGACCAGGTCTGTCGCAGTGGTGGCTTTGCTGGCCTGCCCTGCCCACTGCTCGTGGCTGCTCTGGGTCCAGCCGTGCAGTTGATGTCTGACCTGGAAACCCCAGTGCTGGGGCTGTGGGGAGCGCTCAGAGCTGTTCCTGTGGGGTGTAACAGTTCCTGCTCATCTGGATATGGCTGGGCAGAGAGGGGGGCTGCCCCTGCTCTTGCCCCTGCTGCTGCTGCTGTTGCTGAGCCTCACCTGCCTTGCCGTGCTGCACCTTGCTCTGGGTAAGGGCTGAGGGGGATGTGGTGTTCTCCACGGGGTGGGTGGTGAGTGGGGAGCATCATTCCCCAGGGTGGTGGGGAATGATCCTGCATCTGTGGGGTGGGGAGGTGAAATGCTGCGGGTGCTGTTTGATAAATGGGAAGCAGAGGTGGACTTCTGGCTTCTCCTTTGTGTGAGGATGAGGCACTTCAGTGCAAACGCCCACCTGGAGTGGGCTGGGATCAGACCTTTGCCCTTCTCTACATTGTTATTTAACCAGCTGCTGTGTGCAGGGAGGGAGTGGCTGCCGGGGGCTTTGGGAGTTTCTGTCTGGGTTGGCTGAAAGCAGATGGCGGCTTGTGGCTCCGTTTCCCATTCTCATGTAAGCAGAGCCCCAGACTCACTGTGTTTCTGCTGGGAACTCTGGGGAATCCAGTCTGGCGTCCCAAAGCCGCCACCTCACAGACACCCCTTGACAAAGGGTCAGGCAGCCAGGCTGTCCTGTGCATCCTTTGGAGAAGGTTACAGATCCCTGGGCTTTGCTTGGGGACAGCACACTGCCCTGGCACAGGGTCTGGGTGAGAAGAGAAGATGTCCCTCCTGTGTCTCACAACCCCGTGGCAGAGTTTCGTGGGTCACAGCACGTCTCTAACAGCTCGCCTGAGCTGCAAGCTGGGATTTGTTCCTTTGTGGGGCTGCTTCCCCCGTTGCCATTATTTACACCCAGTGCTATCAGTTCCTGACTATCTACAGCAGAGAGGTTTGTGTAAACTGCTGCTGCTGCATTTCCAGACTGTCTCACGGTCACCAGTTCCTGCTTGGCTCTTCCTGTCAGACGAGTTTGTCTGATTTCCTTCAGGGATGGGTGAAAGTGGTGGAATGGGTCTCAGGACTGGCACCTACAGGAGTTTCTGCCCTGAGACTGGTGATGCCCATGGCTTGTTCCTACTTTGTCAGGCTGGGGATTTACATGTCTGGCCTTGCAGATGCCCATTCAGGGAATCCATGTGTTTGATCCATGCAGGACGGTGAATTTTCATTCCCAATGGTCCATGGCTGATGTGTAGCTTTGATTTCCTTGGGGATCTCATGATGGTGGTAATGCTGTGCCATTCCCAGAACAGCCATGGCCTCAGCCTTTTACCACCAACCCTTGTGCATCTCATTGTCCAACCTCTTTGCAGAGACAACTGCCATGGGTGTGACAGCAGCCACGTCCCCATCTCCCCCCACCTCCTCAATATCTATGGAAACCTCGGCACAGCTGCCCACCACTGACTCCACCACTGCAGCCACCCTCTCTCCCTCCAGCCCTGAAACAGAAGCTTCCACCCCAGAGAGGTCCAGCACATCCCCAGGGACTGGCAGCACCCCAACTCCCACCACGCCTCCTCCCACCACAACAACAACTACTTCATCTGAGCCCTTGACAACCCTGGCAAACACCACGGCCAGCCCTGTTATCAGCACGGAGGTCCCCCTGAGCACCCCCTCTCCCAGCCACCCGGCCAGGACCACATCCAGGACTACCCCTGGCATCTTTCCCCCAACTATGGAGTCGACTCCAGGTACCCTGCCAGTATCTGGGACCCCCAGTGCAGCCATGGGTGGGTTCCCTACGGGAAGGTAGGGACACCTTCACGGGGACAAATCCTCACAGGGATTCTGGACATGTCCTAGGGTGGCTTCATGTACATGTCTTTGCTTAGGCTTGGTCTGTCCCCAGCTGCAGGAGCATCCTGCACCTCTGCGGAGAGTACTAATGTAACATTGCTTTGCACAGGCATTGACTTCTCTTTCCCCACCACGAACTCAGCCCAGACCTCAGAGGTTACCCGCAGCACTCCTGCAGACCTGCCAATGCCACCACCCGTCTGCCCCACTGGCTCATCCAACACCAGTAAGTGCAGTGCCTGTGGGCATCACCACCCACCCATTGTAGTTTTGGACTGCCACAGGCTAGTGCAGGGGGTCCTGGAACCCCACTGCTTTTACCATGCTCTCAGTGAAGCGATATTGATGCTCTGGGGAGCGTGCTCTGGGTTTACTGTACAGTGGGAGGGTTGTTCTCCTGACAGTGTAGAGTGTCCATGACAGAATTAACCTGGAAGGAGGTCCCGTGTCTGTGCCAGCAATCTGATAGAAAGACCCCCAGGTTCTGTGTTGCAATCCAAGGTTCAAGGGCAATAACCAGAGCCACATTTTTTGTCCCTAGGTGCATCTCGCCTCTTCCTGTCTCTGCGGCTAAGCACCCCCCTGGACCTGGGGAACAGCACAGTGCAGGAGCTGGTGTTGTCCAAGGTAAGGTGTGTGGGAGGAGATGCCATTTTGCATCTGCCAGCCATGGTCCAGGCAGTCGGGGAGGGGTCAGGCAGCCAGTGGGAGGAGAATGGCTGGGTCTTGCATTGAATGTCACCCGTAGCCCTTTTGGATGAAGGGGAGACCCTCTAGCTGACACACTTCAGGATCAGGCCCTTTCGAGGTGGGGACAGGGGGGTAGGAAACCCCCTCTGGCATGGTTTGATGGCTGTTCTTTCCCCCCAGCTCCGCAAGAACCTACAGACGGCATTCCCGTGCGCTGGCCTGTCATTGGAATGGCGAGGGAAGAGGAGCCCCTGACCACTGCCCCTTGCCCTGCCAGCTCCCACATGTACTGGCAAGCCATCTGCTCCCAACTCCTTACTCCATGGCAGTGCAGCCCCTTGGGGTAACCTGCACAGCTCCTCTTGAACTTGGGGCTCCCTGTCCTTCCCTGTGCACCCCCAGTGCCCCCCATGGGCTGTGGTGCCCCTGCCCCTTCCCACAGCCTGTCTGTAAAGCCCAAGACCTCCCACCACCCTGCTCCCGACCTGGCTCCTGTGGTGTGACCCCTTCCAGCGCTGCCAGGGGGCTGGAAGGAAAGGACCCTGCGGGACTGGGCTTTTACAGCTGGGACTGTGCTGGCTTAGCCATCAAAGCCGCCCTGGGGACTGATGGATGAGAGGAAGGAGACCTGGAGCCCCCAGCACTGCTGTGCCCAAGGCTCACCTGCGGTATTGCTGACAGAGGAGCACACCCATGCCACACGGGCCGAGCAGTAAATAGAAACTCCATGCTTTCTGTGTTGAAGTTGATGACTTCTTTATTTTCCAAGTTGCCTTTCACAATTTTCAGCTTTGCCATCTATTAGAGGTACCGGAGAGGAAAACTGTCCGAGTCCCAAAAACTTCACATGGAGAGACAGACTCAAGGCTGTCCTCTCCTGGCAGGGGCAGCTGCAGACATTCCTGAGGATGGCTGGGAACTCCAGCACATGGGGGGTCCCTGCTTTGGTGCTCTCTGCCCCATGGCACCCCACAGTTGCCGGGGCAGCTGTACACACCATGGGGCCGTGGAAATCCTGTGGGCTGTGCTCCTTCCCTGTTTTTTTCCAGTCCCCAGCTAAGGAGACGGCCGCAACATCTGTCCCCCTGCAGCAAAGTCATTTATTAACTGATTAATTAGCCAGATAAAATCCAACTGAAGCAATTATTAGCCTAAGCAAGTCACCTCGCCTGGAGATTGAAAACTGAAATAATTAGCAAAATAGCCTTGTTGCGTGTCAGGGATTGTTTTTGGCTGATCCCTATTCCTCACTGGCAGCCCTCACCGCCCCGGCAAAGGGAGGGCTGGGAAGGGGCGCATGAGGGCTGAGGGATGCCAAACGTGGGGACTGCTCCCAGGCTGCCTGGGTTGTCAACCATCTGGGAAGGAACCAGCAGCCGGACAGGATAGGGAAAGACTCCGTGGGATCACCTGGCTGCCTGCCAGCTCTCAGGGGCTGGGAGAGGCTGGGCTGGGGCTGGAGGCCTGTGCCCAGGCAGCTTGTCAGGATGCTCCCACTTGGGATGTCCCTTGCATCCCAGGGTTGCCCCTTTGCTCTTTAGGATGCTGCCTGTCTTTTGTAGGCTTGTCGGACTCACACCGAGAGAGATCCCTTGGCACCCGGGCAGGGAGCTGGGCAGTAGGGCAAAACCTGCTGGAAGGGGTCCCCATGCTGGACGCCTGATGGGGTGCTGGGAAAGAAATCCTTGTGGTCTGCCTACGCTGTGGAGCTGGGCCAAGAGTCCTCCCACGTCGTGTCCCACCGGGCTGTTTTCTCCGGCTGTTGAATCCATAACTTCAGACCCCGGGACATGGCTGGGTGCCAAAGCCGGCGTAGTGGAGCCAAACTGCGTCACAAAGGGAGGAAAAGGTCCTGAAGCGCTGGGATGAAAAGGTGACTGGGGTACTCACTGTCCTCTGCCAGCACGGCTGCCTTCTACCGTTATCGTGGTCGGGGGGCAGTGAGGGGAGGAGATGTTCTGGTCCCCTCTGCCCCCAGCCTGGGAGGGAGAAGAGGGACACAGTGAGGGCATGTGGCTCGTTTGGGGGTGGTGGTCACTGCCCAGGCACTGGCAGCACAGAGCTCTGGCAAGTCCTTGACACTGCCCATGTTCTCCATGCCTGCCATCCTTGAGGATGCTGGCTGCCACCTTCACCCCATGGCTGCTTGCCTGCCACAGATCCCTGACCAGAGGGCCTTGGGAGGTTGTATCCAGGTCCTGCTGCTTTCCCAGCCCACAAATCAGTTCTCACCACATTTGCTGTGGTCCACTGCCATCTATCAGCATTTTCCAAGGGAGCAGACCCAGTGCCCAGCAGGACTGTCACCTTGAGAGGGCCTGGCAGCATCATGGAGTGCCTATCTCAAGTCCCTTGTGACTCAGGTGTCCCTTCCAGTGTCCCCCTCCCCTTCAACCCTGCCGATGGCTATAGCCCAGCTCCTGCTGTTAGGCAGGAGGGTGTTGCAACACAGCCAGTGTGCCAAGTCATCCAGAACCTGTGGAGTTGATGGATAACCTGGTTTCCCCCACTACCACCCTGAGCCCTCTCCAAATGCCCTTGCCAGGAGGCTGGAGGGGATCCAGTAGGAGATGCTGTGTTCTCTACAAAGCTGGAACAACCAGCCCATTAATTCCAGAAAGGCTGATAAGGCACTGTGCTGGGCCATGCTCTGCTGTGCTAGATTGTGTAGAGCCCCTGGGTGCTGGGATTTGCAGAATTGCCCCATGGCTACAGGCTCCTGAAGGGCTCCAGTGCCCACATGATGCTTTGGTCCTTGCTAACTGCAGGTGACAGTTATTCTTTCAGGAATCAGCGCTTTATCAGGACGTTTGTTTCAGGAGTAGCAGAAGGATCATTAAAAAGCCCCTTCCCAGGGTGGGAGCAGGACACCATCCTTGAGACAAGGCATCCCTCAGTGGCTGCAGGCTTTCTTGGGAGAGTGTACCAATCAATGCCAGAGCAGAGGGACAAATTTGGTGTGTCATCCCTGAGACTCTGCTGGGAGATGAGTTTTCTTGGGGACAGCATGGGCAGGAGTTGCAGGTACGAGGGTCTCCAGGCAGAGCTGGCCCAGGGAGCACGGACAGGACCTTGCAGGAGGGCTGAGGCTACCACCTTGCTTCAGCCAAGTTGTTTTCCCCTATGCTGAGCAGTATGTTTGCAACAATCCCTGTGGTTCCCACCACATTTTGCACCTCAAACGCCATCTGGAGCAACCTTCTCCAGCGTCAGCATATATTCCCTGTCGGGGTGGCTTTCCGAAGTGATATGGCATTGTCAGCACAGGCAGGAACAACTCTCCCACGGTAGGTTTGTATCCCTCTAATCCTCTAATCAGCCCAGGTGTGGTGGCTGCTCAGGTGGTCACTGGCTGGGCAGTCACCCCGTGATCTGCAGTGCTGGTTACACAAGCCCCCAGTGCACCGTTCCCCCCTGGCTTTACCCCCACATCGGCATTTTCGGTGGGCAGGCGAACATTTGTTCCAGGTGAGCGGCGCTCCCCCCTGATTTACTGTCTGTGCGCAGTTCCCACTGCCGGGGGTAATGCGTGGGTTTACAGGATGGTGCTTCACCAGCCGTGACTTGGCCTCCCCCGGCATTTCCCTGTCGACTCTGCCCAGCTGGTGGGTTGGGGGTGTCACTCGACGTGCCCAGCCACTGCCGCCTGCCCAACGGAGGCCAGCTCCAGCGGGACACTCTGTACTGCTTAACACCCCTCATAACACTTTGCAGGAGTTGCCTGGGGGCATTTTTGGTTAAGAAGTGTTTAATTGACTACAGAACCATGTAGTGGTGGAAGTTTGCATAATGCTGTTCACGAGGGAGCTGGCAGCAGTTTTCACGGGGGGGTGTGCAAGAATTGCTGCTTCAGGAGAAGGAGGAAGGAGAAATATAGGGGTGAAGTGACCCAGGGGATCAAGGTGAAGTGACCCAGGGATTCCCCATAGCAGGGAGGGCGGTCCAGGCCTATGACTTTTCCTACTCGAGCTTCTGGGGATGCTGGTCCCACCTTGCAGAGAAGCTTTCCTGGATAATTTGCCCCCTCCCAGCACCCCAGCACTGCTGTGCCCATACTGAAGAGTGGGTTTCAAACCCTGCTGGGATGTGCTGGAGCTCTGGACAGGGGTCTCTAGTGCTTCCAGTTGCAGCTGAGCACTGGGAGCTCAGCTGATGCCCCAGAGCCTGTCCCCAGCCATACATCCCTGCTTTATAACCTGAGTCTGTTCCCAAAGAAGCTTTGAGCCAAGTGGGCTTTTATGTCTTGCCTTGCCCTCGGCTGAGACATGGCTCAGCGGGTGATTTTAGTGCCCATGGTGTCCTCACAGGCATGGTGGCACCAGCTGGCATTGCTCTGTCACCACCACACACTCTGTGGCCCCCTACCCTGAATGGAGCAGGTCCTGGGGGTCCATGGGGTGGCTGCCATGGGGAACAGGTGGGGTGACTGCCATGCCACTGTTGGCAGTGCCACGCACTGTTCTGGGCTCAGCTTCACCTCCTGGTGCTGGTGGACCAGGGAGCTGGGTCCTGCAGGGTGGTCTTTGGGTAACCCCCAGCTCATACCACAATGGAACAGGGCATCCAGACCTTGGGAAGGGGAGGGCTCGACCGGAAGGGAATGGTGACGGGGACATTGGAGGGAAGGGACCGGGGGCGGGAGAGGACGTCGGCAACCTGCCTCCTTCTGCCATCCCTATAAATAGGAGGGAACAGGAGCAGGAGCACCTGTGGGACTCCAGCTCTGCAGGAGAGGCAGGCAGGCAGGGAGGGACAGAGGCAGCTGCTCCTTGCTGCTCTCTCCTCCCTTTGAGCTTCCTAGTGCTCTGCCTGTGTGGAGGCCTGAGGCATGGGGACTAGGGGATGGACACTCTCCACCTTCCTGGGATGCTGCGTATGGATTCTGCATGGTATGTCCAATATTTTTCTGCTAGCCCATGTGCTACTTGAGCTCTGTTAGGGTGCAGCAGGTACACTGTGAGATGCTTTTCCCTCCTGGCTGCACTGGAAAGTCCTTGCAATAGATTGCAGCCAAAGAGCTGGAAAAGTGTTTTACGGGGCAGGAATCACCCCGAGGGGCTGTTTGCAGGCGTGGAGCCGTGGGAGAGGTGAGAGCCCAGCCCGGAAGCCTGCAGGCAGCCGTGTACCCCTCCAGCAAGGGAAGCCAGCCGGCAGAGCAGGACCCGGGGATGTTCCCATCCCTCCCACGTCCCAGGAAAGAGCAAATGCTGGTGCTCCATGCTGGGGCCCCTCTTGCACTGACTTTCCATGGATGGGTGTGTGGGGTAGATGGTGTTTCCTGCTCCACACGGAAGAATTAAGATAAAACATGGATTTACTGGGGTAGAGTGTGCCAAATTAACCTGGGGGGACTTCACTGATGTGCTTTGTTTTCCCTGAGATGGGTACAGAAGCAGCTGAGCTCCTCTGGCTGAGTGGGCTGGTGCGAAGAGCTTATTTCAGCTGGGAAAGATGGTGAGGAAGTAGCCTGCCAGGAAAGGGAAAGGGGTTCTGGAAGAGGACGGACCCCTCGAGGACTGGTCTGGCATAGGAGATAATGCTCATTAATGACTCTGCACAAGCTATCTGTAAGCTAATGAGCTGAGCCGGCGGTGAGGTTGGAGGCACCTCCGCTGCAGGGAGTTCTGGCTGCCTGTCAGGGGGAACCTGATGAACCGGAGCACCAGGGTGGGGAGCAGGCTGGGGCTGTCGGGTGGTGGCGAAGCCCTGGCAGGTCTTGCCATCAGGGTGCCCTTCATCTCCCCTAATTGCAGCTGCCTAAAGCCAAGCGTCAGCAGATCCACCCAGCTCCTCCTGGAGCCAGCAGAGGCAGCCTGGTCTCCCCAGAGCCTGCATCCCTGTCCTAAATATAATACTGGGTGAAACATCACTTGTGGGTGCCAGTAGGTGCTGGGAGAAATGTCTGGGATGTGGGCAGGTGTCTCCTCCATTCAGCAAAACTCCTGCATGTGGGTCAGGATTTTGGCAGCAGAAGGAGTGAGCTGTGAGCAGGGTTTGGCCAGGGGAGCTTGCAAATATTCCCTCCATGGACAGAAAACTCCCAATGCCTTCACCCAGCTGAAGGCAAGAGAGGTGGGGGCAGTAGCAGGTAGATGCCCACCCCAGTAGAGGTTTAACAAACCTGCTTTAACTGCAGCAGATCAGAATCCATCTGCAGTCAGGGAAGGCTTCTCTAAGCCTTGGCTGTCCTCGCTGCCAAAGGGCTTTGGGTAAAGTTATTTAAATGTCTCTCAGACACCCGGAAGGCAAAAAAACACAGAACCCCCCCAGGCCCTACAGAAGTGACTGCACTCAGATCTGTCCCGGAAGCAACAGAAAGAGGGCTGAGGGCTGTCCTGGGGTGGCAGAGCTTCACAGACACCCCTTGGGCTGTGAGCTAGACTTACTGGGCCCCAGCTCTACCCAGTGGCCAGGCAGTACCATCCCCAGCATAACTGGACTGGGTTGCAGTGGCTGCCTTTGCCTCCACGCTTGCACCAGTGTGTGTCTCTCCCTGACCTGTGATAAGTTGTGTCCTGTCCCATCTGGTAGCTGCTCATGCTGAGGATGGAAGAGGTGCTGTGCAGTGCTATGCCTAAGGCAGCCCAGACTGCACTCCTTGGCTCTTAAATTAGAGCCTTGTAAGGCTGTGGGATGAGGCAGTAGGGTTTAAGGAGGGCTGGGAGCTTTGTGATGCTCAGCTGGAGGAGAGGTGTGTCTGAGCCTGGCAGGCTGCTGGCTCTGGCACTTGGCGTAATGCTCTGCTTTGTGCTTTTCTGCAGGGCTTGGGGCTGCTGCTGCCCCTGTCACTACCGAGGGGCCCTTTACTGTGGGGACAGCTTTTCCCATCACAGCAGAGAATGAAGAGCCCAGTGCCCTGGTGATGGGCACTGCGGACACAAGCACCACGGCAGCTGATGCTGAGATAGACGAGAGCATCTTCACGAGGAGCCCATTGAGTTCGACCTTCCCTCCCGGGACTGAGCTGGACTCTTTTGTGACTGCGATGAGTGAATATGGCTCTACAGTGACAACCTTGATGAATGTAACCAAGCCTCTTAACACATCTCGGGGTATTGAGGGGGGGTTGGCTGCTTCCACTACAGCCACAACCGCTGCCGCTATCACTGCACAACACCCTGCTGTCACCCCAGAAGTAGAGCATGAGGTAATGGAGGCCACTCCTGATCCCACCCTGATCACCCCAGATGTGAAGGAAGACATCCCTGCAGCTGTGACCAGAGGAGAAGAAGACATAGACCTCATCACTGGCAATATGTCCCACCCTACCACCCCTCCACCAGCAGACACCTGGGTGCCACAGCCAACTGCTGGCAGCCCCTTGGGTGTTGGTGTCACTGTGCTGCCAAGCCAAGGGCTGACCACAGCCATGGGAGCAGTCGAGGAAGTCGTAACTCTGTCTGCATCTGTCCAAAGTGGAGCCAATGCCAACTCCTTAAGTCCCAGCCCCAGCACTGAGGAGCTGCTTACGACCCAGCAGAGTGGAGTGGTGAGCAGGCTTGAGGGCACTAACCCGGAGACAGCAGAAGAAATGGCCCCAGCTGCTGAGGAAAGTCCTTTGGCTTCAGAGTCTGGAGATGCAGGAGATCCAACGAATGATGAATTCAGCACAGCTGGCTCATCCCACCTACCTCCAGAGAGCCCAGTGATGTCAGAAACAGTGGGAAACCCTGGGGAGCCCTCCTTCCTCCCTGGCCACGCAGTGCTGAGCCCAGACGCTTCCCTGGCACCGTCCACAGGGGATGGAGATGGGCAGGGAGTGTCATCAGAAGCTTCTGGTTCAGCTCTGTCACCTGCAGCCAGCGAGGCACCAGTGGCACCTGAGGAAACAGAGGACACTGCCACAACACTGCTGGCCCCAGAGGTTCCCACTGATGCACAGAGTGACATGAATCTCCCAACCGTGGCCACTGTGCTGCCCACAGGGGACATGGGGGCTGTGGGTCTGGACAATCCATCCCTGCAGCCTGACCCATGGCAGACCTCCGCCGGAGAACAGCCACCACTGCTTCCTGATGCTCTGACGGACACCCCCAGTGCTCCTGGGGCTGCTTACCCACCCCCAGGGGCTGAAGCCAACACCCTGCCTGCAGCTGATGGTGCAGCAGAGACACCATCCAGCCCCAACCTCACTAATGCCCCAGAAGCACCCATGTCTCCATCTCTCGGAGAGTCACAGCCAGGAGGGATGCCAGATGGACCTCCCCAAGAATCTGATGGATCTGACACTGGCTTGAGTTCAGATTCGGATGCCCCTAGCCCAGCCCTCTTTGTACCTGATGGACTGGCATGGCCCACTGCTGGGGTCCAGGGTCAGGGAGATCAGGGAGCAGAGGACATGGCACAGACAGGAGGTCCAGGGAATGGCAATCCCTATACAGACACCCAGAGTGACATGAGCCTTTCAGACACCCAGCCCTCAGCCTCTCCTGCTAATAATGGAGAGCTGCTGGCTGGAGGAACAGGAGATTTGGCAAGTGCTGGGCAGTCCCCTCTATCAGCTCTTGGGGAGGGAACAGGAGCAGGAGGTGCCCCGGCACTGGGAGAAATGTCCTCACCTGGTTCTGCACCTCCCAGCAGTGCTGGAATGGAGCCCGATCTCTCAGGGGCTGAAGGACCAGCGGACCTGCCCAGTGAATCTGCCAGTGGTCCTGGGGCTGTTTACCCACTCCCGGGGGCTGTGTCTGGCCCTGCATCTGAGACAGAGACACCAGCGAGCCCCAACCTCAGTGGTGCCCAGGGAGCACCTGGGTCTCCATCCTTTGGTGGGTCGCAGCCATGGGGAACAGCAACTGGTGCTCCCCAGGGAGCTGGTCTCCCTGGAGCTGAAGGACCAGACTCTGGCTTGTCTTCGTCAGGAGATGCCCCCAACTCAGCAGTTCATGGACTGGCAGAACCCCCATCACCTGCTCTTGGGGACCAGCTTGGCACAAACCTGGGGCTGCCAGCAGCCGGAGGGCCTGGAGTGGGCACGGCAGAGCAGACACTGGAAGGAGCAGG
>NW_020897729.1:2014788-2061695 GCF_003984885.1 Neopelma chrysocephalum | reverse complement strand
CGGCAGAGCAGACACTGGAAGGAGCAGGCAGTGGGATTGATTCTGAGCCGTCCCTGAGCTCCACTGCAGGCAGTGGGATGGCAGCTGGAATAGATCAACTTCCCGGTGAAGGTTCCTCATCCGGTTCTGCCTTTCCCAGTGATGTGGTGGCAGCACCTTCTGTTTCAGGAGGTGATGAAGCAGGACCCATCTCAGGTGCAGCCCCTGGTCCTGACAGCCTGTCCTCAGCCTTTCCGGCCAGTGAAACTGGCCCAGGGCTCGGTCTGGTGGAGGGGGCAGAGAGTGCAGGGAATGTGGCACAGGCTGGAAACCCGGAAAGTCCCTACACGGAAACAAATCCTTCAGCCTTCAACTCTCAGCAGGACCCCACTAATACCGGAGAGCTGCCAGCAGGAGAAACAGGGGCTCTGGTGAATACTGAGCAGTCTCCTCCACCAGCTCTCAGGGAAGGAACAGGAGTAGGAGATGTCCCGGCACTGGGAGAAGTGTCCTCACCTGGTTCTGCACCTCCCAGCAGTGCTGGAATGGAGCCCGATCTCTCAGGGGCTGAAAGACCAGCGGACCTGCCCAGTGAATCTGCCAGTGGTCCTGGGGCTGTTTACCCACTCCCGGGGGCTGTGTCTGGCCCTGCATCTGAGACAGAGACACCAGCGAGCCCCAACCTCAGTGGTGCCCAGGGAGCACCTGGGTCTCCATCCTTTGGTGGGTCGCAGCCATGGGGAACAGCAACTGGTGCTCCCCAGGGAGCTGGTCTCCCTGGAGCTGAAGGACCAGACTCTGGCTTGTCTTCGTCAGGAGATGCCCCCAACTCAGCAGTTCATGGACTGGTAGGACCCCCATCACCTGCCCTTGGGGACCAGCTTGGCACAAACCTGGGGCTGCCAGCAGCTGGAGGGCCTGGAGTGGGCACGGCAGAGCAGACACTGGAAGGAGCAGGCAGTGGGATTGATTCTGAGTCATCCCTGAGCTCCACTGCAGGCAGTGGGATGGCAGCTGGGATAGATCAACTTCCTGGTGAAGGTTCTTTGTCTGGTCCTGCCTTTCCCAGTGATGTGGTGGCAGCACCTTCTGTTTCAAGGGGTGATGAAGCAGGACCCATCTCAGGTGCAGCCCCTGGTCCTGACAGCATGTCCCTGGCCTCTCCGGCCAGTGAAACTGGTCTGGTGGAGGGGGCAGAGAGTGCAGGTGATGTGGCACAGGCTGGAAACCCAGAAAGTCCCTACATGGAGACAAATCCTTCAGCTTTCAGCCCTCAAGAAGATCAACTGCCTGGTGCAGGTTCCTCATCTGGTCCTGCCCCTCCCAGTGGTGAGGTCGCAGCATCCTCTGTTTCGGATCCATCCAGCCACAGTGCACTTGGAGGAGAGGGCAATGCTCCTGGAGCTCTTCAGCCTTCCCTGGGTGCTGGGCCTGGGGTTCCTGCTGCTGCAGGAGAAGGGACAAGTGAAATGGCTGGTAATGGAGAGTCCATGGGGCAGACCCAGGCTCCTACTGGAAATGGACCAGCTGGTTCAGGAACCCCTGATGAAGATATGGGAGATGTGTTGCAGTCTGTATCTTCTTCCTCATCTACAGAGAGATCTTCATTGCCTGGGAGGACTGATGAGACTGTTAACAAAGCAAATCTTCCTGGAGCTGATGGAGCCAATGGTGGCTTGAATACAGGCTTGGAGGCTGCTGGCCCCCAGGAAGCCCCTGTGTCTGTCCCTGGCATCCAAAGTGCTGCCAATATTGGACTTTCTGATGGAAAACAGAGCCAAGTCGATGCGGTGCAGGTGCCTGGAGGAGCCTCGGTGAACGGGGGATCTTCCCCTGGTGCCAGTCTGGTCCCAATGGCTCCAGACAACAGCGGTGTTTCTGACAGCACGGCCACCTCGACAGCTTCTCTGCTTCTCCCTGAGCATGGGCTGAGCTCGGGGCTGGCACCCAATGGAGACACCCACTCTGCCCCTGGCATCCAGAGTGGGAGCAGACCCCTGGTGCCAGGGGCACCATCTGGGCTGGCAGGAGAGTCTGGAGGCATTTCTTGGTCTCTTGAAGATGAGTTGGCCTCAGGGATGCCCGCACCTTTGGGAGAAGCATTCCCCCATGCTCCCATATCCCCCAACACTGCCTCAGTGCTGCCTTCTGCTCCACAGAGAGGAAATGCTGCAGAGGGGGTGTCTGTCAGCCCTGAGCTTTCCGCTCCACTTGCGGCACGTGAGTCAATAGTGGGGTCCTCTGCAGGGGGAAAGGGGGAGCTGGGGGCTTCTCTGCCAGGGGGTCCTCTCTTGCTCCTGCCTCCCTGCCAGCCAGGAAGCACTGGAGCCCCTTCCAGAGATGCCAACAGCCCTGTGCCTGGGAAAGCAAGTGCTGAACTCCCTGGAGTGATGGCAGGGCAAGGGGACGTGGCCCAACTCCTTCCCAGTGTGACCGGATCTGGGGCAGATATGGAAACACCCACTCGCTCCCCACCGCAGGGGAGCCCAGGGCTCCCTGGCCTTCCTCCCACTGGGATCACTGCTGGTAGCACTGGATCAAAAATCCCAGGTCCAGGTCCTACTGGTGGCTCACCATCCGCTGCCCTGCATCCTGTCCTGGGCAGTGAGCTGGCCACCAGCTCTGCAAATGGAGCTCCTGCCACCGCTGGGTCGAGCCTCCCCAGAGCCTTCCCAGGCCAGGGGGAATCCCAGGGAGGGTTCCCAGCCACTGCATGCCCTGGTGCATCCTGCAGCCCGGCCCCTGCTGACTCAGCCCCACGAGCCCCCCTCCTTGGGGGAACTTCCACTGTCACCTCCCACACATCGTCCCCCGTGGTTCCAGCTCCAGCAGGAAGGCCAGCAGCTGCCCCAACCCCGCTGCCCAGCCCCGCAGGTATGTGACGCTCACAAGGCAGCCTGGGTGGGAGTAGCACATCCAGTTTCCTGCCGGACCATCCTGGGGGACATTCAGTACCCAGAAAGAAGGGGGCTGTTTGAGGCCAGGGCCCTGGAGGACACGCACCACGAGGGCCCCCTGCACATGAGTGTGCACTGTTGGCAGGCTGAGCCTGCCTTCATTATGGTCCCATCAGCTGGAAAACCCATCCCCTCCAAATGTTTTATTTAACAGACATAAATAGGGAACTGGAGGCTGTAAACATCTCCAGAAAGAGCTGTGGGTGTTTAATTCCCTGCTTTCCCCCGATGTAGTCCTGTACAATGTTTTTCCCCTCCTAACAGCTGTCCTTAAGAGCAGTATCCCAACGGGGCTGGATAAGGGAGGGGATAGTGACCACAAAGGCCATCACAGCAGGTTTAGGGCAGCTGTGTCCATGTAAGACAGTGAAAGGGGTGGGAGCAAGCTCCTGCAAGGGAAGGTGACATTAAGAGTGTTCCAGGTGGATATTGGCAGTGTTCCTCCATCGTCCTTCTGCCCAGGCTGTGTCCCATTGAAAGCAAAATCATTTCAACCCTTTAAAGTTTTTAACACAGACCAAAGGCTGTGCTGTAAGTGTATTTTGGGGCTTATTTTTTTGTTTTTTTCTTTTCCAGTTCCAGCTGTTCCCCTCTACGGATATGGAGCGAGGGAAAATGATCGGGAGTATGTGGAAAGGAGAGTGGATTTTAATTCTCCACTTTTCAAGCCTGAGACTGGATTCCCATTTGGGAGAACCCTGCGTGACTCTCTCTACGTGAGTCTACCTGTGCTTGATTTGCTGGGCAAGCAGCCATTGCCCAAAAACCTGGGATAGGCACCAGTGACCAGGTGCCTGGGATGGGATCCCAGCAGGGCCAAATCTACTGGGTTGGTGCTGGGGTCTGTTTGCAGCAGAATGTGACTTTGTGGCCATTTTGGCAGTGGTGGGTGGTGACTTTCCTTGGGCATGGACTTGGAAAGTCCATGTGGACTCGGAAATGGGAGGGCTGCCATCCCAGTGTCAGGGAGTGCCACTGGTCCTGACCTTACCTGATGGAGAGATCCCTCTGCTCAGTTTACAGACAATGGACAAATCGTTTTCCCAGCCTCGGACAAAGGCATCTTCACGTATCCCAACCCTCCTCCTGGCGGCTTCAATGGCCATGAGGAGGTTCCCATGATCGCTGTATTTTGGGACAACGCCGACTTCTCCAGAGGTGTGGGCACCACCTTTTACCAGGTAAGTGAAGCCACCTGGGTGCATGGTTGCATGAAACACCTTTTGACTATAAACTCATCACCTATTCTGTGAATGCCCCATGAGATGTGTAATTAATGGAGCCCGTGAGTGGCTTTTCCCTTTTCTGGGCCAAATCTAAGAGCTATTGATCCTGTGTTACCTCTTGAGCCATCCAAATTCCATCCAGACCCTTAGTTGTAGGGGTCTGTGCATGACCCCAGTCTAGACCAGTCTTTTCCCTACTGGGAGCTAATGCAGATGTGGGTATATCCAACCTGCAGGAGTTCTCCACCCTCAACACGGCCAAGCCTCCGTTTGTCCGTGACGTGGAAGCGAAGGTTCGGCAGTACATGAGGTCCTCCTACTCTGCAGCCTGGACCCTGAAAATCACCTGGGAGAAGGCACCTGTCTATGCATCAAGGACTGACACCCGGAAGGTAAGGGGTTGATAGATCACACATGCTGGTTGAGTTGTCAAAAAAACCCAAGATCCACAGGTGATCACCTTTTCTGTGCCTAAAAATAAGAAACCAATTTTGTGACAAAGGCCCGTCTTGAAGAATTTTGCCAAAAAGAACTGGGCTGTGCCCATGTTTTGGTGGTTTTCAGGTTGTTTGAGGGACATCTTTAGTTGAACTCTCCCTGCTCTGTAAAACCTTTATGTTTAATGTGGTGGGAGTTTATTGAGCACCACAAACACTGTTCTTCAGAGGCATAACATGGTGTGAATTTGAGGCTTGTCATGGAACAGCTTCAAAGTAAAACCATCACATTTTCTGTGTGAACTGGCTCAGGCCATGTTTGCCTTACACCTCCAGACCTCAGTCCTGCCATTCCCCAGAAAGCACTGACCCACACCCCTAACTTTAAACCCACCATCTTTGCTCATTTTCTTACCTATCTGCAACACTTGTCTCCAGACGATCACATACCAGGCCATCCTGACCACTGATGGCTTCAGGTCCTACATCCTGATGCTGTACCAGGACGGAGGGATGCAATGGGATTACACCAAACTCGCTGCCACCAATGTGCTCATCGGCTACACCAGGTACAGCAGCTCAGCACCCCATCCCTGCCTGTTCTGAGCAATGGGGTGCATCCCACCCATGGCTCCAGCTTGTTGAATCCTTCCCTGTGTCCCAGGAGGTGCCCTACAAGGATGAGGATGAGAACAGCCCAGATGGGGTCTGCATGCCCATATAGCCTAACATATGGGTGTCTCAGAACCAAATTTGCCTCATTAGTGACTGGATCATGCTGCAGCACGCTGTCTTGATGAGCTGTGCTTGTTGTAAGATCCACAAATCCCTCTGGAGTCCTGGGCCCCCAGCATCCTGCCAGTTTGGGTGGAAGGAGTGGGAAATAGGGGATGTTTGCTGAACTTTGCACCAGTTGAGGGAAGGGATTTCCGTGCTTGGCCAGAGCGGTCGCTTCCTGCCTCCTCACATTACATCTTGCCCTGTACACAACGTCTCCAGGGTTTCCTCATTAGCTGCTTGTTGCAGCTGGGTAAGGAAAAGGTGGCCTGGACTGGAAGCGCAGGCGGCACAGGCGTGTGTGTGTGTGTGTGTGTGTGTGTGTGTGTGCTTGCCTGTGCGTGACTGCTCCAGGGTTTCTGCTCCATCTCACCCAGCAAGATGCTGAAAACCATGGGAGCTGCTTGTGGGGGTCTTCAGGTGTATGTGGGTTCAACCCTTGATGCAGCAGGAGTGTTTGCAGCACCCAAAACTAACTGCACCCTGCATAGAGGAGGAAGCAGGCTGGGGGAGATGATACCTTTGCCCTCCTGTCCCTGGAGTTACCTACTGATCCTCCCTACTCAGTATCAGTATGGTTGGAGGGCAGCCTGGGGATGGGGCTGGGATAATCCCACCCAGGAAAAGCCCTGATTTTTCCTCTTTCCTCTGTACGCAGTGGGGATGGCTTTTATTACAACGATGACCTGAGTAAGAGACCTCCAGCTGCTAAATATCGCCCTGACCAGTTCAGGGGCTACAACACAGGTAATGCCACACAGCCAGGGCAGGTTCACAAGGTTCACAAGGAGGGGGATATTCCCAGGGAATGAAATCCAGCCTGCTGCTGTGGCAAGGCTCTCAATGAGTTTGCCAAGGCCAGGCTTTCCCCCCAAGTGCATATAATGCTTCCCCCAATACCAGCTATGCCCTGAGGCTGAAACATGCCTGCTGTGCCCATGGACTCTTTTTGTTCCAATGGCTGTGTCCCAAGGCTTTCTTCTTTGGCAAGAGCCACTCCCCATTTCCCTGCTGTTGGGTGGCTGTTGAGCATGGGGGTCCCATGGCTGAGGGTCAATGTGGGCTTAGCTTCCAGCGTCAGCATCACACAGCTATCACCTCGAGATGAAACAGCCCCTGTGGTCCCCTTGGCTGGAGGTGACAGCTCATGATTTCTCTCCCTGCTCAGACCTCCGTGGGCTGTGGATTTACAAGCTGGAGAGCCGCGTGGGCATCAACTACCGGCTGAAGTGCCTGGCATGGACAGGGCAGCAGCAGGAGCCACGGGCATGGAGCCAGGGCCTGCCCACCTGCCCCTGCTCCCTGCAGCAAGGGCAACAGGACCCACGCTTCAAGAGCAGCCGTGGAGGCAAGTGGACATGCTGCTTCCTCACCCTCCTTGTCCCTGAGCTGTCCCTCCCCATCTTCCCTGCAGGGGTGGCTGAGGTCCCTCCTGGCAGGGTGGGCAGGTGACCATAAGGAAAGTGGGAAGGGGACTGCCCTTCCCTGCAGAGACAGGGAAAGTAAGGAGAAATGAGGGCTGACCTGTTCCTCTCATGTTAGACTGGCCAGAGCTGATCTAACATGGATGGGGATACTGGAGACCGGGGTCTCACCCTTGGGGACCACTTGGATGGTCTCCATCAGTCCCTCCAAACCCCTGTAGCACCGTGGGTGATGTGGATATCAAGGAGCCATCCCCGGCCCCGCTCCTTGCTCCGAGGCAGAGGTGCTGGCCGAGCAGAGCTGCCCGAGGCTCACTGCAGTCCCCTTTCAGGCCGGTGGGCTGCCCGTGTCTCCATGCTGCACTCGGCCTCCCCCAACCAGCACGGCGCCGGCGTCCGCTGCCTGTACGACAGCCAGAACCAGCTCATCGAGGGGCGGCAGGAGAGGTACTGGAGGTCCTCCAGGCAGGCGTCGCCCTACCGTGGTAAGCACAGCCAGACTTGGCATCCCCTGGCTGAGGTTGGCATTGTTGTAGCTTGTAAACAATTTTAATCTCCATGCCAATCTGTTTCCTGACATGCTGTTTCCCTTGGAGGGAGTGTGGACCAGCTAAAAGCTGAAGCAAGCCTTGCCCTGGAGCCAGCCCATCTCCCTCTCCTGTCTCCTTCAGCCCCTTACTCTCCCTTTTGCCTCCAGACCAGGAGCTGAAGCTGTATGACTGGTGCTGCAACCGGGCGGGCAGCGCCCACCTCTGCGCCCGCTACAGCGAGAAGCGGCCGAAGATTGGCTGTGATGGATACCAGTCACCTGGCATGGGTGAGTTTCCAGCCTGTGTGTGTTGGGGTGATGCTGTCTTGGTGCCCAGGGCTGGAGAGGGAAGCAGGAATGTCCCAGCCTCCCCGTGGTTAAGGCAGCAAGAGCCCTGGGCAGATGAGGGAAAGGTTTTGGGGTGCCCACATGTAGTTGTGCCATGCCCTGAGCTGTGCAGGGTTGTGGGGGGCATCTCTCTCAGCACATAACCACCAGCATTGTCTGGGGCTGACAGCACTGGGAGGGGAGAAGGACCACAGCTGATGTGGTTATGGTGTAAGCTGATGCAGGGCTCTCTTGCAACCCTGAACAGATTCCTCAGAGGAGATAGAGAGAGACTCGGATGAGGAAATAGGTAAGCAGGATTGCGGGACTCCTTTCCCTCTGTCCATGTCTCCCTGCAAAAAAGTGTTCTGGGGCTACCAGTTTGCCCCAGGCCCACGTGGGATTAGGTGACTGAACAAGTCTCATTTCTTCTTTGCAGATGGAGACGACAAGTAAATGAGGGGTTGCACACCCACAGCATGGTCTGGGCCACGGCTGATCCTTTGGGTCCTTTGCTCTGCTCATCTCCTGGGTCCTCCCCTAGAACCCATCGCCCCTGCCCACCATGCAAGGCATCTCACTTGTCCAGTGCTTGTGGTTGCCTGCACTGGCAACTTCATATTTCTACATGAACTATATGTTCCTAACTCAGACTTGTCCCAGGGAGTCAGTTGTTTCAGTTGTCCTTTCCCAGCTGCAGTTGAGTGGGTGCCCATGGGCACCTCCTTGCTGGCAGGGAGGTGGGCAGGTACCCCCCACCACACACACCACCCTTGTCCTTCCTACGTCCCACTGTGTTCCCATGCTGAAGGGGAGCCTGGACCCCTGGCACCCAGGGAAAAGGTTTCTACACCTCGCAGGGGTTGACTGTGGCCAATACCTTGAGTGCCAGGGTGCACCAGGCTGGTCCCATGAGCCAGTTCTGTCTTGTCCCCCACTTCTGTCCCCCAACCATCCCTCACTGAGTGGTCCCTGGGCCCTGTGCCCAGGAGAAGGGACCGATTCTCTGGATCAAGCCAGAATCAGCTTGACACGCCTGCTGGGTGTGTGAGGGCAAAATGCAACCCCATGATCAGAAATGTTGGGAGAAAAATAATTTTTTGTGTGTAAGTGAGCATCTGCCTTTCTTACAAAAAATAAATCATTGTCAAATCTTGTTTGTTCAATAAAACCTCTGAAGGTTCTGAGCATCACTGATCCTGCAACAGCCCTGTCCTCTGCTGAACCAGGGTGGGAGGCAGTGATGGGGCAGGCTTGGAGCAGCAGGATTGCAGGATGCTTCTGTTCATGGATTTAGTGCTGGGGATGTGGGTGTCTGGGCTGCAGCTAAGCCAGGGTCTAAGGCAGTTAGTGGGGCTGGAGCCAGGGTCTGATACACCCTCCTTGGATCAGCATTTCCCATCACCAGAGTTGAAGGGCTGTAGGGGGATTGTGAGGAGCACAGCCCTGTGTGATCTGAACCACTGCAAGCAGTGTCCATGAAAATGGTGAGAGGAGACTTGCAGCTTTGCAGGGGGAATGAGAGGATGGAGCAACCAAAAAATCCATCTTCACTTTGGTTCTGTGAATGAGACCAGAAAAAAGCAGGTACTTGAGAGCTCAGTAAGAGGGAAGAAGGGCTGGCGCATGGACCCATGGGATGCAGACAATTTAGCAGCATGCCCTAATTTTTGGTTTATTCTATTTTGTTCCTATCAGGTTATAATCACTGTGTTGCCCCACCTGACCCTACTATCAGGGACTCTGCAGGGTCTGGTTACATTGCACTAGCAAACACCCCAGCGCAGACACATTCAAGGTCAATCCTGGTTGTCTCTGCAGATCCTCAGGAGAAGGTGAAATCCTCTTGCTTTGGTCACCCAACATAAACCCACGTTTTTCAATCAAAAAAGCTCCTCCTCCAGAGTGGATCCTCCCACAAAGACCAGAATCCAAAAGGCAGATGCCTGTCCTCTGCTTCCATGTGTTGGTGTTGCTGGAGATCTTGAAAGCAAGCGGCAGAGCAGGGGACAGCGTCTGGTTCCTTTGTGAGCCTGGAGGAGCCCGAGCAGGACCAGTGGCAGGCTAGGGCTGCTGGGGGGGCTGGCCTGGGGGCCTGATGTGGGGTCTCTGGATCTTTATCTGTAAATAAGGACAGGCCTCACCATGCTGTCAATGTTGCACGGGCTCTGCTCCTCACAACAAGCTCAGACAGTGGTGTGGAGCCCATGCCAGCCAAAGCATCCATGATGCTTCAGGACAAGGCACAACTCCCATGCATCTTCAAGTCAGGGGGCCAGGATCCAGTTCCCAGCCTGAAGCTCCCCATCCCAATGCCCCATGGGGACAATAACCCCCGGGCAGACCTGGACTGAGGGGTCAATAGCCTGGAGCTGCGGTTTCCAATGCCTTTCCAGGGACTGGGAACGGATGGGCTCTGCTTGTTCTTCTGCCATCGTCAAAGCTGGAGCAGGGAAGATGAGCAGAGCTTGAAGACTGAGGTGAAGCAGAGCCATGATGGGGGCAGTTTTCAGGGATGTACTCACAGGAGAAGGGCCGTGTCCTCCAGAAGGTCTCTCCTCCCTTGGCCCTGAGAGAGGGGAACAGAAAGGGGACAACATGTGTGGGGATGCTGGGAGAGCCCCTGCCTGCTCCTGGTGTCTGGGTCAGATGGCAAAGGGACCAGTGACTGACTGTGGGGGTGAGATGGGGCTGTGAAAAGAGGAAAAGCCCCAGCTGTTGTGCACACAATTTCTTGCCTTGGCACAAGTGCAAACAAACAAAGTTTCTTCCCAGAGGCCCCTGGCTTCAGGGCCAGCAGGGAGCTGGGAACATGGGCAGGACACAGCTCCAACCAGAGCAGGGGGCTTGGGGCTCTAAGCTTCCCCTGGGTGAGGATGCCACCCCAAGACCAAGGGCTGGGGGGAAAGTAAGGAAATGATAGTGCTTCCACCCCAGCCTTGCACCTTGCCATTCTTCTGTTAACTTCCTGCTCTGCAGGAGAGGAAGGTCCAACCCTGAAACCACTTTTCCTTACTTCAGGCCAACTCTTTCCAGACACATGTGAATTGCAGTGGAAATCATTCGGGTGGTATTCAAATTAGAATTAAATAGCCTGTCTGTAACCAAGCACTGGGTGGGATGAGGAAGAAATGCAAACTTTCCCTGACATGGGGGAGAAAGAGAAGCTAATGTTCAACCCACTGATGTTATCGCACCTCTGAGCAGCAGATGACTGGGAAAGGAGCTGAAAAATGCTAAAAGGTCACCCAGCCCCTTCCCCTGGCCAGATGAGTCCCACCACTGGTGGATCTTCCAAAGGTGAATTTTCCATCAGTTTTTTTTTCTGACACCCAACCTGCTCCCCTGCTGCACCCCCAGCACCCACCCCTGTGTGGGTCCCCCCCACTGCTCACCCCTGGTGCTGGTGGCAGTACCGGCGGTAGAGGTGTAGGGTCAGGTAGGTGATGGCAAACAGGAGGCAGAGCAGAGCCAGGGCTCCCAGCAAGATTCCAAGGAAGGCGGTGAGGCTGATGGCCAGCCACTCGCACCGGGCACCGGCCGGGGAGAAGATGGAGAAGGGCAGGCAGCTGTGGATGGGGAGGGAGGAGCAGTGATGCCGTAGGGAGAAGTGGCTGTGCTGGGTGGCCTTGTCCACCCCAGTGCTACTGCTACCTGCACGTGGGCCCCTCTGGCAGGTGCTGGCACCGGCCGCCGTGCTGGCAGTAGCCCAACTTGCAAGGGGAGATGCAGACGAAGCCGATGGTCCCCTTGTAGTAGAGCTGGTAGCCCTTGTAGCCATACAGAGCACAGGGGAAATAGTCCCTCAGCTCAGCCACTGTCACTGGGGAGGGAGGGTACGTGGGTTAGGCCACACAGCATCACCCTTTGGTGCTACATCAGATCTCCCTGAGCTGGATCTGTGCCCCGGGGTGGGAGAGGCTGCCCATGCTCCTCCTCCGCAGGCGTTAACCGAATGCCAGGGCACAGAGAGGGCAATGGAGACAGCAGGGTGCTCCTGCCACGCTCCATAGCTCAGTGCTGGGAGCAACTCACGCTTCACCAGGTCAGTGATGTTGTCCTGGTGCAGATGCTGGAAGAGGAGCCCTGTGCCTGCCTCCCGTCGCCCCCGCCGCCTGTTGAAGGCCCTGGTGATGGCCACTGGGAGCTCCTCATTCAGGAACCGGATGACGGTGCTGTGGCTGCTGTAGGCAAACTCAGACACCACCACAAAGGTGAAGCCATCACTGTCTGTCCTGCAGGGAAAAGAAGGGGCTGCTGGCAGAGTCACTGCTGCATCACAGAGTGACTGAGCCTCACTGTGCCTCAGTATTCCTGTTTGGGCGGTGGTAAAGAAGGGATGAGGCAGGAGGCAGAGGGTGCCAAATGGCTTGTGTCTCTAAGGGTTTACCAGCATCAACACTGGAAAAACAGACTCTGGGGTGAGGAAAAACGCCCTTTGTGCACCAAACCCTGTGGCCCCACGCCCAGCCCTGCCCTGCTGGATCACATCACTGGGGTGGGCACGGGTCTGCTTCACTGCTGACTCACGTCTGGGTGATGTTGGTGTTGCTCTGGAAAGTCTTTACCTCCAGGGAGCCCAGGATGGCTGAGACCTGTGGCAGGGGGAGCGGAAAGGCATTAGGGGAGGCCAGAATGGCACCGTCATGGGGAGAGGCTGAAGGGTGATGCAGGCACATTGGCTGAGCTCCAGGGGTTGCCCTGGCCTTTGGTTCATGTGCTGGGAACCTGGCACATGGCCACAGTCATAGCTGGCATCATGCAGCTGGTATTTCCTCCCTGTGGGCTTGTAGATCTGCTGGATCCCCAGAGATCCCATGGAAGGGAGGCATATGGAGGCATGAGCACCCCAGGCTGCCGTGCTGCCCAGTGTGCTGGCATGCCCCCCTCCCTCAGCCCATCCCCTCCCATGACGTACAGTGCTGTTGACTTCCTCAGCAGTGGTGTTTTGCAGTGCCCTGACCCGCAGCCGGATGCTTCTCAGGGGCAGATCTGCTGGGGGAAAGCCACAGTGGTGGCTCTGGAATTCCAGGACCAGGGTGAGTGGGATTAGGGTTCACCCCCCACGGTGCACAGGCACCCACCTGCACTGGGCAGCGGCCGAAAATCCCCCCCTGCCACCAGGCAGCGCTGGTCGGTGAAAGCTGAGGGGCAGGCACAGGTGGGAGTGCAGGTGATGGGGTGCAGGTAGCAGCGTCCCCCGTTGCTACAGTAACCCTCGGGGCAGTAGTGGGATCCACAAGCTGAGCCACAGCCTGGCCTCTCATCTGCAGGACAGGGAGCTCAGATCAACTGGAGGCATCAGGCTGGCCCCAGGGCATTGAGCCATCCTCAGCTACTCTGTCAGGCCTTTCTTCCAAGATTTGTTTTGTTTTTCTTTTACTTGTTAGGACTTCTAGTGTAAACTCAGATCCTCAAGCAAAAGCCCTGCGTCCCCCTCTCCCAGCTGCAGCCATTTACCCTTGTGAAATCCCAACCTGCTGCACTAGAATGAGAGCAAAAGCCATCACCTCAACCCCATCACAGCCATCTGAAAATACGGTTTGATTTCACCCTCCACCCTCTGCATGTGAGATTTTTTTTTCTCAAGGAGAAAAATTGCATGGGAAAAATTTCCCTTCCTGGAAGATTAGTGAGATCTACAGCCTGAGAACACAAGTGGCAGCTGGACTCCAGTCCCTTCTGTTAAGGACAGCAAGGCTTGCGCACAGAGCTCAGGCAGCTTCCGCTTCTCTCCTCTCCGGCCAGCCTGAGTTCCATAGGAACCCTCTTCCACAGAGCCCAAGGGTGATGGGCCTGAGGACTATTCCTGCCAGGGAGTGTGTACTCACCCTCCTCGCTGGCTGGGCAGGAGCAGGTGTAGCTCCCCACCGTGTTGGTGCAGGTGGCGTTCCCCGGGCACTCCATCCCCTGCGCGCACTCGTCGATATCTGCCGAGGAAATGCACCATGGCACCGGGAGAGACAGCTTGGCTGGGGGCCCGCAGGCTTTCCGGGTTCCCAGCAGCCAAAGTGAGCCCTTATCACCTGAGCAGTGCCGTCCATCGCCTGTCAGACCAGCTGGGCAGGGACCGCAGCCAGTGTACAAGTCACAGCCCACACCAGGGAAGCATCCCTGGGAGCAGGGGTCGGGAGGGTCCTGGCACAAGGGACCTGAGTAGCCACTCTCGCACCTGCAGGCTGCCAGCTGGGAAGGGGACAGTGAGACTGGCTTAGGAGGATGGGTGGACAGAGAAGACAGCCAGCACAGCTGGCACGAGGGCAGGCATGGTGTGACATCAGAGGAGCTTTCTGGCACACTACCTGCAGGGAAGACTCCCTGAGGGTGACAGTGTTGCTGTAGTCACACTCCTGGCTCCTGCTGCATCTGCAAAGGGTGAAGCGGAGCTGGAGGAGTGCAGAGAGGTTGTTGGACCCGACAGCCTCCAGGTTAATGGTGAATGGGACTATCCCATGGGGTTCCCACGTCAGGGTGCCATTCTCTGCCGGGAGGAGAGGTAGGAGTTAGAGGAGGTGGCAGAGGAAAGGGTGTACTCCCATTCCATCCCATCCCATCTTCCCCATCTCTCCTTCCATACCTGATATGTTGAGCTCTGGTGAGAGATGGGGCACAAAGTGTGCACCCACCCCCAGGGCGTGGTACTGCCTGCTGACCTTTTCTGTCCTGAAGGCCGTGAGCGAAGCATCACCGGTGATGACTGGAGGGAAGGCGTCTGAGGAAAGAGCAGCCCAGCACACAGCTGGTGGTTTGCTATTGTGGCCTTATCACCCCTTGGCTCTGAGTCCCTCCTGGTGAGGACGGGACCCCAAGGAAGTGCTGCCATGACCACCCACCAACAAGGCCCTCATGTTGCACAGCATGGTGGCATCTCCCAGGCTTGGAGATGAGCTAGCTGGGCAATGCAACTCTGAGACCTTGGTGATTTCTCTCCTGTCTCACATGGAACAAAATAGCCCAGGGAGGGAGCAGGGCACTGCCCAGTTACCCCAGCCATGCTCTCTTGGAGGTGAGGATCTGCTCCACTTACTGAGTACTGTCTTCCTCTGCTGGAAGTCGGCTGCAAGGCTCTGGGTGGCCAGGCCCAGGGCCAAGTTCCCTGTGCTCAGTGAATCGTAGATACACTCCTTGCTGCCTTGACACTGGGAGGCTGCCAGCTGGTACTGGCTTTCATTCTTCTGCCGCAGCCGAGACAAGAAGATGGGTGTGAAGTTCAGTGCCGGTGAGTCCAATGGCTGAGCAAACAGGCTGTTCTCATCAACAGCCCCTGCAAGACAGCAACCATGGGGACAGTCTTGAGTTTTTAAGACTTCTTATATTTTAGGGTTCATTTCCATGGAGCAATGAGGAGATCAAAGGATTTTCCAGGCATCACTTTTTTTCAGGCAAGTGTTTAAATGTCTCCAGCTAAAGCACGGCCAAAAGGTGCAGGAAGGAGGGGATCATCAAGGTGGATCCTAAGCACAGACTTACAGGTCATCCCGTAGCTGTAGATCTCCTCCTCGCTGCTGTTCACAGGGATGCTGGTACCATTTGGCATCTGGAAATCATCTGCGGGGTCATGGTCCCACACACCTGGTGGAGCAACACCAGAGGGATGGAGTCTCCCATGCCAAATTTGACCTCCTCACCAGTGCTGGCCAGTGTTTAGTTTAGACCCAGGGGTCCCCACCCTCACGAGCACATTCCCCCAGTTTTCCAGCCTGCTTTAGGTTGGGAAGGGAACTTGCACCCCAGCTCTGCAGCAGTGCCAGAAGTCCTCACCCAGGAGGCCCTTGGTGCTGTTGCGGTACCAGTTGGGCAGGCTGCAGATCATGCTGAGGATCCCGGAGGTGGCTGAGATGGAGATGGCGACGGTCCCATCGAAGATGGCCGTGACAGAGGAGGCATTGATCAGCAGGACTCCAGGGCTGTAGTACACCTCGTCACCCATGTCTGCAAGAGAAGGAGAGCACAGAGGGAGAGTCTGCATAAGGCTAGGGTCTGAAATGACGACCATGAACTTGTGGAGGAGAGGGCTCCCCATCCACCCTGCCCAAATCAGAGACAGGTGCAGGTGGGAGAGGTTTGATGGAGCTCAGGATGGCTGCCCTTGTACTGGGCAGGGCTGGTGCCAGTGGGTGGGGATATCCCTTGTCTCCTGCAAATACATTTAACATTTAACAGCGCATCCTGCTCACCTTGGGAATAGGAAAACTGGATGGTTTCATTGTTCAGGAGTACTTGGATGTCACCCTGGCTCCCCAAGGTCCATTCAACCTGCAAATTATGGCAGATGTCCCAGTCAGCCCTTCTGCTCCTCCCTTCCTGCCATTCCTCCATGCTGGGGACATTTAAGTCAAACCCTGTCCTTCTCCAGCCTCAGCAGAGAGGCTCAGCCCCAGGGCCCATGTTGGCATGTTCTTCACTCCAGGAGACACACAATAAACCAACTTTGATGATTGCACAGAAGAGGACAGCCAGCTGCCCCTTGCCACCACTGGCATGGGGCACACCAAGGCCACCACTGCTGCTTGGCTGACTGTGACAATGTGGAGAGCTGTGCCAGTGGGCTCCTGGCTCTGAGCCCCCTCCTTAAACTGCTCAATGGTTGTTTCTGGTGACACCAGAACATTCTGCTTAATGAAACAGGTGTGGGGAGCAATTCTGCCAAGCGAGGAGGAGCATTCTTTTGTGCTAATGCACACAAAGTGTGTGCAATGAAGAAGGTGGAGCAGACCATGCTCCTGCAGAGTCCCCAGCCCTTGCTGGCCTCTTTGCAAGAGGTTTTAGACCTGTGCCTGATGAGTATCAGTCCTTCCCACCACTATTAGCACTTTGTTGGAGTGGTGGGAGGTGGCTGGGAAAGGAGAGGGTCCCACCCACATCACTCTGTAAGTGATGCAGAAGTGATACCCAGCCTACCAGAGGGCTCTCTCCCATTAGAAGCTCTAACTCATACCCAGGTCACTCCTACTCACTGTTGTAGTGGTGGTGGAGATGTACTGGGCAGCAAACGCCACAAAGTTGGTGGCCTGGGCCGTGCCGGTCTGTGCCGTGCGCCCCTGCAGCACGAAGCTGGTCTGGGCATCGCTGGCCAGCAGCAGGACAAAGTCCCCGAGCCCATTGAAGGTGTAGGTGAGTCCATCCAGGGTGGTGATGTGGGGGTCTCCAAAGGCACCAGCTGGGGTCCAAAGGGGATGGAATCATTTTATGGGGGAGGAAGAAGAGCAAATGTTGGTGTCACTTCAGGGAGGAGAGCACCCCCAGGGCTGTGCTGGCTCAGCAGCCCTCACTGGGATGCTGAGAAGTGTAGCTAATGCATGGGGTCTGTGTATGGCTGCACCACCCACTCAGTGCCCTGGCACAGAGGAGGCAGAGCCTGGGATCTCACCGGGGGTGGGCGGCACATATCCTTCACAGCTGACCCTCGGTCTCTTCTCAGCAAACCTGGAGCAGAACAGGGGCTTCCCCACTTGCCGGCAGCACCAGTTGAATGCCTCCAGCTCCCTGTCTGTGGAGGAAGGTGGTCAGGTGCTGGGGGCTGTTGGGGCCCTTGCTGCACCTCTGCTTGGTGCTTGGGGTGTTTAAGGGTGAGGGAATGACAGTGCCCACTTACCAGCAGTGGGGTGGATGGGGAGGCTCCATGCTCTCTCCTGCCAGCCTTCGAGGAAGCTCCCATCTTGGTACAGACATCGCACCCCAGCTCCAGTGGGGCTGGGGGATGCAGTGCGCAGCATTCTCACGGAGGTGTCTGCCGGGCCTGAAATGGTGTGGGGGTATCATGGCCATCCCCAGAGCAGGAGGGGAGCCCCTGCCATTCCCCCTCCATCCCGGATGGCCACGCGGGGCTATGCTTGGCACCTCTGCTCCAGCGGTAGCGGGGGTCCAGCTCTGCCTGGGGCCGGGAGCAGGGGCATGGTGACAGCTGGCTGTTCCAGGTGGCCGGTGCTGGCTCTGCATCCAACCACGCCAGGCACCACAGCCTATAGTTCACCCGGGAGCGACTGTCCAGCCTGTATATCCACAGTCCACGCACGTCTGGGGAAGCAGCCAGAGAACAGCACAGCTCAGCCAAGGTGCTGAGTAGTCCTGTGGGACAGCGGTCCCTGGCCACTGACCTCACACAAGGTCTCCAGGCTCCCTCTAGAGCCGGTGTGGCTGTGGCAAGCCACAGCAGGACATGAGACACCCCTGCAAGCCACAGCAGGACACAGAAGAGCCATGCTCTGCTCTTGGTGGCCAGCCCTTGCCCAGTGGCTTCACAGCCCCATTGCCTCACAGGGATACGTGATGGGGACGTGCTCCCAGCACAGAGCACACAGCTCCCTCCATCCATCCCCATCTACCCTGAGGACCCCCCGGTGCCGTACCGGAGCCGATGCTGCTGTACTGGTCTGGTCGGTACTTGACAAATCGTGGCTTTTGAGTCAGCTCATTGTTTTGGGCATAGCCATTGCCACTGTGTGGAGAGAGAAGGTTTGGGATCACCCTTCCAACAGAACCCTCCTCGGCTCCCCACAGAGCAGCTGGAGTGGGAACTGCTGTGGTTTGCAGGAGAGAGGGTTTTAATGGGATGGGGTTGCTCCAGGAGTGGGAGCTGGGATCTCCTGGGGATAACATCTCCAATGGTCCCAACACAGCGCTAGGAGAAGTCTCTGCTGTCTGAAAACCCAGTCAGACATTCACAGCACCTGGAGAAGCCGATCAGCACGTTGCCTGCAGCCAGCTTGGTGTAGTCCCACCGCATCCCGCCATCCTGGTAGAGCAGCAGGGCGAAGGAATAGTTCCCATCGGTGGTGAGGACTGCCTGGTACGTGCTCGTCTGGAGAAACCCAAGGCACCCCCTTAACATTCCCAAAGCCTCCCTCCTCTCCCTACAGACTGAGGTGGTGAGATCTGAAACAGCTGCCAACAGTCCCCTCTGTCACCTGGGTCTCCCACTGCTCACCTGAGTGTCATCCCTCTGGGATGGGTATGCTGGAGCCTTCTCCCACGTCACCTTCAAGGTCCATTTTGCTACGTAGGGGATTTTCAGGTATTTCTCAATCTTTGCTTCCACATCCTGGACAAGGGGGTCTCGGGTAGAGCTGAGGGTGGAGTACTCCTGCAGGTTGGCAAGAGAGAGGATTAAATGAGTGAGCTGGGAGCTGGGCTTTCCCAGGAGAACATCTTTGGTGGTCCTCACCTGGTACCAGGTGGTGCCAATACCCTGGGAGAAATCTGCATCATCCCAAAAGGCAGCCACCATTGGGAAGCTCTCCCGGCCGCTGAAGCCCCGGGGAGGTGGGTTGGGGTTGGATGGGAAATAGTTGTCCGTGGGTGGGAAAATGATCTGTCCATTATCTGTAAACTAACCAAAATAATTTGTTATTTGCCGACAACCCAGGCAGCTCCTGGGATGGCTTTTAGCCTCCACAGGTGAGCAGAAACCAGCCATTTTTAATTTTATAAAAGAGATAATAGGACAAAGTTTGGTTTCTGCTCCATTTCTGTGGAGTTTTTTTCACCAAAGAGGCAGCACATCCCTTATGTGCTCAGTGAGAGGGGAACTCACATAGAGAGTATCTCGCAGTGACTTCCCGAAGGGAAATCCAATCTCTGGCTTGAACAGTGGGGAGTTAAAATCCACCATCCTCTGGACATACTCTTGGTCCCCTCCTTCGATGCCAAAGGGGTAGAGTGAGGCCGCTGGCACTGACATGGGCAGGAGATGAATGGAAAAGGTGTAAAACCATTAATGTCTGCTTTATCCATCTTTCAGCCTGGACAAACTCACCTGCTTGCTGCCAGGATACTGTGCCTGTTCTCTGAAGGATTGTAACCCAATTTTTAACCCACTTTTGGGATGCTCTCAGTTTTCCTATTTTGCCTTTCCCCATGAATCTGTCAGCCCAACACGCAACGCAGATGAGACACCCTGGACCAGGCTGTACCCTCATTCATCAGGATGCTTCATTGGCCGACAACCCCTTCCTACTCTTGGCTTTCGGAAAAGAAAATCTACTTACTGATAAGCTCATGGGTGGGCTGGGGCTCAGGGGCAGGATTTCTGTGGCCAGCAGTGGTGTGGGCAGATGTGCTCAGTGCTGGTTCTCTCTGTGTCCCAGAGACAGAAGACGGGGAGGTGGCAGGGCTGGTGGTGGTTGGTGATCTCACTGATGCTGTTGTGCCTGGAGCTGGGAGACCCCCCAGTTCCTTGGCTGGGCTCACTGGAGCTGTGGATGCAATAGCCATGGTGCTGCCTGCAGTGATGGATGTGGTGCTGATGGCTGTGGTGCTGCCTGTGGTGATGGCCATGGTGCTGCCTCCAGGGATGGCCATGGTGTTCTCTGCAGCGATGGCTGTGGTCTTGCCTGCAGTGATGGCTGTGGTCTTGCCTGCAGTGATGGCTGTGGTCTTGCCTGCAGTGATGGCTGTTTTCTCCCCCCAGGCAGGTGCCCCTGGAGATGTCTGGAAGGCAGGAGGGGACGTGCTTGCTGCTTGTCCTGTGTTGTGGTTGCTGGCAGATGTAGAAGTGGTGCGGGTTGTTGACTCAGTGGGAGTCTGTCCAGCTGCCACTTCCCCAGTTACACCAACACCGGGCAGGGACGAAGGGGTGGTTGTTGCCTCCTCTGCTGGGCTGTCCAGGCTGGGGAGAGGTGAACTGGGCACTGCAACAACAGGGCTGGGACCAAGAGCGCCCCAGGGCCCAGCAGTTGTTTCCAATGAGGGGTTACTTGTTGGGGACGAGACAGATTGCCCACCTCTGCTTGTCTCACTGTGTGTTACAGTGAGGGACGGGGCACTGCTGGTGCTGGTGTCCCTTGCTGTGGTAAACGGCGTGGCTGCAGTGGCCCTGGTAACCACAGAGGTCTCCCAGCCCGCTGAAGTGGCTGGCAGGGTGCTGTTGCTGGGGAATATGCTGATGGCTGCTGTGGTGGCCAGGTTTGTGCCAGTGGTGTTGGAGTCAGGGACATGGGTGCTGCTGGTGCTGGCTGAGGGTGCTACATCCTCGTTGCCGCTCTCAGTTGGGGTGGTATCTCCACGGGCAGTGGTACCTTCAGCACCTGACCAGGATGCAGCTGTAGTCTCCCATGGGTGCGTGTGGCCAACAGCCAGTGTGGTGACCCCAGCCATGGGCTTGTCCTCAGTGAATGCATTGAGAGCTCTTGGATCTGGGTTGTGGATGCTGTCAGTGGCCTCAGGAGATGGCCCTGAGGTGACATAGGGGCTGTGTGTAGCAGAGGCACTGCTGGGAACAGCAGAGGCAGGTGTTGTGACCCTGTCCATACTGACATCACCTGCTCCCACTGCTAGACCAGTGACAGTGATGCTGGGGGTGTCAGAGGGTGTCATCATCTCCAGATGGGTGCTCCCAGGGACAGTAGGGGACACACTGATATCTGTCTCAACAGTGCTGTAAGCAAGGCCAGGGGAAGGTGCTGTAACCAGCTCTACAGCTGTGGGTGACACCAAGTCCATGATGGCCACTGCGGTAGGACTTTTGCTGCCCAGGGCAGAGTGTGCTGACAGGGTGGCATCACTGGCAGCTGGCTCAGTCACCCCAGTCACAGGAGCGGGCGACCCCAGGGGCAGCCTTGCAGCCTCACTCCTCATCGCTGGAGAAGCTGTGTGCATGTCCAAGTTCATGCCCATGTCTGAGGTGGGCTCAGCAGTGCGGTAGCTGTGGAACGATGCAGCACTTGGCTGGGTATTGATGCTGGCTGTGTCATGGGGTGATGCCGGTGGGCCTGTCCCCAAAGGAATGTCACTGCTGTGATGGGTACTTGTTGTGGCACCCACCCTTGTGTTCTCAACCAGGGTTGAGCCCAGAGCTGCCTGTGTGGTGCTGCCATCTCCTGCCAACTGGGACATGCCCTGGCCTCCCTCTGCAGCTGCATTTTTGGGGGTTGGCAGTGCCACAGGCTGGGGTGACTTGATGGTGGCTGTGCTGACGAGGGGTCTGGCCTTGGTCAGTGGTGGGCTGGGGTCAGTCACAGTCAGTGGGGCTGAGCGACTGCCCTTTGGAGTTGTAAGAGTCAGATCCACCAGGGGCCTTGTTTCAGAAGCATCATTCCCTTGGGCGGGTGGCTCTGGTGATGGCCTGGCAGTGATGGTCACGTGTCTGGCAGTCGGCCCTGCTGCACTGGCATCTGGGTTCTCCTCTGTGCCCACCTCCAGGAACCTCATCCCCATTGCTTGCCCTGTGGTGCTGCCATTGAGGTGGGGGTCACCTGAAGCTCCCATTGCTGGTGGTGTGGTATCCAGGGACAATGGGGATGTGACTGCTGCCATCTCTTGGGGGATGCCAGATGGGGGCACCCCCAGAGTCATTCCTACATTGCCTCTGCCTCCCATTACACGGGGGACATCTGCTTGCGATGCCATGGGGATGGTGACTGCTTTGAGTACCCCTGGGGTACCTGGTACAGCTGTGCCGGTGCCCGGTGCAGTGCTTGGTGACCACGTCTCTGTCCCTGGAGGTTCCCCACGTTGTATCCCAGCTGAGAGCGGTGGGGCTGGTGCAGGTCCAGGTGTGACAACAATTCCTGGGGCTTCTGAGCCTCCCATGGGACCAGGCTGGCTGTGGCTGGGGGATGCATCAGGCACAGGCAGGATGGCTCTGCTGTCCCCCAGCTTAGTGGTGGCACTGCCACTGGCCAACGATGCTGTTCCCATCCCTGCTTCATGAATTGGAGTGTTGCTAACAAGGGAGGATGGATGGGCAGCTGGCACTGTCCCAATGCCATATGCAGCAACGGAAGATGTTGGTGCAGCTCGAGGGACCCTCTCTGGTTTTTCTCCACTGTCACCCGTGAGGGACAAAGGCACAGCCATGCTGGATCTGGTTGGAGGGGTTCCGCCTGCTGAGGGGGTCTGGGGGAACAGAGAGCCTGTGGAGTGCAGAAAGGGCCTTGGAGAGGGATCACCAGGGTCATCTAGAACTGCATGGGGGGACAGGCTCATTTTGAGCCCCCCTGGGGTGGCCTTGGTCTCTGGGAACGCAGTGCCTGCTGTGGCTTTGGTGCTGTCCTCATTCCTGATGGACACCAGCTCAGCACTGGTACTTCTGAGAGCCGGGAATGATACAGTGGGGATATGCTCTTCAGCTATGACATCCACTACCACAGCCAGTGTGCCTGGAGCTAGTGCAGTGGTCTGGAGGTGGGTGACAGCATTGGCTCCAGGCAGCCCATCTCCAGCAGTTTCTGGAGCAGCACTGTGGCTGGGGGGAAGCATCTCTCCTGTGCCTGGCACAGCATCGCCAGGGGGTTGGAGCAAAAGGGCTGGAGGCACCTGAGCAGGAGGCGGCACACTGGGGTCCTGTGAGGCACTGTGGACAGTGTCAGACAAGGCACGTGTCCCTGGCTCTGCAGCCTTGCCAATGCCAATGGCGGCAGAAGAAAAGGTGACCTTTGCCAAGGATGCACTTGGGGGGTCTGCAGATGGTGGGGATGCCATCCTGGCTCCTTCTGTGGCTTTGCTGGGGGGCACCCAGGGGAGGCCAGTGGCAGGGTTGGCTGAGGCTGCTGCTGTCTTCATGGGGCTGCCCTTGTCCTGAGAGATGCTGGCTGCTGTGTCTGAAGGTGAGGTGGCCTCGTCCAGCCCCAGCATGGCCTCCTGGGAGAGGAGCGAGGTAGTGCTGTGTGGCTCAGCAGAACTCTTGCTGATGCTGGGGTACGATGTCCCTGTGCTGTGCTCGTCCTCGGGGACAAATGGCACTGTAGTCTGTGCAGTCCCTGGCATCCTCTCAGCAGGGACAGCACCCATGGCAAGACCCACCGTGTGCCCCATCGGCACGAAGGACAGAGGCTGCTTGTGCCAAGTGGTGGTGGGAGCTGGAGGGGCGCTGCTTGGGTGGCTGGCAGCACCTGGAGAAGAGACCCCAGACCCTGGCCCTGCCTGGAGGCTGTCTCGCACTGCTGAACCCCCGGGGAGAGCTGCTGGGCTGGGAGGCCCTTCCTGCTCACCACTGCTCCCAGCTGGGACCAGCCCTCTTGTTGTCACCTGTGGCACCAGGATGCCTGTGAAGCGAGACAAGGCAGCCCCAGCTGGATCAACCCCACCGCGGCCCCAGCAGGCAGAAACCTGCCCGCGGCCAGCTGCCTGCCGGCCTTACCTGAGCCCTGGCTGCCTGCGGAGGCGATGGTCCGACCGGCGGGAGAGGGGTGCTGCACGGCCACGGCAGTGGGGAACGCCTGGCACATGCCCAGGTCCGAAGGCAGTTCAGCGCTGGTACTGTCGGCTGCATGGGAGATGCTGCCCGACTCTGTCGGGACTAGCGTGGGGACAAGGGGCTGCTCCTTCATCTCCCCGGCTTGTGCAAAGGTGGGTGAGATCAGGATGAGGAAAAAGCAGCCAGGGGTCCCCATCACCTCCATCCCTCCTCCCTGCTGCGGGGGGAGCACCCATAGCCCAAACAACACCGAGAGCAGTCAGACTCCTTCCCCAAGGGCGAGAGTCCCCCTTTGATCCTCAGTTGCCCCCCCACCTTCCTCTGCTGCAGTTGGGGACCACGCCGAGGCTGTGGCACCCGCAGACAGAGACTGGGCAAACCCCAGCCCAGGCGCACAGGCTCGAACTTGGGGTATTGGGAACAAGCCGGAGGGTTGTTCGCAGCCCATCACCCAGATGGTATCAGCCACATGTTCAGCTTGCTGGCACTTACCTGGCAGCACCCAGAGCCCCCACAGCACCCAGCTCCAGAGCAGCCACGGACCCCGGGACCCCATGGTGCTTCCTCGGCGTCAGGGACAGGGCTGCAGCTCTCCCTGTTTCAAGGGAGGGACGCAACAGGTGACTCGACCGGTGAGCACTCCCCCGGGTGGGGGGGGACGGGGACACCACGTGCCCTGCCTGTGGCACTGACGTCTGTGTGTCCTCACAGCCTGTGATGAGGTGGCAGCGTCCCAATTCTGGGGACCCACTGATGCTGGGGGACACCCATTTTGCCATGGGATGTTTTAAGGCCCTTCCCAGGCTGACCCCACTGTTGACAGCCCACGGTTGGGGTCCCCAGTTCCTGGGGAACAGACAGTGGGTTTCCAAGTCACTTGGCCCAAAGGCCCTGGGATGGCAAGTGGGGACGGGGTCCCCAACACTTCTGTGGGGTGGGTCAATCCTGGGCTCTGTACCCCCATCCACCCTCCTGTTTGCTGCCAGGTCCCTCCACGCTCAGCTGCGTGGCTGATAACCCCTGGCAGGGGTTGGCTCGCCACCAAGGAGGAAGAAGGAAGGAGCAGGCTCCTACTGGCGCCTTGGGGTCCTGCGTATTGACCCTGTCCCCCCCTCGGCACTGCGCCTGGGGCCTGCGGGCAGGTGTTATCTGTGCCATCGAGGAAAACGCCCACGCAGCCCGGATGGGGGGGGGTTCCCGCATGGGTGGCAGGGCCAGGCATTGCCCTGGGTTGCAGGTCACCTTCCACTGGGGACAGAAGCCAGACGGACCCAGCTGTGCAAATGGACTCAGTGAGGCCACTGCAGCAAATGTGTTCACCCCTTCACAGGATCTCACCCAGTTCCAGGATCACTTAAGGGGGCAGAAACAGATCAGTGATGGTGTTGTGCCTTCCTTGCTTCGCTGACAGCCATGCCAGCCGGCTGCCACGCCATGGTGGCTGCACCTCATGGGGAAACAGAAGCTCAGAGTCCAAAGCACTGACGCGTGACCGCGTCCACAGCAGCACCAGCACACCCGCCTGTGCCCAGCACACCTGCCTGTCCCTGCACTCAAGGAGGGCCAAGGGATCAGAGATGAGGGAGCTGTGGGTGCACAGGACACACAGGAGATGTGGCCAGGTAGCATCCACCACAGGGAGGGATCCACAGCCATGCCAAAGCAGCCCTTCCTCATGGTATATAGCAGGGTCTCTCCTCTAGAGAGAGGGCACTCTGGGGAGCAGGTACCACCACTGCCCATGGACCTGGTGGGTTTGGGCACCAAGATCCTCCTCCACCTGATCCCCAGATCCCTTCCCGATGCTGCTGCAAGGGGAAACCAGTAAAGGAGCTCTGATACCCATTTGGAGGCGGGGCAAGAACTGGCACCTGAGGTGAGACCCCATGGGAGCCACCCTCCCTCCCCCACCAGCTCCTGGCTCTGGCTGCAGTGGTGGCACCTGGTTGCACAACACTCCTCGCGTGGGTGGGGGCGCGACGCCGGTCCCGCCACTCCCTGCCCGGGCATGAGTCAGGCGGCAGCCGGGAGCCGCGGGGCACCAGGCAAGGGGGGCCCTGCTGCAGGGGGCTGCCCTGTACTGGGGCAGCGCTTCAGGCAAGCACTGCCCACTCAGAGTGAGCAAAACAGCGCCCAGGCTTCAGGTGTTGGGCCTGGGGGTGGGACAAACTGACTAACTCCAGCAGCCCCAGATGGGGAGAACCTTGCACCCTAAAACAGCCTGGGAGGCATTGGTGCTGGGATTTATAGGTGCACGTCACACAGCTCCCTGGGGATCCCCAGTGTCAGTGCATCCCCTCCCGAGCTCCATCACATGGCAGATCCCAAGGATCACAGTCCCAGCTGCCTGCAGGGAGGAACCAGAACCCATGGAGACATGGCCTGTCCCCGTGTGTTGGCAGGGATGAACCTGGGAGACGGTTGCAGGCACCCTTCTCCTCTCCATAGAATACTTTTATATATATACATAATATATATTAAAATTACATTTCTCTTTACAAAAACAAGTCAACAAGAGGCCAGGGGACAGAGCCCATTTGCCCAAACCAGGGCATAAGCACCCCAGCAAGTCTGGGGCAGGGTCCCTTTTGGGGTGTCCCCACCCCCAAAGCGGGGGCTCAGTCCAGAGTCCAGCAGCAGGTTGAGTGGGTGGAGGCGGGGGCACTGGCCCCGTGGTGAGGTGCCTTCTCTGGATCTGACACCACTCACCCCATCCCCGCTGTCACCACCTGTAAGGAGAGGAGAGAACATGAGCTCAGGAGGGGTAATAGTGGCAGCTTGCCCAGAGCAGTGTGGCATGGAGAACTACCCCCCCAAAACACATCCATGACCTTACTTCTGGCGGGCGGTGCTGTAGGGATCAAGGAGGTGGGAGCTGGCCTGCTCCAGGTTCCAGTCGAACATCTCCAGCACCCGCTGGCAGTCGCCGCGGGACTTCAGCCCCAGGCAGAAGAGCTGCTCCACCTGCAAGGGGACAGGGCATGGCCAGGGGGGTGACAGGAGTGCCACCATTCTTGTGGGAGCTAGGGTGAGGGAACAGAGGTGTGCCATACCTTCAGGTACTGGATGGCCCGTTGGACATTCCAGCTGTGGTTCTGCAGGGCTGCCTGGCACTCGTCGGTGGTCACACCGTGCACCATGTCCTGCACCTGGAGGGAGCGTGTGGTCAGTGTCTGCTGCCACCCCCAGGCAGCACGGAGCCCATGACTGAAGCAGTGGGCCACTGGGGCTGCCCCCAGTCCTGGCTCTTTCCCCAGGGAGCTCTGTTAGCCTGGAGCTGGCATTATTCTGAACATCATTTGTCTCTTCTGGGCTTGGGTGGGCCTCAACCCAGAGAGCCCAAGGGGACCACCTTCTCCCTCCCCAGGCCCTTGGGTAGGGCCAAATTGGGTTAAAAGGGCCTTCAATTCCCGTTTCAGCATTGCAGTGACATTTATGTCCCCCTGCACATTCGGAGCCCCCCTGTAGCCAATCCCCTGCAGTTGTACTTGGGGAAACTGAGGCACAGGGTGGGGAAAGCTCTAGCCCAAGTGAGTTTATGGCCAGCATGTGCCCTCCTCCCCAGGGATGCTGGGCATGTCACTTACCAGCCGGATCTTTTCAGCGGGACGGCAAACATCTGGCCCATCATAGACAATCTTCTGGAGGCTGCAAGAGGCTTTCACCAGACACTTCGGCCCAGGGTTGCTGTTATTGGAGGAAAAGTTGGCCTTGCAGTCTGGCAGTGGCTGCTGCACCATGGGACGGACAGTGGCTGTGGTGACCTGGCGGGATGCTGGTACCTCCTCTGGGCTTTTAGCCTCCTTGAAAAACTTCTCATACTTGTCCAGGTAGGCAGGGCGCTCAGGCAGCAGGTAGTAGTGGGTGCTGCTGACCTTCTGCCCATCCTTCACAATGGGCAGGATGCAGGGTCCCTTGGAGCAGTCCTTGCCCTGTGCCTGAATGACCTTGGGGGTGGCGTACTTGGGGTCGAGGGCAAAGCTCTGCGTGGTAGGCATGGGCTTCCCTGGTGAGGTGGAAAGGCAGGAGCAGAGGGCAGCACGTTGCTGTGGGGAGCCCACCTGCAGAGCCATGGGGCTGGGTGTCCGGGAGGTGGGCTGCGACAGCGGGTCCCGGGGGGGAATCTGGGGTGGCCGGTCTTCCTCACCCCCTGAGGCTGGGGAAAGGTCCCCTGACCAGCGCCCGGGCTCATTGCGGCGAAGGGGCCGGGGTGGGATTGGAACACGGGGTGGGATTTGGGGCTTGTCATCAGCAGGGGCAGCCGGTCCCAAGGGGACGTTGAGCCTCTTCATGCACTCCTGCTGCAGCTCCTCAAAGAGCTCGGTGGTCTGTGTCATGCTGGGCTGTTTGGTCTCCTTGGGGGGCAGGAAGAGGTTGTCCTCCAGCACCGGTCCCCGCTCACCCTCATCCACGAAGCCATAGTTGGTCTTGCCCCGCCGGCTCGGAGGGCTGGTGATGGAACAGACCTCAAAGTCGTCCTCATCCTGTGCCACGTCATCATAGGCAGGCGGTGGGGGCAAAGGGCGAGCATCCCAGTCCACCACTGGCGTGGGGTGAAGAGGCCGGGGTAGAGCCCGCGTGGGGCTCTGCGGTGGGGTCTTGTCCAGCAAAGAGAAAGCCTCCATGGCCAGCTTGGCTAATGATGGGGCTGTCAGCTCCCCCACTGGAGAGGGGGTACCTTGGGGCACTTCCTCCCCAAAGTCGATGAGTGTCACCTCGCCGCCCGCTGGCCCCTCACTTGCCAGCCGTCCGGGTTGCCGCTCGCCCACCTTGGTGCCTGGTACCCGTGCTGACGGCTTGACTGGTCGCAGACCCTTCCCTGTGCCTGGCTTCTTCAGGCAGAGCTTCCGGAAACCCCCTGGCAGACCCTCTTCCTCCTCACTCACCGGGTCATAGCAAGGTTCTAGGAGGCGACAGAGAAAGATGGTGAGGGTCCCAGCACCCATCCCTGGGGTGCAAGAAGGGACATCTGCATCTCCAAACCCCCAAACTGTCCCATAGCTTCAGCCACCTTTGCTCACCCCTTGGGTGCAGCAGACACACCAGGGCAGGGGGCATATGCCCCAGGTCACCCAGATAAAGAGAGACAAGAAGAGGGGCATGACAGAGGGAGAGCAGCACCCAAAGAAGCCAAACTTACTGGTTAGCAGGACGGTAGGCTGAGGCGGGCGTGGAGGTGGCTGCCCTGCAGGAGAAGAGAGAACCCAAGAGAAGGAGAGGCGTGGGGTGAGCGTGTGGAGCAAGCGGCAGCCAAGGTGCTTGTTAGCAGGGTGCATGCTTTGGTCAGTCCCCCATCACCGGTGGGGCGTAGAGAGGATGCTGGTGGGAAGCCACCCCACAAGGGAAAGGTTGTAAGTTTAGGGGAATTGTGGCATACGCACAGTGCCTGAGCTCCCTCCCTGTGGCAGCTCCGCTGAGATCCCCGTACTGGGGAGACCAGCCGTGGGAGGCTGGGAGGGGACAAGGGACTCGGACGAAGGGCAGCAGGGCAGAGTCCAGCCGGGCAGAGCCACCAGCCGCCCACGCTGTTGGCAGTGGCGTATGGCCAGGTGACAACACGCCCCATCACCCCAGCTCCCCCCGGGTCTGCAAAAAGCAAGTGCCAGCTGACAGACAGAAAGGAGAGGGTCCAGCCCATCACCCTGGCCAACAGGGCATGGGGAAAAGGGCTTCGTGCAGCTGATGGGCAGGAGGAAGAAAAAAAGACGCTCACTTTTAGTCCTGCCTGGAAGCTGTGTGGGTCTGGCAGCGCTCGGGTCCATACCTAATATGTCAGGAGGGTCCATGGGATTTCCCAGGTACAGCCTGTGGGGAGAGAGGAAAGTACCTGGAAGTCAGCAGGGGCCATGCAGGACCCCTCGCTCCCCAGGCTTGTGCCTTGGGACACCCCACAGCTCCTCCACCACACACTATGCCCCAGCGAGAACCGTCCCTGTGAATGCTGGGACACCACACCCGAGGCTTTTGCCGCTACGGCACAGAGCCTGGTGCTGTCCCTGTGTCACCCACCCCTCTCCGTCTCCGTGTGCATGATGTGCTGTGTCCAGGGGACTGCAAGCAGGGCTCTGTGTCCAGGGTATGTGTGTGGGGTGTGGTGCCCGGGACACCCCTCCAGCAGCAGGGCGCTGTGGTGCGATGCTGCGCCCAAGGCACAGCGCCCCGGTACTGCCAGGGGGGTGCCGGGAGGCCCGGGCGAGCCATCGCAAGCCAGGGAGCCGGCGGGAGCTGGTGCAGCCCGAAGGTTTGGGTGTGTGCCGAGCTCGGTGCGTTCTCGGCAGCCCGGGCAGCACGTACCCAGCGCCCGTGCCCACGCAGCGGGGTGCGGGGAGGCCTGCCGGGGCACGAGCCAGATCCGCGTGCACGGTGCCTCCGTTCAGCCCTCTGAGGGCCGCCGGCACAGCCCGGGACACCAGGGTGCCGTGGAGGGGTCAGGCTGGAACCCAGGGCACCTGCAGAGCTGTCCCAGGCCTGGGATGCCAAACAGCAGTGGGGATCATGATTCCAGGAGATGGAGCGAGCCTGGTGCAGGAGCTGGCCCTACCCAGCGGGAGCTTTCCAGGCTTTGAAATCCTATCCTGCCCCCCACACACAGCCCTCCCACGTCCCTCCAGCCCAGTGTTGGCAGAGAACCCCCCATGCCCCCTGCCAAGATGCTCCTGCTCACCCAGCACCCACGCTGGGCACAAGTCCCACCTGGCAGGGGGGCATGTGGGACACTGGATCACAAGCACCCAATCCCCCTCCCCCCATCACAGTTCAGCCAGGGTGTCTCCTGATGGAGCAGGGTGGGGAAAAAAATCATTTTGGTGGATTTTTTTCACATTTTGCATTTCAAAAAGACTCATGCTGTTAGAAGCGTGAGGACAGGCTGCAAGCCACGCACATCCATCAGCCCTGGGACACCCAAAAACATTGGGGTAATGTGGCCACCTCCACGGTGGTGCTTACATGGGTCTCCACCCAAGGACAGCCCCCCATAAGCACAGCAGCCCCCCACCTCCCTAACCCCATTAGTAAGAAGAGGCAAAGGAGTTAGTCCAGCTGCAGGGACCCTACCCAGAGCCACCATTCCCAATACAGCAGTGGGGAACAAAATGCTTCACGGGGAAAGAGGGGGGCAGTAGCCAAGCCGCGGCTTGCTCCCATGCCCAGTGGGCAGCAGGGAAGGCAGGGAGCAGGCAGAGGATGCAGAGAAGACGAAAAGTTTCTTACTCATCAATTTTATCGGGAAACCCCCAGCAGTGCTGCGGGTTGGTGTCTCCATGGCCTGTGTGGATGAAGCTGTTTTTAAGCGGCTGGCTGATGTCGTGGGCTGACAGCCCTGCCACCGAGGTCACCGTGTTTCGGGGAAATTGGCCCACTTTTAGGGTCCGTTTATTCTGACCCCGCCACCAGTAATTCTCGGCCCTAAGGAATAAAAAGGACCTTGTTACTGATGAGGGGATGGGAGGGTGACATGTGCCTGCCCCAGTGACAGGGAAGAGGCAAGGTGACTCGTCCAAGTCCACGCAGGCACGCGGTGACACAACCGGGAAGGGAACCTGGGTGCCCAGCATCCCAACCCTACACTGGCACTATGCTCTGAATCCCACCCCACATGGTCCCTGCACCTGGTGGTGCTGGGAACGCAGGTGGTGGGGAACAAAGCTCCACACTTGTGCTCAAAAAGATGTGCTCCTTCCTCCTCCCTGCTGCCTCAAATTGTGCAGGAGCCTTGGAGTGATGCCCGCACCAAGCTGCTCATCACTGTGCCCCAGGCAGACAAGGATGGCACACGGGACACGCCTGGGGTCTGATGGGGCCCACATGGGGGACAGTGGGCTGTGGGGTCTTCCTCACTCCCTTCCTACATTATTAGTGAGCCCTGCTGTGGGCAGTGGGAGATGGACAGACAGACAGGTGGGGGCTCAGGCTGTGAATCTTCCTGGAGCCACCTGAGTGGGTCAGATCACCCTGGGGTGCTGGTCCCCAGTGTGTCCTCCAGGAGTCTCCTGCTCCAGGACACAGCCACCTCTGGGTGGGACAAAGTGGTCAAGTAGCCCAGAGAGACTGGGGAGCACAGGGATGGGGCAAGGAAAGGCACCTCAACTGGTGTCCCCCACCCAGCACTGTGCCAAATTAATGTGGGAGGGGTCCAACCCTAAACCACCCCCATGCCTGCCAGGGGCCCCCTCTCCCCGTGGGCAGGGCATGCTGCGGGCTGGGGGCAGTGTCAGTGTGGGTGCCAGCCTGGAGAGGCTGGCACGGGCCCCACAGTTTCCTGGAGTCACCTGTGAGTCACCCCCGGCCACCAGCTCAGCCCTTTTCCTGTTTACCTTCCCGGTGCCGCCAGTCAGCCGCCTTACTCAGCGTTAGGACCCCTCGGCAGAGCCACGGCAGAGCCCAGCCGGTACCGGGCACCCTCCCTCACCCGCAGCTGGCCGGGGGAGGTGGAGGAACGGCTCCCCTCCCCGGGAGGTCCCCTCCACTCGCCCTCCCTGCACCCCTCACCGCCGCATCCCGCCGAAGGGATGCTGCAGCCGGGTCAACCCTCCGCTCCCCCTGCTTTCAGCTTCGTCCCACCGAACTCGAGCTCGGACCCCAGGCACAAACCCGCTCCGGCGCTGCCCTGGCTCCTCTCCCCGCGACAGCCCCCTCCCGCGGCCGGCTGGGTCCCCGGGGGGCTTTCAGGGAGGTCCCTGCCCCTGCCCACACACACGTACGCACACCCGGCGCCCGCCGAACGACAGGCAGGGGCTTGAAAAGAGGTGGGGGGTGTTTACGGTGCCCCGGGCGGCCTCGGCGGGGCCGGATGCGGCCCCCGGGAGGAGCCCCCCCACCCCAGCCCTGCCCGGGCATCCCTGCCGGCAGCACGGTGGGGGGGCAGCCCCCGCGGGGGAAACTGAGGCACGGGGAGGGGGCTCCCCTCCGAGAGCAGGGGCAGCCGCTGGGGCTCCTGCCACCCCCCGGCTGACCTCACCCCGCACCCCAAAACCTGCCCACCGGGGGTCACCGAGTACTGGCCTCCCCCGGGGAAACTGAGGCAGGGGACGCTGCGCCCCGGCTCTGCCGCACTCCTGGCACCCCCCGACCCACGGGCAACCCCCAGCCCCCTCTCCGCTCCATCACCCCCTTCGCGGCTCACCTGGGGCCGGCGGCGGGGTGGGGGGCTCGGGACCCGCAGCCCGGCCGCGATGCGGCAGCGGGGACGATGTAGGCGCTCTGGCGCGGCCGCACCGCCCTCCGCCGCTCCTTCCCTCCCTCCTTTCCTCCCTCCGCCGACGCCGCTTCCCCTCCCCTCCCCTCCCTGCAATTAAACCGCCAGACCCTGGGCAAGAGTCATCCCCGCGGCGGCGGACCGGGAGCAGCCGGTCCCTGCAGACACACAAACCCGGCCTGATTCACCCCGAGCCGTGACTAACCGCGGGGAGCCGTCCCGGGGCGGGGGACAGGGAGGGACGGGGACAGAGCCCTCCTCCTCCTCCCCTCGGGGCTGTGGGGCCGGCGTCAGCGTGGGGACACTGCGCTCCTTTGGGGGATCCCCACTGCCCTCCAGCTGGAAGGGGACGGGCACATCCTGGAATGGGGATGCGGGGCCGGAAGGCCCCCCACTCCAGTCCGCAGGTCCCCGGGGCAGTGGAGTGGGTGGCTGTGCCCCGGCGTGGTCAGCAGGGCCCAAGGAGCGAAGCCCACAGCACAGTGGGTGCTGCCAGCATGGTACCAAGCCCACGGTGCTTCTCCCAGCCCGATGACAGCGGCAAGTCTCCAGGTGCTGGCAGCATGTCTCCACCGCTATCAGCAGGGAGCGGCCCTGGGGCGTGCGGTTTCCCAGGGCAAAGCCATGGGCACAGTGCGGTGAGTCAGCGGGGACGGTGCAGGCAGGGCTGCGGGCACTGTGGGCAGGGCTGTGCCCCCACGGTGCTGTGCTGCCTGGGGGACCACAGACCTCCCAGCTCTGCCTGCCCATGGAGTACACGACCAGTTGTGCCAGCAGGACAGTCAGCCCTTCCCATCCCTGTTCCCCACAGCATTGCCAGTGCCCACAGTCTCCCCACTCCTGGGGTGCCCTGTGCCCACCAAGGCCGGCTGCCAGTGTGTTCTCTCCCTGCAATACCTGCCACCCTCCCGTGCAGTACCTGCCCTCGATGACTGTGATGATGTCGTTCATCTGGATGTGCAGCTTGTCAGGCTCCTCAAAGTCCTGCAGTGCCCTCATGTCAGTGGGCTGGGCCTGGGGGTAGAGGTGGGTAAGGATAGGGGATGCAGCCCCCCATGTCCATCCCTGCCCTGTTTAGAGGCAGGACACAGGGCCCCAAAAATGAATCACCACTAGCCTGTCCTCAGCTGTCACATCCCTGGGGTGGGTCAGGGCAAGGTAGCACCCAGGTTTCTCCTGCTGTGACCATGTCACTACCTGCCACTTCTGCCTGGCCTGAGCTCCCCCATGTCAACTCCCACCTCAGCGATATCCTTAACTCTACTCATGCTCGAGCAGAGCCAGTGGACGGGGTGCCAGGGCTCCTGTCCCCCTCCCTGCTCACCCACCTCCACCAAGAAGTCCCGCAGGGCCACAAAGGTGGGTCGGTCCTCGGGCTTGTGCGCCCAGCACTGCAGCATGACGTTGTAGATGTCCTGGGGACAGTCCTCAGGCCGTGGCAGCCGCTCACCCTCCTTGTCTATCTTGTGCAGGATCTGTGGGGCAAGGGGTGCTGTCAGGGACTCCCAGGTCCCCCTCAGCACCAGCGGGGTGAGGCGAGGGGGCAGGTCCCTGCTGAACACCAACCTGGCTGCCGTTGAGGCCTATCCAAGGCTCCTGACCATAAGTGAACATCTCCCAGAGGGTCACTCCGAACATCCAGGTGTCGCTGGCATGGGAGAAGGTGCGTGTCTTCAGGCTTTCAGGAGCACACCTACATGGGGAAGGACGTGAACATCAGGTCGTGGGTGCTGCACCCCCAAGTCTCCCCCTCCTCAAGGCTCACCAGGCGAAGGGGACCTTGCGGTGCTCCTGCATCACATAGTGGTCATCATTTTTTGGCAGGGCCCGCATCAGCCCAAAGTCCCCGATCTTGACGAGGTCATTGGAGGCCAGCAGGATGTTGCGGGCGGCCAGGTCACGGTGGATGAAACGCTTGGACTCCAGGTAGGCCATGCCCTTGGCCACCTGGATGGCATACTGGCAGAGAGTGGAGATGAGGAAATGGCCCTGGTTCTTCCGCAGTCGGTCCAGGAGTGAGCCCAGCGGGGCCAGCTCTGTCACCTGGGCCATAGGGAGAGGACAGCAAACCAATCAGTCCAGGGGCACCCTGGCTGGGCTGGCTTCCAGCCTCCTTGTACCCCACTGGGGATGCCAGCAGAGGACTTGGGGTACAGACGCAGCCTGGCTTTGCTCATGCCATCATGTGGGACCCACATGGGGTGGCATCAGCGTTGGCCCTGTCCCCTCACACTCACCATCTTCATGGGGTGGGAGAGCACCACACCATACAGGCGGATGAGGTTCCTGTGGTCCAGGGAGTGCATGGCATTCACCTCCCGGATGAAGTCATCCAGTGCCTCTGGCTGGCTCAGCACATCTGTCTTGAGGCACTTCACTGCCACATTCAGCTACGGCCAAAGCAGGAGTGAGCCCTGAAGTGTCTTCCCCTGTAGGTAGTCCCACTGCCCAGCTCTCCACCCCCCTCATGAGCAGTCTCTCACCGTCTTGCCGGCAGGTGTGCACCACTCTCCACGACGCACGACGCCGAAGGAGCCGTCGCCCAGCTTCTCAAAGATCGAGAGGTCCCGCTCCCGCACAAGGCAGGTGAGGGAGTGTTGGCCCCCAGCTTCGGGGGGTGGTGGTGTGGGGGGCTTGCGGAAAGTACTCTGGGGCTGGGGTGGCAGCTCCGACTCTGGGCGCTTCCCGCTGAACACCTGTGGGACATGGAGGCAGGTAAGACACAGATGTAAAGATATCCGAAACCTTTGGGTCTGCAAGTGAGTAGTGCTGGGACAACCCTTTGTCTGGGTTGTACACTCTAAAACCCACTGATGACCCCTAACTGGTGATGACCCAGGGCAGTCTGGTTGTGGGATCAAGCTCTGTTCCTCCAGCAGCCTGCACACTGGGCTGCAATTCTTGTGGAGGGAAGGGGTTGTGCCTCTCACAGCAGCCCTGCAGCGGCTCCCCAGCAGCCACACTAAAACAGGCCAGTAGCCAGAGAGGGCCCTGGGCACTCCTTGGCCAGGCTATGGCCACACAATGTGCCTGGGCACAAAGCCAAGGGAAACCTCCAGCTTGGGCTGAGTGTGGTGACACATCCCTGCAAAGACATGGGATTTGCATTCATACCGCCTGCCACCACCACCACCCAGAAGGGATGGGCTCTCCTTCCCTCTCCCTCAGCTGGGACTGATGATGTGCCCCACTGGACAGGGTCCATCCCAGTCACAGCAGCCAGGACCCCTGCAGGGTGCGTGGGGGCTGGGCCCAACATGTGGTTGGGGTGGGAGGTGGCATTCCTGCCATTTCTTCTTTAATAGGAGTAGCCTTCTATTAAAAGCCCATCCTGACCATGTCCCAGCACAGATGAGTCACACAGGGGAGAGGCCACGACCCAGTGCCCAGCTCGTAAGTGCTCTGCTCTTCTGGGGGTGCCAGCAGCACCAGCTTTGGATGGGATGGCATATGGAATATGTGACCATTCCAAGGTCCCCTGTCCTGGTATGCCCCAGCCTGCAGGTACAAGGCTGTGCCTCCTCACTGTGAGGCAGCAGGGCAGGCAGAGTCCTGGGCAGTGCTGCTGCCCACAGAGCTGGCTGAAGCAAGATGCACAGGCTCTGTGGTTCGCTGGCTGCAAACAATTTTCCTGGCAATGAAGGGAATGAATTTTCCAAGTACTGGGGCGGCAGGGCTGTCCTTTCCTGGGAAGTGACCCAGGAGCCTGCATGGGACCAGGGCACACACTGGCAGCATCACACTGCAGGCAGGACTCCCCCAGGGACCAGTGGCATGGGCAGAGCCAGGCACCTGGGAAGAGTACGAGGGGAGGTCTAGCTTCTCCCATCTGCCTCAGTTTCTCTGTCACACCTGTCCCTCTCATCCCTACCTTGCTCATCCAGGATTTCCGCTTGCACATGGCTTTCCTCCGCTTCACTGCTTCCCACAGCCGCCGCTGGCCTACAGGATTCAGGGACACAGTGACTGTCACAACCCAGTCCAGGGTAGAGGTCCTCTTTAGCCCCATGGACCACATGCTCCACTGGGCTTCCCAAAAGATGCTGTGCATCCAGCTGGGGATAAGGAGAAGGTCTGGGGGGGTGTACACACCAGGGCGTCCCATGCCGATCTTCTCCAGATCCTCATTTTTGACGTACTCGAAGTGGGAGAGGCGTGTGACATTGAGCTCGTCCCGGATGCGCAGGAAGTACTGCTGCAGCTGAAGCTCAGTGAGCAGCTCCAGCAGCCAGTCCGTGCCCTCCTCCGCCTGCATGCTACAGCTCAGCCTCTGCCGGGACACAATGCCAGGTTAGGGGGAACTGTGCTCCGCTCCTCTCTGCCCCGTCCCCGCTGGGGAGTCACCCAGAGGGGCTCAGAACCACGGCTGGGGTGCTGCTGTGAGGGACACTAGTGGGCTCATCTCCTGAGCCTGTCCCCAGCTCTCTGGGGGAGGCCGGGAGAGGCACCGCATCAGCAGGACATGCAGGGACAGGCAGGACAGACTGGCTCTGCCCTGTCATGCCCACAGAAACACCAGCCCACCCCTCTGCTCCAGCACAGGCTATCCCCTGGAAGGGTCAGAGCTTCAGGATGCATGTGCCTGCCTGGATCCCTCTGCTCAGCTGGAGGGGACAGCTGTCCCAGCCACCTGGCCAGGCTGCCTTGGGTGGTGGCACCTCGCTGGGCAGACACAGGGAGGGGGCAGACAGGGACATCAGGGTCACTGGGGGGTCCTGTTGCCCCAGGACTGAGGTACAGGGCACCCCAGCGCTGCTGGCATTACCCCCCTAGCTGTGCTGGGACACAGGGAGGGAGGGACAGGGACAGGTCTCACACACAATTCTCCATGCCCTCCACCACTTCCCATCCGTGCCTGCTGTCCCAGCTCTCCCCCACTTTCATCGCCACCTTTTTGGAAAGGGACACAGCTCTGTCTCCCACTGTTTAGAGCGGGAGGGAAGTTGGGACCCGCCGTCCTGGCTCCACAACACGTCAGCCCCCTCCATCCTCTCCTCTTCCCCGGGAGATGGATGACATGGCTCCTGGCGTCTTCACCCGCTGCGCTCGGTTCCCTCGGCCGCGTCACCGCAATTACAACCCTCGGCACTGGGCTAAAAATACGGCGGGCGCGGCGAGCAGCTGGGTACGGGGGCACATGGGGGCAGGCGGGGACACACAGGGCCAAGGGAGCTGCCAGCTCCCCTGCCCGCAGGCGATGGGGACAGGGCCGGGTGACGGGTCTGCCCGGGGTGAGGGTCGGCACTTACTCGGTAAAGGCGGAAGCGGGTGAGGAAAGGGAAAGATCGGTGCAAAGCCTGGAAGCGCCGCATCCTGCCTGGCTGCCCGCCGCCGGCCCCTGGCACCGCTGATGTCCCTTCCCCGGTGCCGGCGTCCCACGGCGGAGCCCGCTCACTGCAGCCGGGGCACCCGCAGTCCCTTCACCCGGGCTACAGAGAAGCCCCCTGGGCTCGGCCGTCCCATATATCCCCCCGGAGCGGGCAGGGGGCTCGGGCTGTCCGTCGGCCGGACGCGGGCTGTGGCTCTGCCCCTCCTTCCATCCGGATCTCGATCCTCTGGCCGGCCGGCCCTCCCCTTCCCCAACGCAACGGGGCCGGGGCGGGGGGGTGGCGGCAGGCAGGGCTGGGGGTCACTCCCCCGGCCGGAGCCGCTTCCTGGGGACCCCCCGCTGGCAGCGGGGCTCGGTCCCGGCCGGCTGCCCGCAGCGCTCCCCAGGAGGGTTATTTTCAGCCGGGCTGGGACGCGCGCCCAAGGGGCCGGGCTCCCATCAATGTGCCGCTTTCTCCCTTGTTCGGCGGTCGCCGGCAGCTGGGAGCCTGGACCCCCGCTCCCATTACCATGGAAACTCGCCCCGGCCTTCGGAAACGCTCCCAGGCCTCAGTTTCCCCCCCAGGAAGCAGGGAGGGAGGGAGGCAGAGGAGACATCCGGCTCTCTGCTCCCCAACCGAGGCCACAGGCATGATGCCAGGGCGATGGGCACTGCGGGGGGAGTTTCTGGCTCGGCAAACATATCCGCTGCCCAGCTGCCAGGCCCCACGGGGGCTCTGCCGTGGGGTGCCACCAGCACTCTGCACCTCGCTCCCCTTCCCCAGTGGGGCTGGCACCCCAGCAGTGCTGTCCGCCCGTGGGCTCCCCAGGGAGAACAGCTGGCCGTGCTGGCAGCCACGGCATGAGAAAGGAAAGACCCACAGAAACCTCTTACCACAACCCCCGCCTGCCTGGCCCCCCCAAATGTGGCCATTGCTGTGCCAGGCAAGCAGCTAAGAAGGAGTTAAGTGCATCCCCAGGAGAAGAGGAGTCTCCACTGTGGCTTCCACTGACACTGGGATCCCAGCTGGCACCCGGCAGCACAGGCACCGGGCACAACAAGCCCATTGACCAGGGACAACCGGGCACAGTGCCCTCAGCACCAACCTCTGCCACGCGCCAGCTTCCCCCTTCCCAGCTCAGGGGACACGGGGGCGGGGGGTGCCCTGCCTTGAACGGAGCATCACTCTCATCAGGCAGCAATGACACCCACTGGGACTGGCACCCAGTGTGATGCCTCCTGCACCTCCCAATCCCAGGTAAGACTGTCCAGTTCAGCATCCACACTGGGAATGGGGGAACCCAGCCTTACCCACCATGCCGGGGTGGTTCTGTGCCTCAGTTTCCCTCTCTGCAATAGACCCACAGGCACAGTGGTTGGGTTGATCCTGCAACCTCGGCTCTGAGTCGGGCAAGGAGTCCTGCCAGCAAACTCCCATCCTGAGGTGTGGGAGCCACAGACACCCATCCAGCCCCCACCAGGTCCCCGGCACAGGTGCTGCTCGGCCCTTGGTGCCCCTGCACACACCCGCCATGCCGCACACACCCAGCCCTGCAGCGCCAGGGGATGCACCCTACGTGCACCCAGTCTCATGCACGGGCGGTGAGGACGCTCACATGCACCCAGGGACCACACAGGCGCAACCCCCCGCACCCCGCGGTGCCTCCCGCCACCTGCACAACCGCAGCCGCCCCCCACGCACGTCACCTCCGCGCGCACCCCCCAGCTACCGCCGCCCTGCCCGGCCGCACGTGCGCACACACCCGCACAGCCCGCGGCATCACCGGGCCTGCTCCCCGCCTCCGCCCCGCACACACCTGGAGCCGCCTGCCCCCCGCGCACCCACGGCTGCCCACCCCCGCTGTGCCGCGTTCCTCGCCTCCGCGCTTGCCTGGCATCACACACAACCTGTCCGAGCTGGCACAAGGGTGCTCGATCCTCCCACCCCCCACCCCGGGCCTGCACCAATTACTCCTACCCATAACGACACCCCAACACCTGTCCCACACACCAAGGCACCTGCACCTTCGCATTCCCCACAGCCATGCACAGCCCGACATCCCCACAGGGACACCCCCATATGGGGATGGCAGCCGGCGCGGCCACCGTCTGGATGCAGCGCTGCGGCTGGGGGGTGGCATCCTGTGCTGCCCCCCACCCCGCCACGAGCTGTGCCAGGCTCGGCCGAGCCGCGCTGCCGCACATCGTTCCCCCCATGCCTCAGTTTCCCCAGCAAGAAGCAGCAGGCAGCCCCGCTCCCCTGGGTCAGGATGGGAGCACAGCCGAGAAGGGGGGAGGTGCCATCCTCACACTGCCTTGGACGCTGCGGGGTACTGCGCATTCGAGAGGGGAGATGCCATGCAGGGACCCCCCGTGCCCCATGCTACAGCAGGACCCTGCCCGTCCTGGGGAACAGCCACGTGCCCCGCGCTGCTCCCGTCCACCGGCTCCCCCCCCACTGACCCGCCGGCACGGCATGGCCGGGGCGATGTCCTGCCGGGGGGGGTGGCGTGGGGCGCCTGCTGCCCAGGCGCAGGACCCGCTGCCCGGTGCTGTCCGAGAAGCTGTGGGGCAGGGGGCCGAGCATCTCCTCCTCCTCCTCGGCGCTGCTCAAGCGCTGGTAGTCGCATCTCTCGCCCATGGCTGAGGCAGCGGCTGCGGCGCAGCGGCGAGTGGGGGGCTCTGCGGAGACGCCCGCGTCTGCCTGGGGGCGGCGAGGGCTGGAGCCGGGCTTGGGATCACATGGCAGAAAGTTGCTGCAGTTCCGGAAAACAGCGAGAGGGTGAAGGTGACCGCAACGGTGATGGAGGGGAGGGGGGATGGATGGAGGGATGCGGAGGAGACGGGGAAAAGAGAAGCAGGGGGAGCCCCTTGACCGCCCGTCCTCACCCCGATCCCAGCCTGGCACCACTGTCTTCCTCCCGGCTCGGCAGCCCAACTGCCCACCTTCTGTCCCTGCTCCGGCTCCTGAGTGGAGAGGTGGTGGCATCGCCGCCAGCCCCAGCGCCGCGATCGCAGCCCCCTTCTCCCCGCAGCCTGGCACGGTGCACCAGGCAGCCGGGCGGAGGAGGAGGACGAGGGGGGACCATCGTCCAGCAGCCGAGGTTCTGTGGCAGACAGGATGGGTAGGGAGGCACCTGCAGAGGGATGGGGGGGCTCTGGGACTGGCAGCATCCCCAGCATCCCTCCCGCTTCCCTGCGCAGGCAGAGGGGGATGGGATGCACTGGAAAGATGGCTGCTCCGCAGCGACCGGCAGCGTTGGCGCAAGCACGACAGGGCTGGGAGAGCAGCCAGGCCCCGGTGGGTGCTGCTGGGACGAGGGTCCGGAGGGCACACCAGGATCAGTCCTTTCCCCCCCGCCCCCTCGCAGAGAGCTGGGGGTCTCCGAGACCTCTGCTAGGCGCTGCACCAGGCACAGCCCCCAGCAGGGACAGGTGGCACCCGGATGGGGAACCCCCCAACCTGCACATCGGGACTGGCCTGTACCCCAACACTGCCTGACCGCAGCCCCTCTCTCTGCCCCCTGTCCAGAGCTACAAGCAGGCTGAAACCGGGGGGGGGGGGGCCTGCAGTCCCCCCAAAGACCCCTGTGACCTACCTATCCTTTGGGGCACAGCACAGCCCCCAGGGACCAACTCGCTCCTCATGCCAATGCCACGGGCCATGGTGACCCATTCTGACCCCCAGAATCACCCCCATGACCCCCTCACTCTTTCCCCCACAGAGCCCCATAGCCAAAGGAGTGACACCAGGCTGTCACCGTGACAGGGCAAGAGGCAGGAGCCTGTCCTTGCTCCCCCTCCCGCCCCAAAAATAAACACCCCCAATCCCGGTGGGCATCAGCCCTGGCTGTGGGGCCGGGTGGAGGCAGCCCCTTGGCGACTTCTCCTGCCATACCACGGAGGTGAGCTCAGCCGCGGAGCTGAGGCGGGCTGAGCCCGCGGCGTGGGAGCAGCGAGCCGCCCCCGCGCACGGCCTGCCGGCGTCACCGCGCTGGCACGCCACGGGACGGTGACTGATGCACGTGCTATGCCACCTTCCCTCTGTGCTATGCCACCTTCCCTCCGGACTCGGCTCCCTGTGCTGCCCCGAAACCCTCACCAGCCTGCCCAGTGAAGGTGATGCTGCGGGGTCCCCAAGATGTGTGGGAACAATCCCTGTTCCCACAGCCCTGGGCATGGATTTGGGTCACACCCCCACATCACATCAGGTCCTGTCCAGGCTCAACGGACACCAAAACGATTAGGTCTCCTACAAGGGGAGGAATGGCATCGTGTCATGCACCCCTGACTCACCTGCTATCAATTCCCACCCCAGGGGGTGGTCCCACCTCAACGACAACCGCTGGATGGGACCCACTGTCCTCTGCAGTCCAGGGCAGCGGCACTCACACTGACCACAGGGTGTCCCTACCCTCTGTGAGGACACCGGAGCTCCCCAGCCCTCTGGGACGCCACACTTGGCCCCGCATCCCTGGGACCGGTGCCACAGCATCTCCCATGCCCACCATCTGGCAGGAAGGACCCCAGGAAGTGGCAGGTCCCCAAAACAAGCTCCCAGAGAGGGATAGCGTCCCCCACTCACCTCTGTCACATCACCCCGCTCACTGTCACAGCCTGCCTGCCACCTTCCTGCCAGCCGTGTCACCTGGAAGTGATCTCACTGGCTGCGGCAGCAGCAGGGCGGCCGCGCCGGCACCCCGGGGCTGGCTCGTTCAGCCCTGGCGGGGCCCCGAGGGCGGCCCCAAATTGTGGTGACACACTCCCCAGCCCGGCTGCCATGGCGCAGGTACACACATACCCATGCGTACAAACGCACCGCGCTCCTGGCAGAGGCAGGGCTGCCGGCTGCATCCTGCCTGCCCGCGGGACGCTACTGCCACCCAGCTGCCCGGGAACCGTCCCCAGCCCCTCGCTGGATTGTGCCGCCCCACATACCCCCATACCGGTGGGTGTTTTGCCTCCCTCGGTGCTGACATCTGATTCTGCTTGCTTGGCCGGATGGGGCAAGCAGGAGGTCCCGGGGGGCCAGCATGGAGGGCTGGTGACCCCCGTGGCGGGGGTGGCCGGGGAGGCCGAGGTGCCAGGCTCCCCCTCGCTGCCATTTCTGGGCTGTCAGAGCCTGGCCCCGTGGACCGATCCTGCTCCCCAGCACAGAGCATCCCCTGCCCTGAGCCCGTCTGCAGCAGTGGCTGCGTGGGAAGGAAAGACACAGGCATGTGGCCCCCCCCAACCCGACAGTGTCCGGCACAACCCCAATCCCCTCCCTAAGCCTCTTTCCTCCGCTAAATCCACTCCGCAGGTCGAGCTGGGGCGGGCTTAGCCTGTCGTGCGCCTCCCAGCTCCCGGCACTGGCAGGGGATGGGCAGGACTTGCTGACCCTGCGGCTGATCCCCAAGCTCTCCCACAAAGGCAGGTACACAGAGTGGTGTTTTGGGGGACAAGCAGGCAAAGCAACACCCCCTGGCACCCACAGCACCCTGACCACAGTGCCCACCCCTCAGCTCCATACCCACAGGTAGTGCTGGGGAGGGGGAGAGGGCAGCAGGCTTGGCATCACCACCACAGTGGGGACCCGGCCACCGTGCAAGGCTGGTTTGTGCCCACCAGCCCCCACACCCATCTCACCTGGGCCACAGGGCCAGTGCTGTGGGGGTTCCTCGGCAGTGCCAGCCCCAGTGTTGCAGTGAGCTGGACAGTGTGTGAGGGGGCACAGTGTCAGGACTTGGCCATGGGGCTGACAGGGCTGTGGTGACACTGGCCACAGGATCCCCCTGGGGCAAAACAGGAGGAAGAGGTCAGATTAGGCCTCCCAGCCTGCTACCCCCATCTGCCCACCCCAGATGCCCCAGACTCCCCGGAGGTTAAGCTATGGGAAGTCTCCCCACATGCAGGCTCACCCCCACTCTGCCCAGGCAGCTGGAAGAGCCTTTGTGGACCTGCCCCACCGGTGAGCTTTGCCCCCAGTCCTCCCAGGGAAGGGGGGCACCAGCACAGACCCTGAGCCCTCTGCCCAACCAGCCCCTCTGCCCTTGGGATGCTGCCAGCAGTACCCCCATCTCCACATCACTACTTGGGCTGGGCTGCAGCTGGCACAAAACAAGTTTGTCAAGTCTCAGGCCAGACTGGCACAAAGCCACATCCATGCAGCAGCATCTCCCCTTTGTGCTAGGTGCGGGAAAGTTGGGACCCCTGGAGCTGGAAGGTGGGGGGTGAAGGCTCAACCTCCCCAGTTCCCCAGCACCAGAGCAGTACAGCAACCTGGTCAGACCGTCCAGCATCTGTCAGTCATTAGCACTAACTGAAAGCACCCTAATTAGCCAGGCTGCAGCATGAACAGTACCTCCCCCCACTGGCTGCTCAGCAAAAGGACTTTCTCCTAAAAGACTTCCTGTCCCAGCAGGGCCTGTGCATGGGGCAGAGCCCCCTCCTGGCTCCCCAAACCCATGCAAGTGGGTAATGCCCAGGATGCTGTGTCTCTGCTAGCTACCATCCCTCATGGACATGATTGGAGTCAAAACCCAGGTGGCTCCAGGGGCAGGATGAGACCTCTCAGGGGAAACTGAGGCACAGTTGGAGGCCTGGCCTGCAGTGTGGCTGAGACAGGGTTCAGCTACAAGCTCCCAAGTTCCTGGTCCTGCGGGGGCTGCTCCTCTGCCCATGAGGGCCCCCCCTGCCCCGGGGAGGCTGAGTCACAGCAGAACAGCAGGCTGGCAGCTGCCCGAGGAGGAGGGAGGCACTGCCAGCCCCCCCAGCCATACCCACAACACCCCACCCTGCACTAACGAATACTGGGCTAACAAGGCTCCAGTAGCTCCAGGGGTTGGTAACAGGTTGCACAGCCTGCACAGCCCCCACCCTGCACCCCCAGGCCTTGGTGTGGCGGGATGGGGGATGCAGAGGCTGCTTCTGCCCCCCACTCCCTGCAGGGAGCAGTGGGCTTGGGACTAGTAGTGGGAGCAGGGCCACAGCAGATGGTGGGCATGCAGCACTCAGGGTCCATCCTGGACCCTCTCCCTAAAGAAGGGCCTGGCAGTGCAGCCCTGCTCAAAGACACTCCACCAGCCAGGTCCTGTTTTTAGGAGACTTTTGCAAAGTCTGGTGCTCAAAAACTTCGTTCAAAGCTTTGCCCTGAGCCAGCTCAACGAAGGGCTGAGTAAGGGGGGAATGCACTACCTCCAGAGCCCACAGCACCTGGCGAGGGACACACACACACTTTGCATGGTATCAAGCCAGTGGAGAGCCCAGCAGCACCGGGGCACTCCGATGTGCCCACTGCACCAAGGCAGCCCCAGGGAAGTGAGGGCGTGGGGAAGTGCCAGTGCCGGGCTCTGCCCTGGCCTGTCCTGCCCAGACAGCCCAACCCTGGCATGGCCGTCAGAGACACTGCCCCTGCTCAGGTTCCTCTGGCCACCTGTAAACCCCCTCCCCCAGCTACCACTTCAGAGGGGGTGAGGTAGTTCCCAGATAGTTCCACAAGAAGCCAAGCAGGGTTCACCTGGCAAAGTGGGAGGGATCCTTGTCTGGACTGTGAGCACCACCTTACCAGGTTTAACTTAAAAACTTTATTACAAAAAGCAAAACCAACAAAGATCAGAAGTATCCAAACAGTCTTGGACTGTTCAGAGAAAAACCTGAAGCAATACAGCTGGACATGGCCACGGTGCTGCCCACTGAGCTGGTGGTCAGAGGCTCCCCACACCTCACTGCTGCTCAGGGTTTCAGTCCCAGCACAACACCCTGAGGCGCAGGGCTGGCCCCAGAGGACAAGGATCCTCTGTTCACTGCCACAGCTCCCACGAGCCCAGGGAAGAGGAAGAGCAAAGCCGCCTTTTCTCCAGGAAAAAAACAAAAACCTTCCCCCAGTTTCCGCTGTGGTTTAGGAGAGTTCAAGGGCACCAGGCACTCACTCACACCAGACTCTGCTGCCTGCTCCGCCCTGGCAGCAGGAGCAGGAGGTCGGGCATGTCGCTGGCCAGGGCTCAGCAGTCCCGCAGCGCCCGGGCACGAGGGCAGCACCGCAGCTCGCAGTGCTGCAGGGCACGGTGCCAGCTAAGCCCGGTGAGGCGCAGCCGGCACACGCCGATGCCGACTGGGCACGGCCACAGTGCCAAACCTTGAACCCTCCTCCCTGCCCCTCGTATCGCCCCCAAACAAGGGGTCGCGCTTCGTTCCTTACCTTTGTGCTCACCGCCACTGCCACCGCATCCTGCGCCGGGTCTGCAGCGTCACCGGAGGGCGAGGATAGGCACGGCGGCACTCCAGACAGCCGGCATGCCAGGCGGGACGCGCCCACACACCTGCCGGGGCGGGGCGCGACGATCGACGCCGGGGACGTCCGGGACGCGGGTGGGATCACCCACGGGGCACCGGGCAGCGGGCACGGGGTCCGGCCTCACACCCGGGCGGACCTTCTGCGGCTCGGGCGCTGTGCCGGGGTCCTCGTGCCGGGGTTGCCGCCGGGGTACTCCTGCTCCCCCGGGTAGAGCTCGCCCTCCTCCTGCACCCCGCCCCGGGCCTCCCCCTCCTCCTGCCGGCCCCGCCGCACCCACCAGCGGGCGCGGCCCGGGGGGCTCCCCGCGTCCCGCCGCCCCCCGCCGCGCTCCTGCTGC